>NW_028301150.1:72500-672500 GCF_049000335.1 Polistes dominula
ATACAAAAATAATAATAATAATAATAATAATAATAATAATAATAATAATAATAATAATAATAATATTAAAAGAAAAAGTAAAAAAAGAAAAAAAAATAGCACCCGCGAAACCGAGTCGCAAGATTTAAATCGTAAGGTTTTTCTAGTAGTTCACTTTGACCGCCCAGGGCACACCGGTATAAATATTTAAAACTATAGTATAATAATGATATATAAATAATTAATTTTTAAGAGAGGCAACATACCGAGAGTACCTATTATACATACACGAAACGTATCAGTGATTAAATGAAAATGTAAAGAAACATTTTCAACAAATTAAAAAGAAATGAAGAAATGAGGAAAGATAGACACAGAATATAGCATTATGGAATATTATTATGATCCACTCTCGTACGTTCCGTCGTGACTGAACGCATAAGAAGAAAAAAACAAAACAAAAAAAAAGTGAAAATGCGAATCTTATTAATAAATCTTAATCGCCTGTGTGTATATTCGACGAAAAGAATTAGTTTCATACGAACCGAATGACCCCACGTATTCTCTTAACAAATAATCATTATAATAAACAGATTAAATGAGAAAGAAATGAAAAGGAGAAAAAAAATTAAATGAAATGAAAAATAGAAACGGAAAACTTCAATAATATTAATAATAATAATAATAATAATAATAATTATAATAATTATAATAATAATAATAATAATAATATTAATAATAGTAATAATAATAATATAGTTTGAAAACTACGAAGATATACTAGGTAGAACTTAACGGTAAATTTAAGGGACAAGAGTAATTTTTAAAAAGTAAAACTATTTTCTGCAATTACGTATAATAGAGATGAAATACAAAAGAGAGAGAAAGAAAGAAAGAAAGAAAGAAAGAAAGAAAGAAAGAAAGAAGGAAGAAAATAAAAGGATGAGAGAGAAAGTAGAAAGTCACTGTCAAAGTACAGATGCTCTGACGTCCATGCTACCTAAGATAAACAAAAATAAAAAACGGAAAAGAACAAAAAAAATAATAAATAAATAATAAAGAGAATACGAAGCGCGAGATCGCAATTTATTTATTTAAAAGTTTGAAATAACGCGGAGATAAGAGAACTCTAATTAACCAAAAAATAAAAAAATAAAAAAGAAATAATAAGAGTAAAAATAAAAATAAAAATAAAAATAAAAAGAAAAAAAAATACAACAATAGCCACGAGATGCCTTCGATACAGCAAGAATTTTTTCGGTGCCCTGGAGTAGTTTCAATACACGCCAATAAAAAGGACTTGAAATATAGAAACAGGAAAATGGCGAAGAAGAAAAAAATCAATAAAAAAGGGAAGACTTTCAATTTGGACAATTTAATAGGACAAAAGAAGGAAAAAGGAAGGAGAGCTCTAATCCAAAGCAACTAACAGGAGAGAATCGTTTGAAAATAAAAAGGAAGGAAACGTCGTACGATATGTGTTCTTGTTGTTGTTGTGTTGTGTTGTGTTGTGTTGTGTTGTGTATGCATGAGTTTTAACGTGTGTGCGAGAATTAATTGTGCATACTTATATACTATGTAAAACGTGTATTTCGATGGAGAGAAAAAAAAAACAAAAAAGAGGAAAGCAAGCAACACAAAAAGAGAAAACAAAGGCAAAAAAAGCAGAGAAGAATTAATATAGGTTTTAGAAAAAACCTAAGTCGATGGTCAATCATAAGATATTATTTCGTCGGTGTAATGTGCGCGCATGTATGGTGATGTTATTATTCTATTCATGAACTGTAAATAACGAGACGATGTTTTAAACGCGTGTTAAATAATTATTATTTTATATTAGTAAGTTCATTTATTCTTACACGATTATTAGATTTACACAAATCCAATTTGTTATATTTTTACATCTTTAATTTCGTATAGAAAAATAATGTCTATTGATAGTAACGTGTATTCGTGTATGTATGTACATGCGTATGTATATTAGATTTCTCTTTTCCTTTTGGTTGCTTCGTTACTAATAATTACGTCTCGTCCTGTTTTTTCTCTTTTTTGCTTCTATATCTCCTAGCAATTCTTAAATATCACTTTAATTTTAGCGAAATGAAAAATATTGCTTTTCAAATGTTACAATTCGGAGCACACACGACATGTAAATCTCTCTCTCTCTCTCTCTCTCTCTCTCTCTCTCTCTATCTATCTATCTATCTATCTATCTATCTATCTATCTATCTGTCTTTCTCTATCCCTCTATTATTTTGGATTAAATGTTGAAAAGAAAGAAAGAAACTCGGCGTAAATAAAAAGGCAAGGCAGTCGTCTTTCGTCGAACCGTTTTGTCGTCCCTTTCCTGAGACGTGTTCAAAACTCTTTTCGCTTTTTTTTTCATTAATGCACACGATCGAAAATATATTATTAAAAATCATTGAAATGTACATTAATTGAGAGTTTAATTTGAAATGAATTTAAAATTCAAATAGTAAATTATAATGAAATATAAATGTATAATCGTCACGAGAGGTTTGGAAATGTTTTGGTTTTTATTGTAAGAAATAAGAAAAGAAAGGGCACTTAATTAGAGATGATAAAATACGTCCGAAGAAAGAATCTTGATTGCGAGATTGAAAATTTGACAAAACAAATGGTCCAGGCGTATTTTTTCGTTGCGAACTCTTGGCTTACCGTGCTTAGAGCCGATATATATATATAAATAAATAAATAAATAAATGAATAAATATAAAAATGAGAATAAATAAATACATAAATAAAATATTATTTAAATCGATTTACACGATTAAAGTAGTCAGTCACAGCTGCCGGAGGGAGGGGTGGATTAGAAGAAAGGTCGGTGGGCGGAGGGGGAGAGGAGGGGGAGGGGGAAAGAAAGGGAATAAAAAGATAAATTAAAGATAAATTAAAGATAAATTGGTGTCAAGTATGCGAGTGCGGATATTTTATGGTAGGCTTGTGATGATTAAATAAAACAAATATTGCCGAAATGATATATCCAAGTGATGGGAGATCGTAGGAAAGAAAGGATGTATAAAGAAAAAAGATATATTGCTTACCACATGCAGAATATACTATTGTAATTATGTCGTTAATAAATTGTTTTTTATTTTAATTTCCGCGTTTTTATTTAAACGCAGGTTGTTTAATGCCGATTACGTGATAATAAGACTTGGTTCGATTAATATAATCCATTAAATCCTGTATTTAGTCATTTGCTAGAAGTATAAAGAGGAGCCTGCCTACCACGCGACTAGTTTGCTGTTTATCAAACGATTTAGAAAATAAATGCTAGTTTTTGCGAGATCAATCCTAATGATCTATTTTATTTTTATTATTAACATAAGTGCAATGAATTTATTTTAACAGAGCATTATAAACAATTTCATAACGCACTGCATTTCATAAGACAGTTAAATTTAGCGCCATTTTTTCTAGCTCCTTCGGTGGCGCCATCTGCCGTTAAATAAACCACTGCATATAATGCACTAGTAGTATACTAGTAGCAACGAAATACAAAAATAAGGTTATGTTAGAAAGTTGTTATTTTTGTACACAGTGCTATTGTAGGTGTAACGAGGATTTAAAAATTCTTAATTAAATTATTGAATATATAACAAATATGACAGCGAGATATGCTAATTTATGTTCAAGTATTGCATTAGAACATTTTGGACCTATTGTACAGAGTGTAGTAGATGAACTTTTTACACGTGGACCTAGAACGTTAAAACTACTTCATCAGAGTATTCGTATTCCTCTTGTTAAGGTAAAACAAATGTAATTCTTTTAATATACCTATCACAATATACTATGTTGAATTTAATGAATAAATTCTTCTATATGAATGTTTAGTTGAAGGAATCTTTATGCTCGCTTATCAAACATGGATTAGTAAGTTATCATCGAGATGAAGGATCTATGATATACAGTTTACAGCAAGATAAATTTATTTTAATACTTCGATATCCAAGGTATGTCTGTCTTCTTTATATATATATATATATAATGTCTTTATTTCATATAAATACATATATATATATATATATATATATTATTCGATAGGTACATGTTTTTTGTTAAAAATGTATGTGGAGATGAATCTGAGAGAATGCTGGAGGAAGTGCTGAAACATGGATATTTAACTGCGTCGCAGATTATAATAAACACGTACAAAAAGATTCAACAATCTTCTGGTAATCATTCTTCTTACGTTAGACGATTATATCATCATATTATATATATTTATTTGTTTGTATTTGATGTTTTAGGCGGTAATATACAGCCATCTTTATCATCTTTGAAAAATAATTTTGATTTAGTATTAAAAAATCAATTCCTTATACGCGATTTGTGTACAAATCTACAAAGTGATTGCGAAGAGAAGCCTGCCTTTATTTTACCGAAACTTAATTTAAGTGCAGTTGAAAATATCATTAAAGGAGTGAAAGATGATCCGGAAGATAGTAAAATATATTTCAAAGTTAATTTTGATAGACTTACCCAGGATTTTAGGTGAATCATTGAACATACGTGAACATAAGTGAAATTAACAACTTGGACCGGTTAAAATAGATGATTTATTTATTTATCGTAGAGATCAAGTTATCGTATCAGCCATACGTACAAAATTCGATGACAATGCTGCAGAGTTAATGAGACAGTTACTTTTCCTTATGTACCTGAGGACAGCCTCTTGGGCAGATACGTCTAATCCTATTCCGTATACGGAGATAAAAGATGCAGTCAGAAAATTAGAATATCCAAGACTTTTACAATATCTGGATCAATATTTAACTCTTTTAGGTATGAAATACATCAATTACCAAGAAGACATCAATTACCTTACTTGTACTATAATTATAGCAATAATATGTATGATTGTAGCCGAAGATAAGTGTCAATTTATAAAACGCGTAGGAGATTCAGGTGGCGGACAATACAGTATAAATATGAAGCAGGCTTTTAATCAACTGGCGTGGTCAACGTTAGAAAACGTTGTGCTGGAACGTTTTGGATCTGACGCAGTCAGGATATTTCGGTAGTATTTAACATTTCGATTAGATCCTAGAATATAGTATAGAAGATATATTTTGCATTGTTTGTTTGTTTGTTTGTTTGTTTCGACACAGGTTAATACCTACTAAAAAATATATTGAACAAGCACAGATTTTACAATTAGCTATGATGTCAGAGAAAAAGGCCAAATGTTTGATGTTTCTGTTGGTGTCAAATAATTTTATACAATTACAAGAATTAAAAAAGACTGCTAGTTCCGCTGCGTTAGCTAAAGTATTTTTATTATATCACGTGGATTTAGATCGAATTAGCCGACAAGTAATTCGAGATTGTCATCACGCCTTGTATAACGTCAGACAAAGGAGAGAACACGAAATGATCGTTAATAAGCGATTGATAGAGAAAAAATTACGTATGCAAACGTTTATTAGTAATATGAAAGAACACGGAGCAACCGAAGAACAATTGGCAGAGGTACTACTCCTCCTCCATCTTCATATTTATATATGAGATTCAATGAACATTTTATTATTCTTCATAATTATTAATATTACTTCAATTTGATTTCGTATAGATCGAAGAGCTGATGACGCCCTCGGAAAAGCAGCAGTTGGAACAAGTGCAAAATGTGATTAAAAAATTAAGTGCTACGGAGTTGCATATAGACGAAACTTTATTTGTCCTAACAATGTATAAACGTTATCACGAAAATCCTCCTAAAAAACTTGTAGATAAATCTCGCGATTAGCGACTATCCTATTAAACTATATTATTCTATATGAACTTAATTTAATATAATATAGAAACAAATGCGCGCACACACACACACACACACACACACACATTTGATGATATTTAATTACGTATGATGCGTATGTATATCGTATCGATATATTGATATATGATTAATCGATCCATTAATCGCGTAATAAATCGCGTATACATGAAATTCGTTTGTTGAACCGTTGTGTGAGTCAAAATGACGACACAGGACTACCTCGCGGCGTCGGGTTAATACATGGGTGTACCTAATGTTAGTTTTACTTGGAGGTCGATTAAAGTTCTTCGAGCTATCGTATCCACGATGAGCGCGATCGGTTTGATTGTGATCTTTGCTGGTATAATGTGGGCAATTAAACTTAGACGAGACATTGGCGATTATCTTAATCTCGCAGTCCCAGGTTAGTATGTATAGTAATTACATTAAAAGCTCATTAAAAGCTCAAAACATTTTGTTACTTTTTGTTTTTGTCAAAAGAACGTTTTTGTTAAATTTGTATTACGGCCTGGGTTAACGAGCAGACCATCACGACGAGCAGGTGATGGACACCTTTGGCCAACGGTGATAGTCGTCGCAGCTGTACCATGTGCTCCTGTTTATTTGCTTGGATTGAAAGCCTACCTCTGCCTTAATCTTGGCATACCAAGAAACAACAAATGTTGTCGTCAATTCGAAGAAGACGATTCCGAGCACTCGGACTTTCAAGATTCTCCCGATGATGTTGTTAATAATGATAAGAACAATGGTTTGGAAGCCAATCGTATATTATTCCTTCATGCAATTCTCTGTTTGATCTCTGGATGTCTCGTTGGTGCCATCAACGTTGCTTGTTTTCTCAAATCTACTACATTTCAAGAAAAGATCCGCGAGGATGGATCATTCGATAATCTGATAGAAGCTATGAATAATTATGCTTACGACGATCGAGTTAGATCTTACGTAGATGCTGTTCAAATGGAATTTCAATGTTGCGGCAGCGAGGATTATCGCGATTGGTTTCACGTCAGTTGGTGGGCTAAACGATCAACGGAATATTTTGACTATGAGGATAACGAACGACAACAGGAGGGGGGGCGGCAGTGGGTATAATCGGACCGATTATTATCTATCGTACTTTTATTCCTATCCAAAGATACAAATTTAAGATTGAACATTGAACTTGTGTATTTTATTTTTCGAAAGATCGATGGAAAAGAAGGACGAAGGAAAAATAGCTACCGTTTTCAAAGATGTACCGTTTTCTTGTTGCACCAATAAATTCGTAGAACCCTGTGGACATCGAGAAATTCTTCGAGCCAGTCAAGTTTGTAATTTCGGTCTGAATAAGGAAGAAACCGTTTGGAACGTTGGATGTCGTTCCATCATTTTAACCCACGCTAGAGTCATTGGATTATTTCTAATATTTTTCTTAATTTGTCTTTCACTTTATCAGGTATAGAATATAATGATTATTTTTTTCATATATTCCATGTATCATGTATTTGTTCAATCAAATGTTTATACGTTACGTTTTTTTTTTTGTAGTTTCTACTCGGCATACTGTCACGTTTAGTTCAGACCGCGCATAGCAATGAATTTTATATCGGTCCAGAGAAACTTTATTATCGCGCTTGGATTTTCAGTAACACATTAAGCCCATGTTCTAAACATTATACAAATTTATTCCAAGAATCTGACGAAGATACTATAGAAACGCGATCGTTGCTACAAGAAACGTTGGAATCGTCGCCGCCGTCGCCGCCGTCGCCGTCGCCGCCGTCGCCGTCGCCGCCGCCACCGCCACCGCCTATTATCGTTGCTTCCGATAAGAGAAATTCAAACAAACGAAAACGTCAACAGGAACACAAATTTGTATTAACCCCGCGTGGATCGGTACAACTGTTGCAAATAGATCGTCTTAGAAAAATTCGATCTAGTCCAATCTTGTCAACGAACGAGCCTATCAAAAATACATACAAACAGGATGACAATGACAGTTTGTTGGAAAAAAGTGACACATCTATTAGAGCCAATTTGAAATTTCGAGAAAATAAAAATCTATCTAATGCAGTGATTGCACCCGTACCTCCTCCATTTCCTCCCCAATCCGAGGAGTACGAAGAAAAAAGGAATTTCGATAATACGAGAAATAAAATAGAACGAGAGTTTATTTCGAAACCGAGCAAACAGGATAGACAAAAATTGTTAAACAAATTCGAACAAATTTTTAAGATCGAGGAAAGAAATCGCAGAGAATCCGGTGGAGCTGACGTTCCAAGGTAAACCTTTCTTATCTTCCTATTTCCATTCGTTCTTGCTTTTTTGTTTTTTGTTTTTTTTTCTTGTTTTTTTTTTCATCGCCTTTAATCTCAATCGATTCTCAGGCCTTGGGAACAGTTGGTTCAACGAAGTATCGATTCTCCTGACAAAGTTAATCATAGTTCAAGAGAAAGCGAGAAAAGTCACGTTCTTTCGAGATTTCAAGCAACCGATGCTTACGATCGATTTCGTGGTACGCTACAAGACACTTTATCGAGACGAGAGAATCCTCATTTACAAAATAGGACGACGATTAGACGATCCGCGAGACCAGGTCGCATGTGTCCTTGCTGTTCGAAACGTAATCATCAACATTTCAACGGAAACAACGTTGATCCTGAAGATTATCGAATCGTTCAACGAACAAACTTACTCCCAGATATTCCTTGTCCTCCTACTCCACCAGCAATACCTTTAGCTTTACATGATTGTACATCCCCGCGTTATCCAAGACCAACTTTGATTAGACTACAGCAACAAGAACAACGGAGGCAACAACGACAATGCCATTTACGGAATTTCCAAAGGAATGTCAACGACAATAAGCATCAACCACCACCATGGACTTTGGCTGCTACCTCTTTCTCCCATCCTTCCAATAACAATTGCATACACTGTCAAACACGACATTTTCTTACCACTAACAAACAACATTATCGTCGTTCGATCAATTCAAATAGGTTTTATTAATAAGGAAAAAAGGTAGTGCAATATGACCACAAGATGAAAGGGGGTTACAACGGCAACATACAATATTCTGCTGTTTATTTGCCGAGAAGTAAAATACACACAGGCATTTGTTATATAATAATATTATTATTATTAATAATAATAAGAAGAATAATTATAATAATAATGATAATAATAATAATAATTAATAATAATGATGATGATAATAATAATAATAATGGTACTGGCGAATAATACTTCTTATTACAACGATCTCTGAGATACATCTAGCAACGTATCGATACTAAAAAGAGAGAAGCTTAATCTTAATAATTTTTATCTTGATTATTTTGAAATGTCCACGCGTGTACGCGTATACGTGTTGGATGTTTGCATTTACACACGAACACGGATAGGCACGAGCACATTCCCACTCTGCATCCTTTGTTTCCGAAAAACCGATCGATCATCACTCTTGCTACTTTTTCCTCTTCTCTCTCGCTCTCTCTCGCTCTCCCTCTCTCTCTCTCACACACACACATAATCATTTATCTATCATTCGCAAACTAACAATAAATTTCTCTCCTTTCACCTTGCAAACATTTGCAACGGTGGTCCCGTAAATCGATCTCGAAGCGAGCGCGTACTCGCAATGAAATTTCATATTTTTATTAACTCTTCTTTTTCTTATTACGTATAATATATGTAGTCAAACGTAAAATAATCATTCTTTTGAATATCTTATAATATTAGTTTTCAAATGGAATGAAAATGTAAAGGAAGAAAGAAAGAAAGAAAGAAAGAAAGAAAGAAAGAAAGAAAAAAGTATATATGGTAACACGCTTAATTTCCATTCACAGAATCAGAAATTCATAAGAGAGAGAGAGAGAGAGAGAGAGAGAGAGAGAGAGAGAGAGAGAGAAAAGAACAGAGAATAGTTAACAAACACAAAGTTGGAAACTGGGCCAAGCCCACCAACATCGCGAGATAACGGAAAAGGAAGAAAAGATGAAATGTGCTCGACTCGTCTATTTTCAAACGAGCTTAAGCCTCTCTCTCTCTCTCTCTTTCTCTCTCTTTTGCTCTTTGAATTTTCATCCGTTTTGTCAAGTTTCGAAGCAACCGAATACCAGTATCGCTCATTGATTTGATCGAAAAGAGACAAGAATTGTCTTCGTTCAGTAAATTCGTTGAATTATATCGTTAATTAGGAGGCAACAATTCATTCCGACTCGAGAGAAGTAATCATTTGCTCTTCTATTATTTTACAAATTGTCCAATAAATCAGTTCAATTAGTTGATGAAAATAAAAAGAAAAATTTGGGTTCGTTTCGATAGAAAGCCTGGGATTTCTCTCGAGTTGCCACAGTATAGATCATAGTATAGATATTCGTTGAGTTCATTTTGCCCCCCCCCCCCATTCATTTATCCTTTCTGTTCGACTCTTCCATTTATTTATCCTTTCTTCTTTTTCGTTCTTTCATTCTCTCGTGCAGCATGCATACACACACACTCACTCTTTCTCCAAATGTAACTCTCTTTCTCTCCTCTATCGTTTTCTATCTACTTCTTTGCTAAATCTACCTGCGTTTTATCTATACATTTGTGAGTAGGTATTTAAAAGTATGCGCCTTAAATAACGCATTTTAATCACGTTACTTCTCGCTATATAATATATTTATTTTTTTATCTTCTTATGTATGTATATTCTCGTGTTATATGTTTTGTTGTATATGTTATATATATATATACGCCACGCCACGCCACGCAACGCCTCTGTGTATTTGCATGTACATGTCGGTCATATTATTTTGTTCTTTCTTTTCTTTTTACTTCAAGTTCTCTTAATCTTTCATTTTCTACGAAACGATAACAACAAAGTCAACGTTATAATATAATCGTACAATATAGATAATCAATAATATAATAATAATAATAATAGTAATAATAGTAATACAATATTGCTCAACCACCTCGTCACTTTAGCATTTTATCGCTATTCTTATAGATTCTCTTCAATTCACGTTACTTAACTAATAACGATGGGATTAATATTTTTTCGAAATCGCGTCCTCTCCGTTTACCTAGGGGTGGTGCCGATAATTATGACAGTGGACAGTGGATTAATAGTAAGTGAAAAAATAGGAAAAATCAGGTTTGCGCCTATGATTTATTTAATATTATTAAATAAATATGCGTCGTTTTTGTGATTTGGGCCCACTATCGTAATTGCCGACACATATACGCGCGTGCGCGTGCGAGTGCGCCTGCGTTTTATCTTTACATAATGTACACACATTACTCACGCACACGTATAAATATATTTTTTATAATCATATACACACACACGTAACAACAACAACATTTGCTTTCGTCATTGGTGCTGATCGTCGTTCTGATATCATCTCTCTACGTATCTCCTTCACCTCTATATCGCTTTTTTTTGTGTCTTTCTTTTTTTTTCCCACACGAGTAACACGTTCTACAAGAGGGAATTAAAACGACTTATTATTATAGGTACAACCGGTACAACACTTTCGTCCAGCGAAAAGCGTTCCAAAATGACGAGTTAATAATTGTGCTAATTATGACAGTGGCTTAATTAGAATTTTGTGACTTTAGTCTACTGTCATAATTACCGGCACGCTTATCAGCTGATTCGATATTCGAGTGATATCAAGCAAAAGTGCAAAGTAAACTCTTTCTATATAGGATGGTCCTATTCCTTCCTCCTCCTTCTTCTTCCATTCCTTTAGTTAATTAGCTAACTATTGGAGTTATACCTTACTGTGACCACGAAGAACGCGTGGGCGCGTCAACTTTGGGAGCAGATGGATCTCGCGTGTGTCGCGTATGTGTAAAGTATATCAAGTAAATATGTTAAGTATGTTTTAGGTAATAGATGTAAATGTTTACGTGTGCATCCTTTCACGGTATGATCCTCTTCAGATCACGAAAAACAGAAAAAGATGATTGATTATTTTTCTACAAATATTTCTTGATTTTGTCATCTATATATATATGACCATAGGGATGCATTTTTGTTCCTCGACCTTGTAGATATTCATTTTTCTTTGTTTGCAGTTGTTCACTCGTAGGACCACTCTTTCCTTTTCCATTTTCTCTACGTGTATACGCGTGCGCACGTATATATGCGTGTGTGTGTGTGTGTTTATTTGGCTTTACAAAGTGCGAGAGAGAAAGATGATTAGGCGATGAAAATCCTCCTCATACACTTACGTAGATATATAGAAAGAGCGATAATATTTTCTACCGTTTGATTATCAACTCTAGTTTTAAACGTGGGAGCAAATTTAATATCTTTAACGAATTATTCATACGTATTAAAATGTTATATATATATATTTGTTCTCATTCGATGTTACGTAAATTGTCTTGTAATCAAGGACTATATAATTGGCCTATAAAGGGTTCAAGAAAGAAGGATCTAAATTTCATCTTTTCTCTATCTCTCTCATTAACAACCGGATCGTGTCTCTTAATTACGTTTCTTTTCTATATCTCTCTGTTTGTATATAGATTTTGCACGTGTGCATGTCGCGTCGTCGCTCTGTGTCATTCTTGAAATACGTTGTATAAGAAGAACTCGAGTTTTTTGTTATGCGAGCTCATCCATTTCTTTTCTTTCATAAGTATGTACTGTTCTGTTTTTATTCATTGTTTCTTATCGTGTTCATTTGTTTTATTTATATATATATATATAATTGTATTTGATAATAATAGAGATTTTTCATATACAAGAGAGTTGTCGCCGATAATTCTTCAATACTCGTGCTTCTAATATTACTATAATAATAATAATAAGAAGAAGAATAATAGTAACAATCAATAATAATAATAATAATAATAATAATAATAATAATAATAGTAATGATGATTACAAGGAAAATCTCGGACTATACGGTGGTCTCGATCTATGATAATTATTTATTATAATTGCTTTATTTATTTGTCAAAGATTTTTTTTGTAAATTTTTTCTTTTTGTATTTTTTACTTTTTTCTTTGTTTTTAATTAGCTTTGTACTCATTAGCGGATCGTCGAGATAAGAAATTTCACTCTCCTATAATAATAATTATTATTCTCTGGCTTATCTGTAACGCGCGTCGTCGCGTGTGTGAGTCGACTTTTGAAAATTTACAATTTCTTTTTCTCGCCGTCTCTAATAATCGCGGATTCCGCCGATCTCTAATTAAGCGCCGTATTATTCTTCAAGGAAATCTGTTTTTTTATTTTATTTTATTTTTTTTTTTTTTTTTTTTTTTACCGAGGGATAACATTATTCCTTTCTTTCTCTCTCTCTCTTTTCATTTTTTATTCCATTTTTTGAAGCGACGTTCAGTTCGGTAAAAAGTAGGATGAACCTAAGAAGTGTGTACGTGTATAACGTGTGATTATCTGTGTGCGAGTTGCGTATGTACATTGTGTAAAGTGTGAGAACGCGAGTAAACAATAAATAAATAAATATATATTTTTTTATTGGATGGACGGGGATACGATGTTAGACACCGTAAGAGAGCATTGCTATAGTTTCTAAGACGCATCCTTGACTAAGGAAGGAAAGAAGGAAGGAAGGAAGGAAGGAAGGAAGGTTTCCTTAAGTACGGAAAATGACAGTTTAATCAAGCGATATGCTTCTCACGCGTCTTATTATTAATATCGATCAAAAAAAAAAGAAAATGATTCATCGAACGGATTTTATTTACCTCTTTTTTCTTTGTTTTTCAAATAAACTACAATCGCAAAAATCGAGTTTAAAAAATAGCACATAAAAGAAATGCGGGTAAATCTTGTTTAAAGATAAAAGAAAACAATTATCGCAGATAATATATTGCTTCTCATTTTCATTCCGTTTATCCTTTCGACGTAGTATCTTACAGCGGATAATAATATTAATAGTAATACTGTAAGGAAATAAGGAAAAAAGAAGAACGTATATAGTGTTGTCAATTGTAAGTAATAGTTGTGCTGATGGTACTTGTCTTGGTGCTGGGTATTGTATTTTGTTGTTGTTGTTGTTGTTGTTGTTGTAATAGTAATAGTACTAGTAGGTGATGACGGTGGCCAAAACGGGGGTGCAGAGAGAGATGGTCGTGATTGGTGTCTTTACTTGAGCAGTTGATGGGCTCGCTCGTTGGCCACCTGTATCCTTGCCTGGTTTGAGTCGCCCTGCGTGTCAAAAATATTCCTATCTTTTACAAATGGGCGCACCAAAATCGTCCATTATAATGCGCGTCCATCTTCTTTTCACCAAGGATCCACTAAACGAATCCTCTCATAATCGTGCGATTTTTTCTTTCTCTCTCTCTCTCTCTCTTTCTCTCTTTACATTTTTTACATTATTTAATTATCTTTTATTTTCACATATTGCTAATAGTAATTAATTGAAAAATACACTTCTTATAAAGTACACTTCTTCTTCTTCTTCTTCTTCTTCTTCTTCTATTTTTGTCAAGGAAACATTTGACACATTTCAAGTTCAAAGGACTAACACACTATTTTATTGTTTTCTATGTACATCTACGAGAGAAATCGTGAAGAATAAAACTGGAGAAACTTTCAACGAGTAAATATATATTTTGTTACGTTTAATCTTGTATCGCTTTGGATCGAAGAATCAAAAATAGAAGCAGAAGAAGATTAATATTATTATATAGCGGATAAAATGTTGACAAATTGATTGGACGAGATCTATTCGACCAATAACGAAATAATACAAAAAGGGGGAGAGGAGATCCCGTCGCATTGCACGGATGTGGCTCTCATTCGTTACTTCCTTTTTTTTTTTTTTTTTTGTTTTTTTTTTTTTACATATTTTAGGAGTAGCAGCTAGTAGAGGTTTGGAGAAGACGGATATATATGCAGGGGGTGTGTGACTTCAAGACTACTTGCTAAACCATTATATACGAGTATGTGGAGGCCACCAAAGTGACGTGTAACACGTGAAACAATAGTTTCACAATGTTCTTAACAAATTTCGGATGATTTTGAAAATGTGCTTCGTTTAACGTAAACGTTTCTCCCCTTAAATTTGTATAGATTGACCAAAATACCTTCTGTGGTGGTTTCTATCCATACCCCCTTGTGTGTGTATACATTGACGGTAAGACATATATATATATATATATATATGTATATTTTATTCCATTTCTATATATATGCGATATGCGTGTTTTCAATTATTTGTAACAGGTTGAAATATATTGAAATATACCCGGGTTGTTGAGTAGCACACACTGAAAGTTTTTTTTTTTACTTGAGTAAGGCGTGCGCCCGTTGATTCGCCGATGCTATCCTCGTTTCGTTCGAATCGCCCTGCGGATTAGCAGTTTTCATTTTCATTATAGAAAGGCGTATGACTTTTTTGAAATGTGTTTTTTTTTTTTTTTTTTTTTTTTGATGCGTCGCGTGTCATGCGCACTTGAATAAAAATGTACATTTGTGAGTTGTATAGGGTGCTTGGATATTTCAATGTCAGAAAATAAGTAAGCGATGAAAATTAAAACAACTACGTAAAGTAAGTTGAATTTATTGAAAATTAATATGCAAAGCGTTTCTAACGTTTGATGAAATCTCATTCTATCTTGATTAATAATATATTCTTATTGTATTATCAAGTGCGCGTAAGCAGTTGAAATTTGATCAAAAATAAAATCATTTGTGCGATGCTAGTGCTCAAGCATATGTCGATAATTGTCCTATGGAATATTTGTCTTCAAATAATTTCATAGATAAACGGCCAAGAAATAATATTGATCAATTAGTTATTTAGAGAACAAGAGAAATCACGCACAAACACCAAACGTATGTTTTTCAAATTGGACTCTTTAGAAAATTGACTTGTTTGATCGTTAATGAAATTAGAAATCAATCGAACAGGGCGATCGAGCGAATATCTTGCAATTGTTAAAATACTTTATTTAGAAATAAAAAACAAAAAGGACAAAGATAATTTGTGCCGTACACGTAAGACATTTTACGACATAGCAATAAATAATAATCGGAATAAAGACGACGATGACGACGACGATGACGACGACGATCGGAAAGGAAAGTTTGAAAAGGTGAAAGCTGCGAAGAATGTGTGCATCTTTTTGATTAACGCGTGCATCGTGGTGAGAGATAGAAAAAATCGCACTCAAAGAAAAATATATTAGTTGATCACGTAGAAAAAGTAGCACGCAAATCGAAATCTTGGAGAGAGAATGATATGAGAATAAAATAGATCAAATAGATAAAATAGATTGGAAGAAAAAGGAAGCTATTGTCTTTCTTACCTTCCGGTTGATCCTGTCGATTTGTCGATTTTGATTCTCGAGCTCGCTGCCCATATCGATTGCCATATTTCTGAGATTGCCGATCATCGTTGATACCTGACCCATGTTGTCTTCCATTTCATTTTCTCGCGCGTCGTTGGTGATCTTAGCTATGTACCCACCCTGAGGGCCTAATCCATTGCGTTCGTCCATCACGCGTTGTGGCTGATTATTAACGACCTTACCGTCGTCGTTGCCCTTCCACGTTCCCTCGTCTTCCTTGAAACTTGCACTCCTATCGTTGGTAATAATCATCAACAAGAAATAATCAACAAAACGATAATGTTAGTGCTTTTCGTATAAACCCTAATAATAATAGAAAAAAAAAAAAAAAAAGAGAAACCATAATGCAACAGTCGTACTTGTTACAGGGAAGAACACAGAGCCCACAGCATTTTTCCATCCCAGTAAGATTCTTCTCGGCCTCTCGCATGTCCGCATTGATTTGGTCCATGCCCTCCTCGATTCGATCCAATTGCTCTGTTTCGTCGTACAAAATATAGATACCGTTATAGCGTTTGCAAACATCAAAATGTCAGCAGTCAGCAACACCAATTTTGAAAAAGGAGGGATACCATTTTGGAACATTTTGGAACATTTTGGAACATATTGTTGTCGCTCCTTTTTCAAACGAGAGAAGACTACTTTTTCTTCCCTCCTTCTCAATTATATTTCTATATAAAGCAAGTCTTATGGAATTTGTAGAAACGAGGCAGTATTCATTCATCGTCAGATAATTATTAGGGGATTATATAGGAAAAAGTAATTAAAACAATCTCGACGAGGAAAAAGGGCCTCCTTTCTTATTCCAACGAGACGATTTTGTTTTTTATTTCACGAGAACGGTCTCGTTACTAAATCTTTGCAAATGTTTGCAAATTTTTCTTTCGATTCTTCTACTAATTCAACTCCATGGCAGGCAGGTATTTCATTAACAAACAATAATATAGCAATAGGAAAAGACGTGACCGTTATCGATTAATAAAAAAAACACTACGATACTTTGACTTATGTGATTTTGTATTTCTTGCCTATTCAACAAAGTCTTATAAGCTACACACATATATATAAATATACTAATATATATGTTTCCTATGGTTCGAGTAATTGATTTTGTGATGTATATATCATATAAACATATGTGCTGCTAATGATGATAGTAGCCCAAGTAAAATGACTTTTTGCAATATCGTTTACTTAGTTCACTGTCATAATTATCGACACATATAAGTGGGAGATATGTCAAATGGATTTAGAGGCATTGGAATTGAGAGTTTGGTCAGAGTTTTTACACGCAGAATTTCACGGATTGTGTACGATTGAAAAACTAGACTTTTCAATAGAACTCTTTTAATAGATAGACTTTTAGAATAGTTTTCTGTCGCGCAAAATAGTGTAACTTTTTCACGAGTAAGTTGTTTCTTTTGTTTCGTTAGATTTTACATGAACTAGAATTGGGTGTCCAACTGGGTGTCCAACTGGGTGTCCAATTGGGTGTCCAATTGGGTGTCCAATTGGGTGTCCACCGCGAAGAACAACTAAATTAAAGCACAAAAATTGGGAAAAGGCAAGGTAGTAGGAGCTAATGGATAACAGGGTAATATAGAAAAAAAAAAAAAAAAAAAAAAAAAAAAAAACAAATAAAACATCTCGTAGCAAATAACGTAAGTAAGTATTCACTTCAAAAGATGGATTTTCGATCGTAGGAAAGTAGAGAAAGAGACAAAAGGTAGGAAGAGAGAACAAAAATAGAAAAAGACAGTAAGAGAGAGAGAGAGAGAGAAAGACAGAGAGAGAGAGAGAGAGAGAGAGAGAAAGAGAGAGAAAGAGAAAGAGAGAGAAATTAAAGATACTCGGCAATGTATTTCAATGGCAGTGTCGTTGTAGTGAATGCGACCAGGTGAGATTAAAGAATGTTTTGGGAAACGGATTACATATCGATGAACATTTACGACATTATTATTATTATTATTATTATTATTTTGAATGAATCTTTCGATGCATATCTATAATTAAATAGTTGTTGTAATGAAATAGTTGACTCGCGGCATAATCATCGAATGTACGTCGTGTCCGAGGGTGTGCGCATACGTATGTCGGTAATTTATTTATTTATTTATTTATTTATTCATTTGTTCGTTTGTTGTTTGTTGATTTTCATCATTTTTGATAATTATCATCGTCATATTATCATTACCAGTATCTATTAATTAAACTAACTGATTAGATACTGTTGAGTTGCGTACATTTACATATACATTGAGTCACAAAAGTATTCGTAGCCACTGTTAATAATGTCAATTTAAAACAATTAATATTTACTTCTAATGCAACGTTTCCAAATGTTTCTACTTAAAAATATATTTGAGGATTATTCAACTTTGCATATCGATATAAATGTTGTATACAATAGTGTATTTGATTGTAATTAGAAAGTTGAATAATCCTAGATGATTACTTAGTCGTCTGTGCAGAAGAATGAAAGAAATATCGCATTAGAAGAGAATAGAAATTATTTACAATTTGTATTTGGAATATTCCTGCGACTCGCTGTACTTTTGGTCACTGAGGCGTGTGTTTGAAAGGAATTATAAGATTACGTCTACATTGAAATGGCTTACCGCCTTGCTCGTCCAGCATAACGAGTGTTTTCATCCCGACCTCGTGGCTCTAAACAGGCAACCGATCAATCAGCGGCGTGTTAACATTCAAGACAAATTAACCGTCGACGCTCCCTCGCTTCGGTTCGCGCTCCCAAAATATCCAAATACAACAAGGGACAACAATAAGGAACAGGACTAGGATAGAATATAATACAACATAATAATAGCCTTTTGTTCTATGATTATGAAATTCATTTTTTGCCCTTCTTTTCGATTCATCTTTTTTTTATTTTTTTCTACAATATTCCATGATTAGCATGATTTACCAATGTTGACAATAATGAAACACGAAAGAGCCGACATATCCAGGGTAAGATTATGACAGTGAGAAAGAGAAAGAGAAAGAGAGAGAGAGAGAGAGAGAGAGAGAGAGAAACAGAGAAGTAAGATATGAGAGAGAGAGAGAGATACGCGCGCACATAATCGGCGAACGAGCGAGAGGGCGCATACGACGAATGTTTTGATCAGCACAGTATCATTTAAATACGTAATCAAGGATAACGAGTTTGAGGGTGTCCAAGAAATAATGTGAGATAGATGGAAAGAAAGAAAGAAAGATAGATAGACAGAAAAATAGAGAGAAAGAGAGAGAGAGAGAGAGAGAGAGAGAGAGAGAAAGAAAGATATAAGAAAAGTGATATGATCTAGGATTTACCAAAAGATTAAAGGTAAATCCATTGATCCTCAAAAATGGATACATGGCCATCGAATTGACTAACCACGCGCGATGTTATTTTCACACGAATGTTATCCAATTGAGCACGTTCCTTTTTAGATTTGTAAGGATCAATCGTTGAGTTTTCCTCTTGAATGTCAAGTTTTTGCTTACAAGGGAAAAAGAAACGAAGAACGATCTTGTTCGACAGCCAAGTATCTAATGAAAATCACTTGTAATGAATTGCAGAGCCTTCACATAGATAGAAAGAATGAATAGAAATAGTGGGCGATGATTTACTTGTTTCTTTTTTATTAACAAACGTGGAGCTTGTTAATAAATTCAGGGCTTCCCCGTCGATAGTAAGACTGAGCTGTAATTATTAGCGGGAGTAATGAGGAATAATAATTTGGAAAATATGGTGGGAGAGTTCATGGGGAAAAGATTCATTATATTTATATATATATATATTATTGTATTCCATTCATATAAGGGTTTTTAAGCTCACTTGAATAACTCGAAAAATCGATCCGCCCTTCTGATGTAATAAGAAGAAGAAGAAGAAGAAGAAGAAGAAGAAAAAGAAAAAAAGTGTATAAAATAGAGAGAGAAAAAAACAAAGAGAAAGGAAAAAGAAAAGAGACGGATGGCTTCCACCTCTCGTCCACTTTTTGTTCTTTTTTTGTTTTGTTTTGTTTTTTTTTCTAAAAATCCTCTATAGAGGAATTAATAAATTCCAAGTCTTCGATCCTCTTATCCCTTGTTTGCGTTTTTTGCTCATATTTTTGGTTCATTTGGTTTGATTTAAAATGAAGTTTGAATACTTGGAGATTACTGCTTACCGCCTTGGTGGTCTAACATCATCAGTGTGTTCGCTGCGACATCCTCGCTCTATGATGGGGTCGAAAGGGCCCACACGTTAACGGAAATGAAAGATCTTTGAGTGATTCGCGTGAATAACTGCAAAATTATACAAAACAAGAAAACACCGCGTGCACGTCCTGTCGATGGTTAGTTGTACATTCAAAAACAACAACTATTTAAAAAAACAAAACAATTGTAAACTATAATCATCGAATAATCATTAATAATAATTTAATTAATGAAGAAAATCCCTTAAGACAAGACGTACCACGTTGCTGCAAAAGAAACATAACGATTTTGCTAAATCAAATAATATTAATTATACGTAAAAAAAAAAAAAAAAAAAAAAAAATAGATTTCGAAGAAGATGGTCATTTGAAATAATTAGGAAATGTTGATATTAAGATTTTAGATTTTCAAATGTAAAAGAAAAATGTTGCTTAATATGTCGTCGATATCAGACCATTTTTTTCGACAAAATAATAATGTATATTATAAATCGAAATAAATAAATGAAAAGATTCATTATAAATAATAGACGATAGTATGTCGATGATGAAGATGATTAATGCGAGTATGGAGTATTAGAAAAATATAATAAATAAGATGTACAGAACCCGAACGTTTGTGGAAAAAAGTATGAAAAAAATCGATAGGTGTCGCGTTTATTAATTATTCAGATATGCGATTAAGGACGCATCTATCCCGACGATCTATCTAATCGCGACTGCAATCAATTCTTCTAATTGCTAATGCAACGTTCTTTTTTTTTTATAATGCAAAACACGAACTTGAACTAATACCTACGTGGTAAAATAGCGATTGACAATAATAGTACGTTTGAGAGATGCAGAGGTTCAACCAAGGATCAAAAAAAACTCAAGAAATATATACATATATATACAAGTTCCACAGGAGTATTTGTAACCCTGTTGTCAATTAAAAACAATCAATATGTTCAAATTTGTATACACAACAACATATTTTAGGATTATCCTACTTTTCAATTGATAAGAAATATATAATTTGACATACATAAATGATAGAAACAAAAATTCATGGTACTATATTTTAATTAGATGCAAATACTCTTGTGAGATCAATTTTGTTATCAATTTGAAAGCTTCAAGATCTTCAAATATATTTCTGTGTAGAAAAATGTTGTATTAATTGTTTAAAAAATTGACAGTATATATATATATATATATATGTATGTATAATAATAAATATTATATACGACAGAGACAGACATCTACCTCTAAGAGACGTGTACGAAGTATGTAAATACGGTTTCGGGGGTTTTACACTAAATAAACGTAATATATGTATACATATATATATATATATATATATATTATATATTATACGTATACATATACATAAAAAGATGTACGTAGGTATTACACGTTGACTCAAAGCGACACAGCTAAAAGCTTTCGTGTGAGGCTACAGAGAGTATATATATATATATATATAAGTACACAATCCAAAGAAGAACGTGTATAGTAGTATTTGTGAAAAGTAATAAAGATAAGGGAGATTTAGTAATACATACGTATGCGCCTGCAAAATATATGCATACACATACACGATTACACTATATATATATATATATTCATTATCTATTATCATTATTCATTATCTGAATATTGTGCGGGAATAAATTACTAAAGAAAGAAGCGCGAGAAAAATTTCAAAGACATTACTTCAACGAGGTTGATCCTTGCTCTTTTTACATTGACTATATTTTTTTATCTTACAGAAAAAGAACAATAAATAAAAAATAAAAAAGGGTAACGAGCAACGAGTTCATTTTTTCTCTCGATCAATAAAGGATAAACAGAGGGAGAGATAGATAGAGAGAGAGAGAGAGAGAGAGAGAGAAAGAAAGAAAGCAAGACAGAGAGATAGGTCAGGGGTTTGTTAGTATGTAAAAAGGCTAATGTTTTTTTTATTTTCAATTATATATATATAGAGATACCAATTACTGGCAATAGCAGCAGCAGCAGCGATAGCAGCAGCGGATGCTAGTAAATACTGAGAGAGACCACCGAATGCTTATCTTTAGTTGGTGTCGTCAATCGGTTTAGAGTAAGTCATTATTAGTACTGATTAATCATGATGATTATATTCTGGCAGTGTCGTAGAGTGTAATGATTGGTATTTAACGTTAGTAACAGTGGTTTATACAAGTTAGTGACTAAGGCGATGTTAAAAATAGGTAGATTTTATTAAATACAAAAGAGGCCCAAGAGGTGGTTCAATGGAA
The DNA here is from genome assembly GCF_049000335.1 of Polistes dominula. NCBI lineage: Eukaryota > Metazoa > Arthropoda > Insecta > Hymenoptera > Vespidae > Polistes > Polistes dominula. Next base: position 95,040 of record NW_028301150.1, read on the forward strand.
AAGGAACGTAAATCAGAACAAGAAAAAAATAAAGGGGTAATATCGATAAATAAGAACAAATCTAATCTCGACTACTTGCAACAATAATAAAAATTAATAAATACCTACTCTATATATTAAGGTATAACGATCAAATCTGTGTAGTGCTAGTTCCTTTATCTCAGCACCACCGCGTTTCGGGACTGTACATACTTTTATAATATCAAAATAAAGCTAAATCTTTCCTACCGTAAGGATCTATTTAGATTACGTGCGACTCGTTTAAAAATGTAACTTTGTTATATTATTAAAAAAGAAAAAAGAAAAAAGAAAAAAGAAAAAAGAAAAAGAAAAAAGAAAAAAAAACACCAGAAGACAAAAATAAAACCAAGAAGATAAATATAACAATTAACGTGAAGCAATCGTCCGTGCGGAATATCAACAATAAAAGGGTACAACTCCTTTACTTATTTTTCTTGCATATTATCAATGATACAAAAGATGACGACATTAAAAACAATAATAATAATTTTACAATTGAAATTGTATAATAGAAAACGCGTAACAATGATATCAACGAACTAGCGCGAGACCAAAGAAATTCTGCGTATTCGTTGTCTCCATGCTCTTAACTTGGGTCGTCATTTTCCATAAGGATTTATTTCATAAACAGGAATAGAAAAGGGACTTTAGGTTGCGGTTCACAACTCTCGTGAAAGAAGTAAATATCGCGAAGGAAAAACAGAGAAAACGAGAAAGTGATTAATAGTTGAAATTATTTTTATTTCAAGATGTTTTTCTCTCTCGTGAAAGAATTTTCTTCTCTTTTTTTCCTTCTCGTTTAACGTTTCAACTATTACTTTTATAAGAAAAACCAAAGTAGATAGAGATAGAGAGAGAGAGAGAGATAGAGAGAGATAGAGAAAGAGAGAAAGAGAAAAAGAGAGAGATAGATAGAAATAGAAATAAATAAAGGTATTAAGTATATGCTTGTGTGTGTGTGTAAGATAGTGTAACGCAGTTGGTTGTAAGTTTTGTGTTTATTTTGACTTATTTGCTAAAAAGCGATTCCACTCACCTCCCTGGTCATCGAGCGCGACCAGAGTGCGGATGCCAGCCTCCTTGCTCTACGACAGACAGAGGCAGCACAACACAGACAACCACCACCAGTGTTAGTGAATTGTTTTTTAGTAGTAGTTGTAGCCGTTTCAGTACCAGTAATAGCAGTAAAATAGTAGTAATAATAGTAGGTAGTAATAGCGGTAGAAGTAGCAGTAACGGTAGTATGGTAGTAATAGTAAACAGTTTAGTAACAGTTTAGTAATAGTAAGTAGTATGTACTTGCAGTAAATAATAATTAGTAGTAGTATTTTTAGTAGCAGTAACAGTATTAGTAAATAGTAAGTATGTAGTAGTAGTAGTAGTAATATTAGTAGTAGTATTTTTCCAGCGGTATACAGCGTAGGGTACTGGGAGATATATATATATATATATATATGTATATATTATATGTAAATATATATACATAGAAAAAAAAAGAAAAAAAAAAGAAAAAATACGGAAGGTGTGACAGAGAAGTCAATGGACAAACAAGCGAAACAGATGGACGATCGTAATTAACAAAATCCGAGCGTATAGAAAAGATGTTTGGTTATTATTGAGAGGTAAACGAGGTAACAGGGGCGCTTGTGGATCTTATAAGTACCAACAAAGTTCTTTTTACGAGTAGTGAGGGTAGAGTCAAATCTTTCTCATAGTTTTTCATTTCAATGATTACTTTTTTTTTGTGTTCGTTTTCTTCGAGCGGTCTTGTTTAAATAAAATTAAAATCTCGGCTTTTGCGTCGACAGAACGCGAAAAATGTTGTCGCTTCTGACGCGCTTACAATGGCGAATCTGCCTGTAAATTTTAATTCGTTTTTTCTCTTTTTGTTTTTTTTTTGTTTTTAAATGTTTTTTTTTTTCATTACAGCGAGAGAGAGATATATATATATAATATACATACATATTATATATATATATATTATATATATACATATAGAAAGAAAAGAGAGAGAGAGAGAGAGAGAGAGAGAGAGAGATAGAGATAGATAGAAATAGATAGTTAGAGGTAGTTGAGTCAGATGGACAGACAGATATAGACGACAGACAGGCAAACAGACAGACAGATAAGTCAGGCAGACAGGCAGGCAGGCAATAAGAGTATAGGGTCCAAAGAGTATATATATATATAATATGTATATATATATTTGTATGTATAACTAGGCTTGTCATTATTAGCTATAGTTGTTCCTGATGTTGTTACCAGTCGTGACGATGTTGTTATTGTTGTTACTGTTGTTGTAGTTGTTGATGTTGTTGTTGATGATGTTGTACTTGTTCCTGTTGCTGTTACTGTCGTCGCCGTTGTTTCTCTCTTTTTTTGTTTGTTTTTTTTAATTTTTGATTGTGTACTTTATTCTTGGTTTATTTTATTTAATTTGTGGAAATTTTCTTTCGCAGAAAATAACATTCCATGTACAATATCCAATGCTAAATATATCATTTGTAATGTTTAACGTAAAATTTCTTACGATGCAACATCTCGCATAGATTACGCGTTATATTTTCTGCTCTAAAATTTGTCTATATCTAATCTAGTATATATATATATTTTGATTCCCCCATAATCCCGTAAAATCCACGCACGTTCTAACCCTATTAATTTGCTCATCTTTTGCTGGTTCACGCTTTTTGCATAGGTTTCTCCCACAGATCGATTTAATTCGTCTTCGAAGGAACTACGAAACATTGCATCCCTCTCACTTTCTTCCAGTATACGTTTTTTTTTTTTTGCAAACACGTGTGTGTACATGGGAAAGAAGAAGAAGAAGAAGAAGAAGAAGAGAGAAAGATAGAGAAAGAGAGAGAGAGAGATAGAAAGACTGCAAAGAAAATGAAAAAAAAAAAAAAGTAAACAGAAGAATTGTGTTAAATAAATGTTGAAGAATCGGAAGGAAGAGTAGAAGAAGTAGTAGAAGAAGAAGAAGAATTTGACAAATATTTTCGAAAGAAAAAATGACGAATGCAGTTCCATCGAAGATAAAATAAGTTCGTCGTAAAGAAGACCCAAACAAAATGCAAAGTAGTATACACACACACACACATAAGTTTGGAAGGAGGTTGGGTTGACAGGGGTTTCATTGGAGGGTAGCTTAAATTGTCGAGTGAGCGTGAGGGATGAAAAAAAAGTGAATGAACCAGCTAGCGAAGGATCGAAGCAAATCCCCTGTTGAAACAGCCCTTCCATATTAACAGGGTTCAAGGGTACGATGGGGATATTGAATACATTCAATGCATGACTTGAATTACGATACCTACTAATATGTCAAGATTTTCATTATAATAATAAATAAAAAGAAGGACATTTTCTTATGCGCGGAGTAGATAAAATAAAGAAGACCAACAAAAAAGAAAAAAAACAGACCTAAGTGAGACGATCCATTAATTCAATTCTACACAGATTATTTCCAAATAATAAAAAGCACCCCCGTCCCCCGCGTTCTGCGATCGTCTGCAACGATCCGACAAATCCCTCAACATGGATTTCTCGTTTCGTTTACCTTTCAATCTGTGTGAACGTGATAGTGTAAGAGTGATTGTTTATGAAACGTGAGATGAAAAAAGGTCCGAAATAAATTGAATGTGTCCTTCGACGTGCGACGTTCGAAGATATCACCAACACTTGACGAAATTCAATTTGTCGAGTTCCCTTTTTCTTTCTTTTTCGATCTTTTTCGATCTTTTTCGATCTTTTTCGATCCTTTTCGATCCTTTTCTATCTTTTTATTTCGGACGATTTTTCAACGAATGTGATCATTCCAGATCCCATGGTAATAGAAAATGGAATTTGGAAAAAGACGTTCGCTATAATAGAACAATGGCAAGAGAACGATGTAACAAGGAAGAAGAATAGTGGATGGGGAGGTGGGAGGATAGGCAAACACTCACGATCAGGCAGCCAGGCAGCAAAGACAAACAGACAGACAGACAGACAGGCAGAAGTCAAGTTAATAGATAAAACAACAATAATAGATAAAACATTTTCAATTAATAGCAAATATAATGAAGAATTGTAGTAAAATAATGTGAATGTTTGTTTTATCTTTTAATTAATACTTTTCCAAGGCAAGAAGGCAAGAAGGCGGGCGCTATCGGGCGCTATCGGGCGCTATCGGGCATAAGCAGGCATTTATTATAGTTATTTGCCGGTCAGACAAGCGAACACACGCGGCCACACAATGTATGCGTAAATAACACGCATATAAATACAGATATATAGATGTACATGTAGATATTTACGCATTCTGCAACGGACAGCCACCACATTAATATAGATTTAGGTTAACGTGGATTTGACGCTTCGGTTTATCATTTTTTCTTTAATTTCTTTCATTTCTTTCATTTCATATTTGTATTAGATAATATTTTTTTCTTGATAAATATTTCATTTCTTTCACGTTTCAACGCGAGATACAAAGTCGATGCGAATTTGTGTGATATATCGAATTAAAAAACTAAAGTAAATTTTCGTAAGCGAATGGCGGGCGCGTTCTTTTTCTTTCTCAAAAGACACACACACACACACGCACACGCACACACACATACACGCACGCACATACATACGTTCCTTGTATATCGTATCCGCGAACTTTCCATTTTCTAATTTATTATTCGTCCTTTTGTACTTTCTTTTCAGTTTTATCTATTCTTTTCATTAGATTTTCTTATTTTCCATTCATACGTTCCATTGTTTGTTCATATTTCGTGTCTCCCTCGTGCTTCATGTTCTCTCTCCAGTTTATTTAGGAAAGTTCATCTGGATATAGGTCGTCTCTGTTGCCTAGAGAGTCAGGCAGGTAGGCAGGCAGGTAGGCTCTGAAACGACGACGAGTTCAACGACGAGTTCGTCGACGTGTCGATCGACGGATCGTAAAAAACACATCCTGTTCTGTTCTGTTCTGTTTATTAGTAATCTTGAAAGTATTTTCAATCGAACGATATCGATATCGGTTAATGTTTAGTACATTTTATTGACTCTAGCTTGAAATATGAGAGTACATTCGATATCTTGAAAAATTCTTCATTAATTGTTCATTTGTATTTGTTCAATTGTATGAATTATGACGAAAAGGGTTAGCGAACAAGTAATAATACATCGTATTCATGTGTATAAATACATACATGAAAATATGTAATACTCTTTGAAATCGATCGGAGAGAAGAACTAGGATTTGATAAATCTCTAAAGAAAATGGATTGACATAGGAGACAAGAAAAAAGTATAACTGTAAGGAAATGAAAATCGAAGCTATTTCTTTTTCGAGCACTACGTGACCTACAAACAAATCTAAATCTACATTTTCAATAGGATTTCAAATCGTTCGCTGTATAAAAGCATTTTCGTTTAGACAGTTTGTCCCGACGACCCAATTGAGATAAGAGAAATGATTTAAAGCCGCCGAGTTGTGTCGAATGTTTAACTCTGATCCAAAACTTACTACACTATTTTCAAACATATTAATCGAAATTATTGTAAATAGTGACAAATGATTTTATAAACAAATGACAATGGCTTTGATCTCGTCTATTTAAACTCCAAGTCGAGATACTCGAATCGCCAATGATCGATACGAAGAAGCACGAGAGACAAGTCGCGCAGACTCGAAAAGAGATTAGAACATGGTTGGGTTGTTAATAAAAGAACAAGATGAAGAAGAAGAAGAAGAAGAAACTCAACGTTTTCAAGAAGAAAAATATCGAATTACGATATCCTCTCGTTATAATTTCATTTTGTCGAGCGAAAAAATTCTATCAAGTTACGTACGTGAATAAGGCCCATTCGTAAAAACTTACGAGATCTAGCGAAAAAATAAATCATTTTTACATTCATACATATAAAGGGACAGTAGAGAGAAATAGAGAGAGAGAGAGAGAGAGACAGATATAGAAACATCAAAAAAGAGACACGCGAATAATAAACAAGATGCACAAACAATGATATAAAACACATTTACATGTGAACACACTCTTCTTTGTAGAAACAAAACCAAACGTATAATAACATAAACGATCATACGTACAATATGCAGAGAAAACGATACACGATATAGAAATAAATCGATTAATTGGAAAATAAGAATAGAAAATTAACGAAATATTGAAGGAAAGAGAAAAACACAATTCCCTTATGCGTATACATATATACATGTAAACATAGAAAAATGCACAGACGACGACACATACATTATATATATATATATATATATATATATATATTCATCGAGGGAAATCCTTCGTCTCGCTTCTTTCATCTCAACGTCCATACATTGATTTCTTTTTAAAAAAGCTTTGAAACGGAATTATTGTGTCGCGCGTCAATCACCGAGACAAAACTTACGAACAAAACACAATAGGAAAATCAAACTGCATTTTCTTTTAACCCTCTATAATCCAAGTTTTGTTTGGCTGCTATAAAAAGACAGAATATATAACAACACAGTATAAGTAATAAATGAATATTACTTTTTCTTGTTGGTAACCAATCAAATGTGATTCCAAAAAATGATTCCTAAAGTCAATTTATAAAGGGTTAAAAAATATTCTCTTCTCGCCGCGCAAAAGGAAAATAAAAGGAAAATAAAAGGGGTCACGCACGCAACAAATCGATCGACGACATCTATACATAATTCTCGTCGTCACGTCTCGTGACATGTCTCACACAATGCTGCTATTTGAATGTTCGTAATGAGCTTTAGCTTTATTGATAAACGCGCTATTGTTGCCCACCATCAAGTTGCTTGTTGCTTGTTGCAAGTTGCATTGAAAACAATGTGCAACATTACTAAGTTTCTAAGTATTTATTTTATCGAATCGCAGTCCCGTTATACGATTTGATAGCGTCAATCATTCGGCTCGATGCAAGAATCAGAAAATAAGAAAAATAAGAGGAAATAATAAATAAACGGGATAAAAAAAAGTAAATATATTGATGAAATCCCGAAACGAAGATCATTTTATTTTGTTCTTTTTTTTTTTACTAGGTCCTTTCCTTCGAATCGTAAATCTTGCCAAGGCTTCCGAAGTAGTAAAAGTAAAGCCTTTAATGCTCCTGCAGTGCTGCCACTTTCCGATACAAATAAAGTTAGAATTTCAAGAGCAAGAGAGATAGATAGAAGGAAAAAAGAAAAATAGATAGGAAGAAATAGAGATAGGAAGAATAGGAATTTCAAAGAGAATACGTGTATACGTGATATATGCACACATATAAGCATATGCATTTATATATATATATGTGTGAATATAGAGGAGAAGATAGGCGGCGGATCGAAGCTTTTGGAGAATTGAGATAAAGTATGTTATCGCCTTTTGTTAGGATGTTTTAATGCACGTTTTCTAAACTTTTTCTAAACTTTTTCCAAACTTTTTCCACGCGTCTTCCTTCTCTTTCGTACAACTAATTTTCTTCCATGTTGGTCAACTTTGTATTCCTCCTATTCTTCGCTGCACAATTTTCTTCTTCTTTCTCTTCCGCTTCTTCTTCTTCTTCTTCTTCTTCTTCTACTTCTTCTTCTTCTACTTCTTCTTCTTTCAATCATTGTATTTTATTTATTTATTTCACGTCGTTGTTTTTCCATTTTCCTCATTTTTCTAGCCTTCCTTCATTCCTCCTTCATTTCTAGAGAATTTAATTCTCGCTAATATTTAACGAAGATCAAATAGTGTCCTTTTTTTTTCAAATTTGTTCTTTATTTTTATTTTTCGTATTTTGCCTCTCCAAGCGATAAGAAAAAAGTTATGAAAGTCTTCTCGTCTCTCTGCACGTATTTTCAAATTCTCCTAATTTGATCATTTTAATAAAAAGGGAGTTTGTGTGGGGACGTTCCTCTCTTTCGCGACTACTCGTTTATAGATTTTGACCTAGCTTATTCAAAATGATAGACAAAAGGTAGTTTTTGCCGAGGGATTTACCCGTAAAAGAATCTAACGATAAGTCAGACCCGTATGAAATATGGCGGGAAACATGAAGATTCCTGATACGAAGGATTAGTAAATAAATAGTAATCGAAGATGATCGAGGATGATCGAGGATGAAGGGTTAATATGCGATATTGGAACGGGGGAATTCCTTTCCTTTTTTTTTTTCTTTTTTTCTTTTTTTCTTTTCATTTTTATCCTTATACGAAAGAGATTTTTTTTTAGGGGGAAAGCGACGAGACGAACTCACCTCTTCGCATAGCGTCAGCATACGCCTTGTACTCTCCAGGGACTGAAACAAAAGAAATGATTTTTTATAACTATTACCAAAGAAGACCAGAGTAAAATGTGTGTGTGTGTGTGTGTGTGTGTGTGCGTGTAAGAAATGTTAACAAAAATAAAAAGCTTACCTCATCGGTGGTCTGGTCGGCCTTTAGCTGTAATTCTTGCAATTCGGTGCGAGGTGGGCCATTTTCGGCCGCACCCGCCGCTGACGTTGGTGCAGGCATCTCGGAAGGTGCCCAAAGTGCTGGATCGAAGTTTCTTCTTTCCTACAACGAGGAATCTCTCCCTCACCTGTATTTCCAAATACGAAAAGAACGAAAGGATGGAAAGAGGGAAGGGCGGAAGAGCGGAAGGAAGGAAGGAAGGAAGATAAAGGAAGATAAAGAAAGATAAAGAAAGATAAAGTAAATGTAAATCAGTTAGGATCTCTCACGTGTTACAACACACTGTGTCCCAGCGATGCAACAATCTGCAACACAAAAAGGGAAAAGAAATCAATGAAAATAAGAAAGTTGAATATCACTTAGATCGAATGTATCGTTAGCAATGAAGTAAACGAAATAACCGAGAGAAAAGACACCCCACGCGCGTTGTTGGATGGCGAAAGTTGGCGCAACACTTGGTAACTGGGTACTGCTAACGGCACCGTAGACAACACACATCTAAGCCGCCTCCTAACCTTTTAGGGAAATCAATACCCGAGGAGCCGAGCGACCCACCGAAGGACCAAACCGAAATCCGCGCAAGCGCGAACCACCCACGACGGCAATGCTGTACGCACCACCCCGCAACGATCAGCTGGGACAGGTCAGGAATTTACTCTCCCCACGAGGAAATTCTCATTCTCAGGAACTACGTTAAACCCTTATCTGCTAACAATGAATTTGTATTTTTCATTTAGATTCAATCATTTCTGTGATAAGCAGGAACATACCTGCAAATGATCGAACTAGTAGCATAGATTTAGGGTCTCAATCAATGTCGAGTGTGCTTTTGTCCTTGTCCTTGAGATATCTGGCTTGCTTCCAAGTTTACTCCCCCGATCTTTAACCAAGTCAAGATCACGGTCGATCGGCGCATATGTGAGACCAAACCCAATAGGGCTAATCGAACAAATGTCCAAAAGATGAATATATGATAAGGAAAACTAGGTCATACATGGTACGACGACGAATCTCTCAATTGTGATTGATATCAAACGTTAGAAAAAGAAAAACATTCAAACTAACAATAAGATAATGTCATCACCTTGGCATCTAGCGGAACTACGTATAGAAAATATTGATCGATGATCGCAACTGAATCGCGAAAGGTGCGTAATGTATCAAGATTTCATTAGCATGCGCGAGAGAACAGCGTTCGTTCGTTCGTTCGTTCGTTCGTTCGTTCGTGTTAATTCAACTTGCCATTGAAGAAGAACAAATAGAATTAGAAAAAAAAGGATGTGAGAAAATCAATATTTTAAGACACTCATTGTTAGACACGTAATGACGTTGGCTACGTCATTGCAATTAATCAGCGTCGCTTTTATTTGGTACGACTTTGAAACTACGGTACATGCGCATGCATATGTAAACATTTCCTAACAAGAGTAATCGTCGTCGGTTGTTCGAATGAAAATACAAAAAAATATAAAATATCTCCTAATTAGTTTCTAATTTTAGCGATTTAGTATTAAAGAATGTACTACTTAGGGATGTATTTAGTATACTTGACCTCATCGACTTAAATGACTCCGATCAATATTATTGTGCAATATTTTACGTTGCGCAATGTTGCTCACCACCTTCTTTCGACTACTTACATGGAGAGAGAGAGAGAAAGAGAGAATTTCATTGAAATGATTAATACGATATAGATAATATCGCATAAATGGCAAAAATTCTTCTCTTATCTTTATTATACACAAATCATATATCAGTTTACTCCGTTAACTACTGCATATCGTGATAACCAACATCAAAGAAATATTTGCTGTTTATAATTTGATTAATTTCTAATGAAAATTGAATATGAAATTAAAAGAAATTGAAAGATATTTCAAGATATTTTTTAAAAGGTAAAAGGAAAGATAATATGGTAGAGATAATATGTGAAACAGGATACGATAGAAGATTACTCCTAACCTATGCATTACGAGAAATAAAAAGAAGAAATATTGTGCAATGACAGCAGTTTGAAAAGCAAGTGAAAAGCAAGTGAAAAATATTGATTTTACTTGTAGGATATTAGGAAGAATTATTTTGCAGAATAGTCCAATGATGTATCTTCAATGGAATGCAATCGTTTGTAAGATCTCGAAGAAGAAGAAGAAGAAGAAGAAGAAGAAGAAGAAAAATCTTAGGAATGTTCAAGTTGATATCGTCCAAGTTGACTGCTACTGCTGTTAAAATAATGTTGCTTAAAACATTCGAATAACAACGACTCTTTAAATGGCACCAGAGTAAATGTTGGTTGAAGTAACATAAAAGTAGAAAATCAATAAAAGTTCGCTTCGCAATACGTAACGACGTTACATTTATTTTCGATATAATGGGGAAAAATAAATGGATAAATGTAAAAGTAGCGAGTGTAGAATTTCTTACCTAAAGAAATTAGCAACGTCGTAAAGGTTAATAGGTTAAAAGATGTGTTGACAGCCTTGTGACAGCCTTTTTGACAGCCTTTTTGACAGCCTTTTTGACAGCCTTTTTGACAGCCTTTGTGGACAGCCGTATACTTCTTCTCTAGAGATGTTTCTTCTAATCACGCTTTACTGCTAATCACTACCCACACATATCAGATTCCTTACCACCCACCTTACTAATGACGAAGAAGAAATACTCTACTAATATTAAATATAGAGATTCGATTACAGCGCATTCTCGCGTTAAGATGCACAAATATCGAGGGTTAAGATCGAAAGAGGAATCGATCGATCGATAGATCGATTATCCAAGTCGCATTCCAATCGTTGTTTTTTCATTGGTGCATCAACGCAAAGTAAACAAAAAACTAGATGTGCTTCAACTTAACCAACAAACAAACATTAACCAACAAATTTACATGTGATTTACAGATGTTATATATCAAGTGACAAAGTTTGAAAATTCAATTGTGATTATGGAATTGTGATATTTGGAAAAGTAAATGATATTAAAATGTCAACTATGTCGAAGAATAATGATGTGATTAAAGAAGAACCATTGCGATTGACATACTTGAAACCACCTTTGGATACCGACAAGTTTCCATTAGCATCGTATCAAGATGTATGGCATAAGTTTATTGTATTTAGTCATGGAAAATCTTATGGAAAAACGGAGATATTAAAAGCAATTATAAATGCTTGCGAACCAGAAATGTTACTGCCTGTCAAGTTTAAAAAAGAAAACGACAATAAATGTACTTTTCTGGGCCAATGCAATTCCAATGCTATAAAGAATCTCATAAAACAACGGTTGTGCATAATATTACCTGGTAATTTTGAAATATATCTAGACATTGTATTAGGATTCATAAGTAAAGAAGAATTACCGATAAATCCTAACAAAATAATATCGCAAACGTTCTATCAAAGATACGATTCATCGAAAAAGATACTTAATTTGGACGACTTTGAGAACGATAAATTATTAGCTTATGTATTTTGCCCTTTATCTATACCTAAGATATTTCACATTGTTTTAAGATCTATCAAACAAGGTGTTGCAGGCATTAATCGTGAATCCAAATTATTCATTCGCGAGCTAAGTATGAAACATAACAATTTAACGGCCATTATATTATTCGAAAAGTTTTTTTATTACAATTTAACTAAACTAGATTTAAGATTTAATCAAATATTAGATGTCGAACATTTAAGATATTTTTCGGAATTTAAGATAACGGAACTTTGGTTGGATGGAAATCCCTTGTGTACTCAATATAAGAACGCGCAAGATTATATAAAAGGTGTGAAAAATGTGTTTCATCATTTACAAAAGTTGGACGGAATAATGATAGATACGGAGAAAAAACTTTTACCAAATGTACAAACTCATTATCTAAAGGATGCTTCGAAATTACCATTAATAAAACAATTTGTTAAACATTTTTTCACTATGTACGATCAAGAAGACAGATCCATAATGAATGGTCTCTACGACAAAAATGCCCTTTATTCTATGACTTTAGGATCCGTTACTAATTATTTGCATAAGCAAGTAGCTAAAGTATTAGTTACCAATAGAAATTTACTCAAATTTGTTGATTATGCCAAATGTCATGAGTTTTTATTACGTGGTCCTGATAAAATAATATCCTCATTGAAGCGTCAACCTTCCACATTGCACTACATTCATACATTCAATATAGATTTATTATACGAAAGTGATGATCTTTTAGTTATATCCGTTCAAGGAATATTTTTATATAAAGACATTTCTTCTTCTCCTCCTCTCTTATTCAATAGAACATTTACTATTGTTGCTAAAGAGGAAAACGAATATTGTATAACTAACGATCAATATTTTATAGACGGATTTAATTCCAATACTTTAGTGCAGATTAAAAACAAAATCAAACAAGATGTTAAAAATGTATCCGTCTTTGTTCCAACTATATTTAGTCCATCAGAGAAACATCAGCTTATTGTGCTTCTACAAGAATTAACAACCATGAACACTGCATTTTGTTTCAAATTTTTAGATAATGTTAATTGGGATATAAGACGGGCAATCACTAATTTTACAAAAATGTATACTCTCAATGATGTACCTCCAGAAGCTTTTCAATAAATTTTATTTTCTTTTATTTACGAATTACTTCTTACGAATTACGAAGGCCGATATACAGAAAATAACCTTATCCTTAAAAGTGCTACAATAAATCTGACTGCACTTATATTACCTAAGTGCATTTATACTTGAAAATCAATGATTTTCAACATAGAACGAATACTCGTCGTCAGCTGATCAGAACCTATTGATTGTTTTCTTATTTTGTCCTAGAACTCGTACAAGAGAGGAAATATTTCAACAAAATAATCCCTATACTTGAATATTTACAACTGTTGGAAATATATTATATGATAATAATTAAAACATATTCCATCGAGATATTCCATTCGTACCAACAGTCGTTAGATTATATAATTATTCGTTTAGAGAATATACATTTGATAGATAGATAGATAGATAGATAGGTAGATAGGTAGATAGTAATAGGGACTTTTGTGTAGACAATAGCGGTAGTCCTACTCGCCTGCATTGCAGGTTTCATACTACGTAGGGGCCTGAGCTTACACGTTTCTGTCAAAAATAACGTCGTTCACGATGGTAAGAATATTCTTCATTTTCCTATTTATTTGTCAAATACTTAATAATACTAATAATTCGTCGTGCTATTTATTTATGTGTCTGTCAGTAATTAATATCGAAAAAGACATTTTTATATTCATTTTTTATTAAGGAGACAGTATTGAGTGACCTGTCACCTTCTTGGTGCCACTCATTACATCAATACTGTGCATAAGTAATTAATTACTCTATGCACAAAATATTAAATTTAACGTTAACTTTAATTTATTGACGTCTTTTACATCATTTTTGTAGCGCATGAACGCATTGAGATGTCCTACTGACGAGCTTAGTCTCACCAATTGTGCTATCATTAATCCTGATGATTTTCCAGAAGATGTCAAGTAAGATTGGATTAAATCTAATTATATACACATTTAATTATAATATGTAATTTCACGTTATAACGTTATAACCAACGTATGTATCTCTAGACACATTGAAGTAATTACCGACCCGAATCATCATTTTGTCTTTACTGTAAAACGTCATCAGGATGTACCTAATGGAGCAGTCGGATTTAGCTTACCTCAACGCAAGTGGGCTACTCTATCTCTTGGACAAGAGATCGAAGTTCGACCTTATTACTTTGATCCGACATCCAGTTCAGAATGCTTATGCAATATCACCTTGGAAGCTGACTTTTTACAAAAAAAGTCGTACGTTTTGTTTATCATTATTATTATTATTATTATTATGATTTGCCTCTTATTCAACAGATGGTATTTCATATATATATATATGTATATTCGTGTGTTTTTGTAGTACATCATTGGAACCATATAATACAGATGAGATGGCCAAAGATTTTCTTTTACGCTTCTCGGGACAGGCATTCACCGTTGGTCAGCAGCTGGTATTTCAGTTTAAAGAGAAAAAAATGCTTGGCCTTGTAGTTAAAAGTTTAGAAGCTGCTGACCTTTCTGCGCTTAAATCAGGACAGAATCCAACGCCTAAGAAAACAGAAATGGGTCGTTGCTTGGGTGATACCATGATACAGTTTGAAAAGGCTGAAAATTCCAGTATAAATCTGATTGGAAAAGCAAAGGGAAAAGTAGTTAGACAGTCAATTATTAACCCAGATTGGGATTTCCAAAAGATGGGGATTGGTGGTTTAGATAAGGAATTCAGTGCTATCTTTAGAAGAGCATTTGCATCAAGAGTTTTCCCCCCAGAAATTGTAACTCAATTGGGTTGCAAACACGTTAAGGGTATTTTACTTTATGGCCCACCAGGAACAGGAAAAACATTGATGGCAAGACAAATAGGTAACATGTTGAATGCAAGAGAGCCAAAAATTGTTAATGGTCCACAAATTTTGGATAAATATGTTGGAGAAAGCGAAGCTAACGTTAGACGATTATTTGCCGATGCGGAAGAAGAAGAAAAGAGGGTAGGTAGGAGGGTATTATACTATACGTTTGCTTTACTACCTATCCTAATATCTTTCCTATGTAGAGAATAATAATTATAACATTAAATGATTTTCAGCTTGGTCCAAACAGCGGATTACACATTATCATTTTTGACGAAATCGATGCTATTTGTAAGTCTAGAGGCAGCGTAGCTGGTAATACAGGAGTACATGATACGGTTGTCAATCAGTTACTTGCAAAAATTGATGGCGTCGAACAATTAAATAATATACTTGTTATTGGTATGACCAATAGACGAGATATGATTGACGAAGCTCTATTACGTCCTGGTCGATTGGAGGTAGGCAAAATATAGATGCAACATTCACGTCAAGCAACGTTACGTTCAAACTTTTACAACTATTACATTTAAAGGTACAAATGGAAATCAGTTTACCTGATGAAAATGGAAGATTACAAATTCTTAACATTCATACATCTAGAATGAAGGATTACAAGAAAATATCACCAGATGTAGATTTAAAAGAATTAGCAACAAAAACGAAGAATTTCAGTGGTGCTGAACTCGAAGGTCTAGTAAGAGCTGCACAAAGTACAGCCATGAACAGATTAATCAAAGCTTCTAGTAAAGTCGAAGTAGATCCAGCTGCAATGGAAAAACTTATGGTTTCTAGAAGTGACTTTTTACACGCTCTTGAAAATGACGTTAAGCCGGTCAGTTAGTAGTTAATTTTTACTTATATTTATATTACGAAATAAGTACAAAAATAGTACTGTAAGTAATGAATAATTTTATAGGCATTTGGTACAAGCGCGGAAGCTCTTGACCATTTACTTATTCGTGGCATTATTAATTGGGGAAGACCGGTTACCGAAATTCTATCAGATGGTTTGCTTTATATACAAGAAGCACGCGCTGCAGAAGGTTCAGGTCTTGTCTCGGTTCTCTTAGAAGGACCTCCTAACAGTGGAAAAACAGCTCTTGCAGCACAAATTGCTAAAAATTCCGACTTTCCATTTGTTAAGGTTTGCACTCCAGAAGATATGGTTGGATTTACCGAATCAGCTAAATGTCTATTAATACGGAAGGTATGGTTTCTGCTTTTATTTATTATTTAAGTTTAACGACGACCCACGTATAAAACCAAACGAAAATATTTTTCATGTCTAATGTCTTAGGTATTCGATGATGCATATCGTTCGCAACTCAGTTGCATTTTGGTTGACAATATTGAACGTTTATTAGATTATGGTCCCATCGGGCCACGTTATTCGAATTTAACGTTGCAAGCGCTTCTTGTTTTGTTAAAGAAGCAACCACCACGTGGTCGTAAATTATTGATTCTTTGCACTTCAAGTCGCAGGTATATAAATAATGTTTTATACGAAAGAAAATAAATCATTTCTATAGAATTGTTAATTAATATTGAATCCATTAATATGGATAAAGCTTATATCTATTTTTGTCATTGCAGACAAGTATTAGATGATATGGAAGTATTGTCAGCATTCAGTAGTACCATTCACGTACCTAATTTATCTACACCCGAACATCTTTTGAATGTCTTAGAAGAAGTAGATTTATTCTCGAAGAAAGAAATGGCATCTTTACATGGAAAACTTCAAGGGAAACGGTAATGCCGTTAATTAATCATTACTTATTGATTTCTGTTGTTTACAGATTATACTGCTAGTTAAATTACTTCAACTTTTCTTTTCTCCTTGTAGTATATTTATCGGTATAAGGAAATTATTAGGCCTGATAGATATGGCTCGTCAAGTAGAGCCCAGCTACAGAGTACCAAAATTCCTCTCGAAATTAGAAGAGGAAGGTGGATTAGAATAAAAATAAAACAATAACACAACAAAGAAACTATATATTCTGAATTCTAACTGTGTAGTATTCATAGGTTTGTATAGTAGCTTTTTATATTTGATCAAAAATGCATACTGCTGATTTACGTAATGTACAATTGATATTATATAAATTATTATTATTATTATTATTATTATTATATATTATTCCTTTGTAGGTATTTTTTTGCAACGAGGAGGAGACAAAACTGACAAGATCAGTAACGCTAACAATTTAATATATCTTTGTAAAATGGTTATGATGCATTAGCAAAAGTTAACAAATATCTTCCATCTTAAATGGTATTATCTATTTTTGATACCATTTAAACGAAAGGATGTAGATATATTTATATTTATTTGAAGTTAATTTCATTTTATAGGACTGCCATCATCTCGGTCATACAGATTCTGGCTTCCAAAGTCGATCACGTTTTGAAGTAACGTTTATGTTTTATTATGTCTCCTATAATATATTTTATTTTTACATTCCTAGAATATATGATTTGTGACGTAATAAATAATATCGATAAAGTTTGATAATAATCATTTATAAGAACATTATAAGTACTTCCGGAAAGTATTTTTTTATATCTCTGTTTATCAGATGACCTTTTAACTTGCAGTGATTATTCATCGGCAGAAATAAATGTTGTAGCATTCATTTTTAATCAAATACTGTTAGATTTGTGCATATAGTTGCTTCTATATTATCTTATAATTATTGTTGCTTGATGAGAACTATCAAAAAATGACGAACGAATTACATTCATAAAATATATAAGATAGATCGATTTTATAAATATTCTTTTACTTACTTATTCTTTATTTTGACTAACAATAAGACTAAGAACTATCATATATTTAATTAATTGAAAAACAGAAATGTTCTTTCAAAATTGATCGATTTCGTAATTGATAAAATGGAAACAGAGTCTCTGATAAAATAAACTTAAATAATTATTTAATTGCAGATTATAAGATTAATAATAGTAGTTTATTAATAAATAATACAAGTTAACAAGATTTTGTTTAAAAAGAAGTACCTATTATAGAATTGATTTAGCTTTGACAATTGTTATTCTTAAGCTGTTGTAAAATTGTTCAATTTCTATATATCTTTTTGTGTGTGTGTGTGTGTACAAATTTGCAATAGTATTGAAATATTTAATGCAACTATAGGCAATGTCTTTCTCCTTGCAATATATAACAAATGTACAAATGATAATGGAAAAATGTAAAAAAAGAAAGGAGTTATATCCCTGTTACAACAGATATAAATACGTATATAATCCATACGTATATATATCAATAAATACATTTATGATAATTAAAAGTAACAATTAACTATATGCATATATATATATATATATAGAATTGTTGCTGTATAACTCGTTAACGATTGAAAAAAGCAAATAATTATTCCTTTATGTAGTAAGTGTATGTACAACTTATACTTGCTCAATGTACAGGTGTAGGATAATTTTTCTATTTATTTCTTATATTATTTTATTATATTTCTTTTCACACATAAATAATGCATTTAATTTGCTGTATACTTCATTAGACTTTATCAATCAACAACTGAATAACAATTAATATTATTTTAATTGATAATCAATAATCATATCTATTTGTATGTAAATGTATTGATAAAATTCTATATATATTCTCTCAATGTTTCCAAATATATAGTATTATAACAAAATGTTAACTGTTTCTAATTACAGTGATGATACATTATATTCATGATAATATATTTCATGAAAATTAATTCCAATTGTGTAATTAAAGTATCCTTGAGTAAAGTATCCTTGTAATTAAAAATTAAATGTTATTGTTTTTTTTTGTTTTTTTGTTTTTTTAGAGTAAATAATATTTATTCATAGTACAAGTTAACATTTATACACAATAATTGTATCCAATTTATTGCTATTTCACTCTTGTTCACAATTAGTTTTTGTTATCTACATGCGTGATTCTTATTTCACGATAATAATCGGTAACACGTATTTGCTTTATAAGTTATTCATAATTTTGAGATCATCACTGTGCAATAAGAACAGTGTAATATTATTTTATGCGATTAAAATATTTGAAGAAGATATTAAGCACCGCCGCATTGTTTTGTTCTTGAAATAAAACATATGTATCAAATGATTTGAATAATAATACAACTATGCATCCAAAATATCATCATCGCTATCCGATTGACATTGCGTCGGATCGTTATTAGGATCTAATAAAAGATGAGCCTGTTCGGTAGTGCCTACCTACAAATAAAATCATATAGATATAAAGTTGAGAATATGTTTCAAGGGAAAATATTAAATATGATATACATGTATATAACATATAGAAAATATATATTACCCACCCTGCAGTATTGGACGCGTCCACTTCCTCTTCTGGAATTGCAGTAATGAAAACAGGAATGCAAGCAGGCTCTCTTATTTGGATTGCGATAATACAATAAAGCTAGGAGGAACATACATACGGTAATTACGATACCAGCGATTAGGCCGGCTGGAAATAGAACAAATTTATTTATTAATAATACATTTGAAAACTTTTTTTTAGAAATTTCATTTGAATAATGATAATTGTTACTTGCCATGACTAGAAGTACTCTGAATAGTTTCTTGTTTGTCTGGTGAAATAAGTTTTGATTCCATGTTGGTTCGATGAATGCAAGTTACGTTTGTGTTCCATTCAAATTCTGCCCTACATTGGGATTCCTATTAAAAAAAAAAAAAAAAAAAAAAAAAACAAACAAACAAACAAACAAAGAAAAAAGATATACATTTAATAAGAATAATATATAATTTAATATGTGTGTGATTATGTAATTATCTTTCTTTCATCATTTCACAGATTGATAAGAAGTTCAAAAGTCTCTCAGAGTTTTACAAAGATATTTAGAAAAAAATATTTGTTTGTTCAAAACATCTTTTCGTAATGCGTAACTAAATGTGTAGAAAATTACCAAGGTTGTTGTGAAAGCTTTGTCAATTTTCCCAACACGTCGAATCATGTCTCATAGATAATAATCTTGGACAAATCGGTATTTACAAATAATTTTTCTAAATCGATGAAATATTGGTTAGTTAATACCAATAAGCCACCATTGATGATTTTAGTTTAGTAAGAAGGTTTATGTTTATTATGTTCAGTGACCACTTGGAAAATCCAGAAATTAATGGAAATACTGGAAGTGCGTTTATAAAAAAAAAAAAAAAAAAAAAGAAACAATAAAAAAGCCACAGGCGGCATGTAGAATGATCTGTAGAATGACGAAAAGTCATGGAAAAAGTAATGGTAAAAAATATGGTATCAGAATTTTGTCAAGATATTTGTCTATTGTTTGAAATTTTGCTTGTTAACATTTGATTTCATTTATACATAGATTTAAATAAGTATAATTGGTAAATAGCAAATAATAGATCATTCAAATTGAAAGAATACTTTTTAGCGTCGAGTCACATGGGAGCTCTGACCAATGGAGTGCTTTGTTAGGGTGATCACATGATTTCCCACTATCGAAAGCAAACGAGTACATTAGGAGTCCGTGAGCAGTGATACCGTCCGTCAGTCTCCTCTACGTCAAACGTATACGAGGAGTGCGTGTTAATTTTTCTTCTCCTACGCTCAAGTGTCTCGTGTTAATTATCTCTTGTGTTGTGAGATTTAGCAATTGATTTGAATCACTCATTAATACGTAACTATCTTTGTTGAGGAGATCGTATCAAGGGAAGTACAAAGTGGCGCACGCGATGCCTGCGATCTACTGTTTACGATTCAAATTTTAAACAGCATTGAGGATATATGACCGAAAAATAACATCTACATTGATTCTGGTGAGTAAGTAGTAAAATAGAATCATGATTCCGGATTCGCGTCATCAAGAGAGGATGAAGGAAACCGGTTTTTATTGATGCCATTACACGTTGCTGCAACATTTCATGATAGATTTGTTCTTTTCTTTTTTCCTTTGAAAAGTACTAATTCGTCTCAACAATTAGCCATTTTTCTCATTCTTTTCTTGCCTATTAATAATTACTCCGTATTCTAATCAATGATCTATTGCGTCTATCCGCGTCTATGCGCGTCTATGCGCGTCTATGCGCGTCTATGCGCGTCTATGCGCGACATCCAATTTTGTAGAGGAGACACGATCACGAAATCGCTTGCAATATTGTTCAAGGTAGAACTTGACGCATAATCTTCAAGTTACATTCTATAGTCTCTTACACATATATATATATATGTCTACTTTCTCTCTCTCTCTCTCTCTCGCAGACGAGTTTCTCTTTCCAAGAAACATATAATATTTGTATTCCTCAGAAAAGAATTAGATTAGAATTGATCGATCCAAGCAAGCGTAAATCACAAATTAATCTTTTCCCGCTTGCCCCCAAATGTCAATTTTTGGATAGAGTATATTATAGAGATTTGAATGAAATTCACATAGAAACATGTCCCGTTCCTGTTATATAATTTTGAAGAAATACGAGCAACAAACATTGAAACGTAGCAACAATATTGTATTTCGAGTATTTAGATTCGAGCCAAGATTTGATTAAGTTTACAAAGCGAGAAGTGACTTCATACCAGAAGATTATGTTTTTTCTTTTTTTTTATTTATTTTTGTGCAGGAAAAATATCGAAGGAGATTATTGGCCTTATCTATTATCATTTTTGTCGTTCCTCCTATTTTTTATCGATTTCTCTCTTTCTATCTCGCATATCGTCGTGCAGAAAGAGAGATAGGAATTTTCAAGTCTTAACTAACTTAAATAACTTAATCGTTGACCTAGACGACACAAGTACTTCATTTCATTCCATATTTCTACCTAATCCTACAACCATGGAGATAGAAAAAAATCAATATTTTGTATAATCGAGTAACATAATCCCGTTGTTAAAGCATTCGTTTATGTTTTGAAACAAAGGTAGACCCTGAACTTGCGTTATAATTAATTTCTTTTTAATTCTATTATACATGATGCGACAATTTTAATTGACTTGTAACGACGACTGTGTTGTACATATATTTAGGTTTAATATTGAAAAATACTCGTCGTCCCAAATCTATTCATCGCTCGAAGCTAATAATGCCGATCTTGCCGATTCTCTGATTTACTAGAAATAAAACCTTGAAACGGTTACGCAAGGAAGCTGAAAAATAATATATTTATTTAGTTATAATTTCTATATAAGGATAAAAAAATATTTCAAAGATTTGTATGTAAAAAGCTTGAACGCGTATCCTTGACGCAAGAATTGACTAGACGACTGCAGCAGTCTACCGAGGAGGTATAATTAAGGAGAAACAGAATTCTCTGAAGACGATTATTAGTATCATTATTCAAACCAAATGAATGAGTATGCTTAACTCGCACTCATAAATAGATGTTGTTATTTTGTTTGAAAGAAAAGTTGATATGAATTTTAGGATAAAAATGTACACAGAAATGTACACAAAAATGTACACAAAAATTTGGTTGTTGTCCTATGAAAGAAGAAAAGTATTGTTTCATAAATATCCTTCAACTTGAAGTTTATTCATTAATCTGTCGGTCATAATCATTGTATTTATTTTACTTACGTATTCGTGATCGATCAATCAAAAGGAACAATCAAGATTGATTATCGTCACGTAAATAATAATCACTTTCGCTAGATATTCTTTTTTCACTTGTAGATAGAAAAATTATTCAAAAAATGATATGAATACAATATTGATTTGATATTCACTCGACGCACTCGAGACATTATTTTGATTTATTACAACTCACAGGAGGAAAAAATGTAATAAAAAAAGAAATATAGAAGATCTTTTTATCGTTTAACTAATCGATAATCGTTCCAACAGAATTCTTCGTAAGATCGAACGAATGTTCGACGAATAAGAATAGAAGATGACCTCGAATTTACTGGTTCTCTTTCCAATTCTTTGCTCCTACTTCATGATTGAGAGAAGACGTAGAGTTTAAATCGATTTGGAATTTGTATTAACCAATGTAAAAATTATAAACGAATGATAAGAATGGGTGGTACAAAGGATGCGCGTGTATGAATCATCATGTGTATATAATAAATATAACACTGCGTGTTCAATACTTTCTCTTGTCTTTAGATAACAAATTAACGGCGTAGTTGAAAAGAAAACTCGTAGGACCATAGGAAAATTTCATTTCTGCTCATTTACGCACTGCGGCGCATTTGTGTGCGTGGAGTAGGTCATTACCCGGATCTATCGGCATGAATCGTCGAAACGAGCAAGGATACGTGCGTGATTACTGTGCGTGATTACGTGCGTGATTTGTTTTGAAATTCGATTAAAGTAGTTATGATGATGTTACAAGAGATGTGTTTGCCCATCCCAAACACATAACACATTAACATATTTCTTTTTCTTTCGGTATCTGTATCATTCCATACAAAAATGAAATCATCAAACGAGAGATAGAGAGGGAATAACGTCATAATATGTTAACTTCAACGACGCTATGGATTAATTTTTAAATTATTAATTAATATTTTATACAGAGTAAATAATGCAGGACACTTTACAAAGAGTTACCTTATTGTATTTTGAAATGGTCTAGTGCTAGCTTCTGGATGAGTGAGAGTAAGCATGGATGCACAAAGAAAACACTAAACAAGTATATTATATTTGTAGAATATATCTTTAATTATGTAAGTGAAGAAATAATTTGAAAAAAATCAACGAGAATAGGCGGCTTATCGTGTGAGAGAGGAAACGTTGTTTTTTTTTATCTGCAAAGCTGCGAAACAAGCTATTTCCGATTTTAACTGTAATCTAGAACATAAACAATCCGTAAATAACATTTCTTTCTTATTATTCACGATAATGTTGTTCTTTCTCTTCTAGCGGATCTGAAAATTATTGCCAAGAAACAATGATTTTCATAATCTGGGGAATAATATCGTTGTTTGTGCTTTCAACAGCCGATATTCTTGCTTTTGCTTTTGAATGTAAAGAAGATCAAAATTGTACATGCCAACCAAATGGCTCCAATGAAATAGAAATTTATTGTCAAGCTGAAAATAATTCCAAATTCATTCTAAACATTTATCCTGAAGATTTTCTACAGGTATGTATGGACGAATGATGTTTGTTTGTTTGTTTGTTTTGTTTTGTTTTTTTGTTGAACTTTGGAATAAAATTGTAATAAAATAAATACAACTTGTGATTAATCAACAGATAACTTGTCAGAATTGGAAAGGGTGGGAAAAGTTTCATTTTACAAGCACTCTACCTGGAAAACAATTAGATTCCCTGCGATTTCGAATATGCGGCCTATCGAAGAACATAAGTTTAGGAGACGTGGCCAAACAAATGGGAGTGGAAAGTGCCGACACGCTTATCTTTCAATCCTTCTCTAATCTTGGCGACGAATTAACGAGAGATCATGTTCGTGGTTTTTCAAAGACCAAAAAATTAATTTTATCCAGTAACGGCTTCTCAAAGGTCCCAAAGGATTTGTTGATGGACTTCCCGGAATTGGAATGGCTTGATCTACGTGAAAATAATCTTCAATTACCAATTGGTATTTTTGATGCAACTCCAAATCTCAAAATTCTCGAATTAGGTAGCAATGGGATGAAGACGATGAAAACTGGGATTTTCGATAAATTAGAAAAACTTCATTTTCTAAATATTTGGAATAACCAATTGACGGAAATAGAAAGTGGATTATTCGACAAGTTGATTTCCCTACGATCCTTGGATTTAAGCATCAATAAATTAATGACCTTATCGCCGAACGTTTTTAGCCAATTGAATAAACTAGAGATCATTAATCTTTCTTCTAATAATTTCTCTTACCTACCGGAAGGACTTTTCAATCATAACAAAATCTTACGAATAGTCAAATTGTACAATAATCATAGAAATTTAACCACTCTGCCGGATCATTTGTTCGCTAATTTGACAAAACTCGAAGTAGTTTCGTTGAAAAATAGTGGTTTGAACATTTTACCAGAAAATCTATTTTGGGGTGCACATTCGTTGAAGAACATCAGTCTAGAAAAGAACTTTTTCTCTACTCTACCAAAGAATATTTTTCAAGGACTGACAAAGGTTGAAAAAGTCGAATTGAATTTCAACCGCATTGAAACTCTTCCTGATCGAATCTTTTACGACATGAACAATTTGACTACCCTCGATTTATCTAATAATCGTATGGTTTCTATATCTCAGTAAGTTATTTTTCAATATTTAATATGCTTTTTTCCTCATTCTTCCTTTATTTAGCGATTCAATTATCTTTCTTTTTTTTTTTTTCAGATATCTGTTCGACGGTTTGAAATCTCTGACAGAATTGAATATGGAAAATAATCAATTAAGAACCATCGACCAATTGGCTTTTTCTTCCTTAATTAATTTACGAATAGCCAAATTCTGTCATAACAAGCTTACGTTCAATTTATATGCAATACAGGATGATTATCAATCGCCATTTCATAAATGTCATTTACTCAATGAATTATATTTATCGAACAATTATATATCGACGATATCTAACGATTGGTCGTTAAATGCAATGAATTTACAAATATTAGACTTGAGTTATAACGACATTAATGTCATATCGGTAAATATCATTTTTCAATATCAATTATAAATTTAAAAATGTTTTCTTAATCAAAATGATAAGATTAAAAGAAGAAACTTATTGATTTGTTGTACAATCATTTCAATATTTTCTTCTTCCTCTTTGGTCGTCTTTTGTCATCTTTTTATCTCTCTCTCTCTCTCTTTCTAGATGGACGATTTGCAATTCGTATCGGACAATATTAAAGTCAATTTGACTAATAATAAAATAAAATACATATTATTGGCCGAAAGTATACGAATTCATCAAGAGTCTCCACGGAACGTTATCATCTACGTTGAACATAATCCCTTGATTTGTGATTGTAATTTGTACAATTTCTTACGTTATCTAGAAGGTAGGATGCATCCAAAAATGCAAAATTACTTTCACATTATTCCGGGAAATTTAACGTGCTTGGATTCAAATGGAGTGGATAAGATAGAAATTAGTCAACTAAATTCGAAGACCTTGAAATGTGCGGAGACAGAATACTTGCAAATTAAAAGCAAGTGTCCGACTGGTTGTACTTGTCGAATACAACCAGAAGACAAGGCTCGTTTAATCGATTGCTCTAATAAACATTTGTCTAAATTATTAATTGACACTACGGGAATAAGCGAGAAAAAACCTGTCGATGGTTATCATATTAAATTAAATATCAGTGGAAATAATTTCACCGAGATACCGTCGACAGAACTTTTAGGATCGGAATACGTGACGGATTTAATTTTGTCTGACAACAATATCACTCGAATTACACTCGACAAGTTGCCCAAAAATCTCAAGGTATGTTGTCAAATATTTCTAAATCTCTCTCTCTCTGTTGAATTGAAAGTTTAATTTTGTTTTCCTTTATAGGTATTAGAATTGCACAACAACAATATATCGAGGATTGATTCAAATTTGTTGGACTATTGGAAAAATTCAATTACATTAGAGAGACTTACATTGCATAAGAACCCATGGAAATGCGATTGCGATGCTCGAGACTTATTTAGCTTCGTTCAATCAAAATTAATAGACATTCCAGATTTAGGAAAAGTCACGTGCAATAGCATGGATATTTCTATGTTGGAAATGAGCATGAATGACTTTTGTCCGTTCGAGACGATGATGATAGTTGGAATAAGTTTAACGATAGCATTATTGTGCTTGTTCATCGGTGGATTAGTAGCATTCTATTACAGATACCAACAAGAGATTAAAGTTTGGTTATATGCTCATCAATGTTGTTTGTGGTTTGTCACGGAAGACGAATTGGACAAGGAAAAGATATACGATGCATTTATAAGTTACTCTCATAAGGACGAAGATTTTGTTGTAAAGGAATTAGTACCAAAATTAGAAAGTGGTCCGAGACCATACAAATTGTGTTTACATTATCGCGATTGGCTAGCTGGTGAATGGATTCCAACGCAAATAACACGTTCGGTGGAAAATTCCAAGAGAACGATCTTTATAGTATCGCCTAACTTTTTGGAAAGTATTTGGGGTGCAATGGAATTTCGTGCAGCTCATAGGCAATCTATGAGCGAAGGTAGAGCCAGAGTCATATTAATTTTATACGGAGATATTGGCTCTACGGACAATTTGGATTCCGAATTCAAAGCTTATCTAAATATGAACACGTACGTTAAATGGGGCGACCCGTGGTTCTGGGATAAGTTGAGATATGCATTACCACATCCGCCAAAACTTACCAAAAGCCTAGTTAAAAAGAAAATCTTTGAAAAACATTGTCATCCTTGTATCAAAATCAATGGAGAAAAGAAAGGCTTGATATATTCATATGGACTGCCTGATACACCTATCGCCACTACTCCACCTGCTGATTCGCTTAAAATGTTCATATGTGATTCGATTGACAAATGTTCTCAAGTTAACAGCAATGACAATGAGGTAACTAAATTGAATATACCAGAATGCGAAGCAATTCATATAAACTTGATCAATAAAATGCAAGGTTCGACTACCGTTTAATTCCAAAATAAGTAATATCTGCAATGTTGTGCAATTTTCACAAATGTATAATAGATATTATTTGTAAGAAACATAATTAAGTTTAAATTAAATCTACTGAAGGACTGAAAGGATTCGATCGAAATCCAAACGATGTAATCGTAATATTATTAATTATTAGCTTAATTTTTTTTTTAACAAACATATTATAGAAATACTGAACAGAGTGTGTTCAAAGTTGTCATATTTTCTTACTTATAATTAAACGCAAATACTCTGAGAGAGAGTATGAGAATTTTGAAATAACTCTTTATTTTGAATATGCAATATTGCGCTTTAATGCGGGGGTTAATACTATATTCCCTATTATTTTTTTCATGTATATAATAATCATCTACTATCGTATCTACTCTATCATTTTATATACAATTTATTATCTGTATATTTCAACGAAATTTCTTTAGAAACGTATAATTTAAGCATTTGTATATATAGTTTATACATTTTCATTGAATATCTATATAAACTACACATCTTGGATATCAACAAATAATATAATTATAATAGTACGGACGTACTAGTTAAGTAAACCAACAAAAAAATAGAATCTCATGATATAAATAAAAATGAAAAGCAAACTAATGAAAGAAGCAATCTTACTTACCCATGACAGCTTTGGTTCGCCAATATCACTGGACTCGTTACATATAAACTTGATTTCTGACATATAAGAACCTGCAATCATTAACATATGAATATAAGAAAAATATATAATAATATGTTATATGATAAATGTAATTTTAGTTCTCGACTTACTATTAGAACATTTACTGCCATTCAAATATTCAAGTTTGATATAGTTTCGATTATAATCAAAAATAACGTTTGATAAAGATCCATAATTGTTAGATTCTTGGCACACCGTAGAACCATTGCAATTTTTCTGTTTTCCGCATATATTTATGCCGTAAGTTTTCTCTTTGCCTTTAACCTATTATTTGAATTATTCATTACTTACAAACAACACTCACTCTACTTTATTTTTATAAGAAAACTCACATAATGCATTGGCTGTTTTGTATACAATAAAGAAAGATCGAATTGATTTAAAAGAAATCGATCTTTTATCGTACATGGTGGAATCCAGTCGCCCATAACAGCTCCACAAGCAATACTAGTTTTCCATTCAAAAGTATATGTACAATTATTATAATTTTTAAATTCTGGTAAGCCCTGAAAATAAAATAATCAATAAATAAATAAATAAATAAATAAATAAATAAATAAATAATCGAAGAAAACATTAGATAATGTCAATTATAATTACTTCATTTTTGCCATCGCAAACAAATAAAAGAACTGATGAAATTTTGGTATCTCTTCTTTCTGGACATGCGGAGCCTTCGAGGTAACGTAATGTTATTTGATCTTTATTCATTTCTGGTGCATTCTTAGGAAAACCTAAATTCTAAAATAAAATATTACAATAAACAAACAGAAATGAGATATATCATTTGGATAATATATATTATTTCATAAAATGTGTAACATTTCTACTTACTTCTTTGACTAGTTCATTATTAGCATTTAATGAAGTTTTACAAATGGCACTACCATGCTCACATTCTAAACCAGAACTATTTACTATAGATTGACATACATTTATATAAAATACGCTACTATTTAGTTTCACAATATAATTGCTAGTCGAACGTATTAAAGGAGTTAAATTAATTTCATTATCTACGGTAGCGCATTTAATCTAAAATCAAATATCTGATTAATTGAAATAATAATAATAATAATTATATAAACAATTAGTGATTAATTACTTACTTTATGTTCGCAAATCAAATTAAGATTCCAATGAATGATCAACTGACAAGGACTTTCTTCAATAATAATTGGATCATTAGTCGATCCTTCGGGTCCACATAAAAATGCAATCAATGTTTGACGGTACTTATTATCGCTACATTTGTCACCATCCGTGTAATTTAAGTATGGTCCACCCTGCTGCCACATCAGATTTGTGTTAGCCATACCCAGAGATGTACCATTTTCTTTAAGACAAACTCCTAAATATGTGATTGTTAATATTTATAAACTTTTCAACTATACTTTACTTGTTAACAACAATTAAATATTATTTCTTCTGAAAATGTTGCATTCATTTAAAAACAATGAACAAACAATGACAAGCTAAAAACTTGATCGAACGTTGTCATCTCGTATTACTGTAGCGCATTGCCCTTTTATTACATTTATACCTCTCAAAAAGTGAAAGATTGAATAATCGTAATCGCAAGTAAGTCATATAAGAAAGGTGGAGATAACGTTGGTATTATTAATAAAATATCGATTACATATATATACATATATATATATATCAAAATACTTAACCTGTTTTTTCTTTACACTTATTGGTTGCAACAGGTCCACATACTCGAAATGTATATGTTTTACCCTGAGATGAAGTAACATTCAAATCTTTATTCATTAAAGATTGTAAATCATACCTGCACGAAATGCATATTGCATTACTATCAAGAATGACAATTGAAATTGTTATATGAACAATGAAATTCTTACGTAAAATTTGTAACAGGATTATTTATAGTACATCTTCCAACTGTCTTTGCACTATATTCACGTAAAAGTTTTAAGCTACAAGCAGCTGCGGTTATCCATTTCAATCGATAATGACAGCCATCAGTTTCTGTTACCTCTGGAGATGTTTCCTAGTAAAATAAACGTAATAACAACATAGAATTTTTCTAACCATTATACTTAAGTAACAAGTTCGTCGACAAAATAACATATTCACTTTAGCTTCCAAATTACAGATAAATGTAATGGTGGTTCGAATATGATGTTCTATCTGTTGTCCATTCTTACACATACTTCCATCCTCGTATTCTAATATCAGATTTTTAGAAGAATCTATGGTAAGAGGTTTCTGAACGTTTCCCAAATTTAAATACCTGAATTTAAAGTGATACATCAATCTATAGAATGATTTCTTTATTGCTTTGATAAAACTACTGTGTATATTAACAATTCTTTATATATTTATACCTAAATGTAGGTTCTTTTCGAGGATCATAAAGACAAGCTCCCGAATTTATAGTACAGAGAACGTTGTATCCAAATATCACGGAATGACAAACATTCAATATTAAATTAACAGAAGTATTGTTTCCAACATGTATATCATAATTATCCGAATATCTTTTTAGAACTGAAAGATCATAATGAGAGCCATCGGAAGGATCAGTCACAGTACAATTGATTTCTTTTCTTTTAGCGCAAGCAAAAGCGCTTTTCCATACCATATGGAATTGACATTTATATTTCTGTAGATGATAATTATTACATTGGTAAAGTAAAGTAAAGTCAAAGATCAAAAGAATCTTCAAAAGGAACATATATTTGATAAATATGTAAAATTACTTGCTTGTTCAAATGTACTTGGTATCGAATAACTGTTAATTGAATAATCGCACATTATTAAAATATCCACTGTGTAATTGACACCCGATTGGCATTCATCACCGTTAAAAGTAAAATGTATTTTTCCAGATTTAGTTGACAACTTTGGTATTACTTTTCCTATCAAAAATAATAACTATGAAGTGCTATTAAATGAAAATACAAATGAAAATACAAATGAAATACAAATGAAATACAAATGAATAAGAATAAATGAAATCTCACCTATTCCTATTTCTTTGTCATTTTTTTCTAAACATATAGAATATCCATCCTTCCCATTGCATTTTTTTATCAATGGTGAACATAACTGCATTCGTATAGTTTCATTAGAATTATGATGAATGACGATATCCTCTCCAGATTTAGACAATTTAGTTAAATTATAAGAATGACTAAAGATTTCTTCGTTGAATTCGCAGTAAGGTTTAGTTTTATCAATAACTGTATTACCCTGTACGATAAAATAAACAATACATTAATTATATGCTTGTCGTTGTTTTCAATGTAAATAATTCACTCATACCAAACTAATTGTTGAAAGAGAAAATAAGACTATAAAAACGTTTAGGTTGTACATCTTTTGGATTCAAAGATTCCTTCTGCAACCGCAATGACAATAGATCTTCTAGCAAAATACATAACAAGTAAGCTCTATATACTGACTTTTATTATCCACTTAACATATACTTAAATAAGGATGACTAATGCAGATATTTCAGATAATGTTCGATCTCAACAACGCAACATTTAGGTTAGAATTATTTTCAAACACAACATTGTGAAATAAAGCACGACTTGGCTTATCGATTTATCCTTTCGAGACATACAATATATCGAATCGTCTAATATCGATATACGTATATGCGGGTAATTTGAAAGATACATTTGCGCATTATATTATTTTCTTTCAAATTCAATGATCTCTTGTTTATTTGGCGCGACCCTGACAAAACAATTAATAATAATAATAATATATATATATATATAGCATACTATTGATTGTATTATCAAAGTAAGGTAATAACGAAATGCACTTTAATCATAATTAATTGAACTATAACGATGTCCTTGGTCAAGGCGGGGATAATGTTCTTATACATTTTTCAAGATAATTAAATATTTCAATTAAATGGACAAGTTTATCGATTAAACGAGTTTTATAGCGCAATACTCGAAGAACTCACATGTATTACTAAGGATATTATTATCCTTAGAAGATACCTCCCTGGGCTCTGTTCGTGTTTTGCAAAATAAAATAAAATAAAATAAAATAAAATAAAATAAGTCAATAGAAAAGGATAAAAGTGTAAAACTTGTAACATTCATTGCCAAATCTCTTGTTCAAATAAACGAGAAACAATGAACGATGTAATTAAAAGATTTACCAAAAAAGATCAAGTTCAGGATATCTCTAAAGTTAATAAAATACCATGTAAAAGTATAAACGATATTTTACGTCCTATCAATATTCTAAATAATATTTTTGGATTGCGTATTTGTATATTTCCTCAGAGCCGTCGAAGGCCCCTACTTAGTTTCCTTTATTCGTTGACAATTTGCTGTCTTCATTATCTAGGAAGTTTGTACCGAGATACAAAATTTGACTGCATCAGGGTATATCATTTAGATGAAATTCTATGTCATGCTGTAACATTCTTAAGTCATTTGATGTTATGTTTGATACTTATTATGGGATTATATCAAAGCGAGGTAAGTTGAACAAAATTTGTGTCAAATTTCAAACAAGTGCATAACTGCAAACTCAATTTGTCAGACTGTCTCAAATATAAACAAAAAATATTGTTTATTTATCATCCTATTATTTTCACAGTCATCGAGATTATGTGCAAAGAAAATTAACGATATCGATAAAACGTTGAAGAAGTTAGGCTCGCCATCATACTTTAATGATATTTACAAAAGAACGATTACATATATAACGATAACTGTTAGTTATATCGGCATTTTCTTCGCAATGATTATTTTAGCAGAAATTTTACGAAATGAGCCAATTAATAGATCTTCGATACTATATTATTCAATGTTCTTACACATATATGGTTATATAATTGAAAATTTACTGGTGATGGAATTCGTTACAATTGTAAGGTATGTAATAGTTTACAAGTATAATATACAATATTATTTATATAGATTCTAAGTAGGAAATCTTTGTTAAACGTAGATGCATCAACTCGGAATTTCAAAGAGCAAATGAACTTCTCGGGGACGTCAATGTTCTACCAATTCGTTCAACCGAATTGAAATTAATTGAAGTGAAAAAAGGGGAGATTATTTTTCTAAAGAAAAGTCTCTCTACCCCGATGGAGACCAATTATTTTCTGATGTATCATCGTTATCGTCGCAAACACAGTCACAATTGCAAATTGCAAGTCAAAAAATAAGTCGAAGCAAAATGTTATTACGGACGATCAGGTAATCAAATCAGTAAAGTAAATCAGGTAAGAAATTATTATCTACTATTTATCTAAACGTTTCATTTGATTATTTCAGACAGGTCCATTTGGAATTATATAAAGTATCGAAAAGTTTAAGTACAATTTACGGTATACAAATATCCCTAGAAATGGCAGCATGTGTTATTCTTACTACATACATAATATACAGATCTTATGAAAAGTATCAAAAAAAACATATTGACGATTACGAAATGTTTTATCAATATTTCATACTAATTATGCTATTGTTACAATATTCGACCAAGATCTTCATTATCGATTACACCTGTGATAAAACAACGAAACAGGTATGGAATAGCAATTTGTTGTCTTTCTCGTTAAATCAATAATAGCAAGTTTATAATTTGTAGGCTGAACGCACCAGCGAAATTATTCACACATTTTATGGACTAAATACGGACTTGGAGATTAAAGAGGAGGTTAATATTTAAACATTGTATTTCTATATTTCCATGAATTTCTATTACCATCTTTGCAGGTGGACATATTTTCTTTGCAAATGATGCAATGTCGTACCACATATTCCGCATTTGGTTTTTATAATCTTAATTGCAAACACATTTGTTCGGTCGGTACAATTTATTATTTGCATAGAGTTATGTTATAAATTAGTAAGTAAAAAATAATTTATATTTTAGTGTATCGGTATCATAACGACATACATGGTTATCATAATACAAGTAACCGATTCAATTAAATATGGATCATAAATCGTCTGCCAAAATTATATTTAAAAACATAAAACTGACATAAAACTAACATAAAACTAACATAGAATTTTCTTAAAAATTCGAAATAATATAATAAGCAGACAAAGACGAGGGCTGCATCCAACAATGATTTCACTCACCTGTCCAAGTTTTATTTCAAGATTTACACCTACAAGGATTATGAATTGAAATTATTTTGTTTGTATCATAAATCATTTTCATTCTACCTGAAATAAAGTCAAATAAAAGAAATGTAACAAATTTTGTAGTACCACTCCATTGGTCTGGTATTGTATAATTTACAAAGATGGCAGCTAACAAACACATGCTGCCATCTAGTGTTTCAATGCTTCGTTTAATTTGACGTATGTTATTTTAACGAGTGGCTAAATATCTTTGTTCTTTATACATCTGTTCAATCAGGAGGAGAGTTTTGGACATTTTATAATTTTAGATGAATAACAAATTACTGTAATATATAAAATGATGAAATAGTTATTGAAATAGTGTTGAACAAAAGAACAGATTTGAACGTGAGTACAATTATTATTAGCATTGTTATTATTGTTACTTGTGATGCTTCAAATGTTTTTTTAATCTGTGATTTAAACATATCATACCGTTGATATTATGTTTATTTTATTGTTTGATGTTTGAACTTGATCGTGCATATTTTTTAGCACCACAATTAATATAGGAAATAGTCATTTTAGTAATGTCAATCATTTTAACCTATAACATGTTATTTGACAATACTTAATGATTAATAATTATATAAGTTATATTTTGCAGATTATGTGGAATTCAGAGTTTAATGACTTCGATGAAGAAATGACTATTAGAAGTTATTCAGAATTATTAGAAGAAAGACAAGATGAAGAGGGTACTGAGACTGCATCCACAGTTGATCAAGTTAGTTAGTGGTATTATAATATCACATTATAAGTGCATACAAGATATTTATGTTTTATATATTATTATTGTTTTTAGATCAGTACAGAAGAAAGTATTCTTGAAATGTATCAAATGAACAAAGAGCCTATCTTGACCAGACAAAAACATGTGGCTTTATTAAAAAAGTCATTGATTCATCTTAGCGAGCCTTATGAGGTAACAACGATAACAATAAAGAAGAAAACAGAATAAAAGAATAGATTTCAATCGAGCTTTAAAATTCATCGAGCTTTTTATGTTAAGGGTTTAGATTCCAGCAGACCATGGTTATGCTATTGGATACTTCATTCACTTCATATATTAGGAGAATCTTTAAAGAATGAAGAATATTCTAAAATAGCCGGCTTTCTTGGCAAATGTCAATCCGAAAAGGGAGGCTTCGGTGGAGGTCCAGGACAGCATCCTCATCTGGCACCAACTTATGCTGCTGTTAGTGCTTTATGCATTATAGGAACTACTGAAGCATATGAAGTAATAGACAGGTATGTATTCGAATTCACAAGGTTAGTATCATTTGAGTTTTTGTTCATTTCAACTTGTTAATGTTACTTTAGCATGGTTAATTTTTTTATTAATATTATATCCCCCCAATTAAATAATTTCTTTCTCTAAATAAAGGATGCGGTAATTGCAGAAAAAGCCTGTACAATTTCCTATTGTCCTTGCGAGGAGAGGATGGTGCTTTTGGCATGCACGTGGATGGAGAAGTCGACATCAGAGGAGTATATTGTGCCGTTTCTGTAGCCAGACTTACAAATATCTACACCCCTGAATTGTTTAAAGGAACAGAAGAGTGGATTGCAAAATGTCAAACATGGGAAGGTGGATTTGGAGGTTGCCCAGGTATGGAGGCACATGGTGGCTACGCATATTGTGGCTTGGCAGCTCTTGCGCTTCTTGGGAAAACTAACCTTTGTAATATGCCATCGTTATTGGTACGATTTCATTTGATTTATACTCGTATCGTATAGATATACGAGCTTGTATATCTACATAATTGTATTATGAAAATGTAACTTTAGAGATGGATAGTTAATCGTCAGATGCGTTTGGAAGGAGGTTTCCAAGGACGTACTAATAAATTAGTAGATGGGTGCTATTCGTTTTGGCAAGGTGGAGCTTTTCCATTGATCCATGCAATTTTAACAAAAGAAGGAAAAATATTCAATACTAATTATTGGCTATTTAATCAAGAGGCCTTACAAGAATATATATTAATTTGTTGTCAGCATTCTTCTGGAGGACTCGTTGACAAACCTGGAAAGTATATATCTTCTTGTTGTTTTCTTTCAACAATTATTATCACTTTGTTAATATAGTATATATGAGAGAGACTGATGTGATTTCATTAATTTTAGAAATCGTGATATATACCATACATGTTATGCCCTGAGTGGTTTGTCAATCGCACAAAATTCGCCGCGTCGTTTGATAATTGGACCATCTAGTTTAAACACAGTAGCGATTATTCATCCTGTGTATAATTTGGTGCTGTCCGCCGCAGAGAATGCTCTTAAATATTTCGACCAACTACCGATACCTGACTGATCGTGTAACTAATAAATCTAATAAATTTCTATTCCTTTTCCCAGAAATATTAGTCAAATAATTTATTCACATTAGCAAATCTATTATAGTTATAGAAGATAATACAGATTTCTTATTGATCGACGAAAAGAACAAGTCACAAGTAGCTTTGAGGAATATAAACTAGAGGCTCTACTTGTCACTTCTACACAGTGGTAGGAATTCATAATAGAATTAATAGAACACAACAGTATAACTTTGGACTCCGAAGCGAGAGTTTGTTGGATAACTCGTGTGAAATCAATTTTTGTGAGTGTTTTCAAGAGCTATCGTAAATAAGGTGAATTTATTTAGGAATAATTATCGGATTAAGATTAAAAAAAAAAAAAAAAACAAGTAAGTTCAAAACAATCAATAATAAATATTTGAGGTTGAAATATTTTCAAGTAAAGCTTCAAACTACTTGCTGCAGTTGTTTCAATTTTCATCAACAGAGTTGTTTATCATATTGACGAGACGATTAATAATTTTAAATACTTTAAGGTGGAAGAAATTTGATTTGAAAATTAAAGGAAGTTTATTAGAATATTTGTAATTACGTAATTGGCTACTTTATCGGGAAGTTCTCGATAGACGGGATAGCGCGCAGTTAGTTTCATTACGAATGATTTTTTTGTTCTCTTCTTGTAATTATGTTGCAGTCAATTTCCTACGATATTAAATAGAATATTGTATTTTGTTGTCGTTGACTCGTAAATATTTAAATGGAATGATCTACTTTGGAAGGATCGATTCTCGGTTAGTTTACAACCGCAATGTTGGTTGGCACGACTCTTCCAAGAAGGTTGCTTGGCTACTCGAGTGTTCTTCATTCGAGTAAAAATACAAACGAACGGCAAAGAAGAAACCGGTTTTTCCTTTCCAACCTACGTTCTTCGATCTTAAATGATTGCGCTTTCACGTCCCTTCTTCGAACCGAACAAAATTCCAAAACACGTTCAAGTTCCTTGGAAAAAGATAAACACGGAAGAAAAGGGAACATCCCTTTCTTCTTCCCTAGGTCCTACGCAAATACGGACAACGGTACCTGTAGCATTGACAATGTAGCATTGAATAATCTTCATTACTTATATTTCTTCTACAAATTTCACTTGGAGTTTGTCCAAAGAAACAATTATTTCTATGCTAGCCAACTCCTTCGATGTTATAATAATTAATAAATAAATAATACGGAGTTTATACAAATTACATCTTATTATAAGTAAATAAATATAAACGCGAGTATTAGTCGTAAATGTCTCGTAAATCCTAGTTGACATATTTCTTGAATTGAAGGGTCAAAGATCGATAACATTGTTCGATTATACGTTGAAATTCTTTTGTAAATTTATTGAAGCAGAAACGATGACGCATTCGTTTGATATTATCATTTATTTTTCGTCAAATCTTTTTTTGCAAATTGAGAATAAATTAAGCGAATAATCAAGAGTTAAACGATCGCGCTGTTGCATCACAAATGAATATTTGTATCAAAGTACTCCTACAATATTTCTTCTTCTTCTTCTTCTTACTTACTCTCGCGCGTATTTTATTTCTATTGTGATTTTCATTGCGATCCGATGCGATGCGATGCGATCGCATTAATCGTCAATCGGAAGATCTAATTACGCGTTTATCAATTACATTCTAGCTCCAAGTATTGATTGACTTTTTAATTTCTTTTTTTCTTTTATCGATCGTTGTTTTAGTAATACTTTGAATAAATCTGACGAGCATCTCTATTTCATTGTGTTTCCTCGCATCTAAATGGAAGCAAAAGAGTACCTTGACAATGCTCACTGAGATGTAATGTTTAATGAAAGGAAGAAGAAACGATGGATGGAGAGAAAGGGAACGAGGCCATCTTGCCCGTATGCTTTCCATCGAGTCTCGCTCAATGAGCTGTTGCTGGTGGCTGCTGGTCTTTATATTATCTGCTACGTCCTTTGCTACGTTCTTTGCTTCGTTCAAATAATGCTCTGTTATATTATTAATGCCAGTAGAGAGTAAAATTTAGTTGCTAGTCGACCATTTATTGTTTTTGTAATTTTTCAATGCTTGAAAGATATTTAGAACGTCGGACGAATGCTTTCGAGTAGAAACTTATGCGACTAGTTGTGAGAAGGCGTGGAGAACGTTAGTTGACCGAATTTACTACAGTGAACGGAGAAGCCTTTTATGTCATATGTATGTACGCATTAACAGTATCACGTGTTAATCGTTAAAAGAAACTCGAGAATATCTCTATCTCTCTTTCAAAAAGGTTCTCAAAAAAGGTTCGAGTATCTGACTAACGCATTCGATACAAATCATCACAAAGGTAGTACTCATATAAGATCAATTCGGTTCAACGAGATAAAGAAGTAAACTTTGGAACAAGAGTAACGTTTATTCATTGATTAAATTCTCACGTAACTACACAGGCCATGTTTCGGAGAATAGTATTAAATGAGAGGAGCGCATAAATGCGTATAACGGTTGTAATACACGGCGAATTACGCGAAGGCCATTTTTGCATAGAAAAATTCCAAGAATTCTCAATGGAATTCGTTTAAATGTGTGATTCATTAGTGGAGTTTGTTTTTCCGTTTTTTTTTTTTTTTTTATTTAATTTTTATTCTTCTTTAAATGATGCAGAGATCGTCGATGGTCCGATTAAGTATTGTCCATGGGTCAACGTTCCCTTACATCCGTTGTGTAAGGGATTCGTAAAAACAAGGGGAACTAACTCGCGAGCTCTCGGAACGATCATTTTATTATTATTTTAAACGAACGTCACGCTTTATTGCAAATAAATTTTACACTTTTATTTAGAATTTAATCCAAAACTACGAGATTTCAAAGTATGTGTTTCTTTATTTGATTTGTCCCTTTTTTTTTCTAAAGAGATTTTCTTTGCATTCCATCACGGAAGAATGTGGCACCCAACAGAGTGCAACAGTTACCTTCGAAACAAGAGATACCTAAGAAGAGAGAGAGAGAGAGAGAGAGAGAGAGACTTAGGAATCTTTGGAGCTGCTCGACGCTCGACTCCTAATCTTTTTTCTATTTTTCTTCCTGATAGTTCTTTCTCTAGTTTTATTTTAGAATGATAATCAGATTATCATCGTTATCTTTAGTTTATAATTCGAGAAGTTACGTAAATAAAATGTAAATATACTTGTATATAGAAAAAGTATATTTTGTTCTATGACATAACTTTTGAAAAATCAAATAGTTTTGCGGTTCTCTTCTAAATATAAAATCTTGTATTTTATTCTTTTGGAGATTCGAGCAAAAATGCAAATTAACCAACCGCAGTGTGTCACGTTCAGCATCTCTCTGCAGTGTCGATCGATTTACCTTTGAGGTCAAGGACAGGTGTATCACACTAAATCGAGACAAAGTAATATTTGACTTTTCTTTCTGTTATATTTAAGACTGCATTTTACGAAAAAAAAAAAAAAACAAAAAAACGAAAAACATAAATATTACACATTAATGAATACACATACTTATGTTATGTAACAGATTACGGTAATCGTACTTTGGTTAGTAGAAACATATGCGTGCATATATAAGTAAATAACTTTCTAAGTAAAAGATTAGGCTGTCCAGGAAGTTCTCGTGAAGATATAATCGAGTTAATATACTCGAACCAGAAAGCTAACGTTTCCGGGTTAGGTTCGCGTAACACGAATTATACGTGGGACACCTCGTAGATTTCGTATCTCACAGGACAGAGAAAGAGAAAGATCCTTTATTTTTAATACACCACCTGTTCTATCCTTATCGGTTCTCTATTACGTTACTTGTCGTCAGATCAACTTTCACTTCTTAACCAAGCCGTGTGCATTTTTCAGGATTGCGCAAAATGCATCGTTCAAATAAATAACTCAGCTAATAAATTACCTTGTCGATGAATATTTTCTTATCGATCATCGACATACCACAAGAAAAACAAAAATACATTTCTTTTTTTAAAAAAATAAACCGACGTACTTTCGAATATAATTCAGGTTAAAGAAATCATCAATATTATTTTATAAGTCAAAGTTCGTTATTTAATGTTAATCATTGAATAAATAAAATATAATGTTCATTGACTCGATATTTTTCTCTCTTCCTCCCGATAACTAGAATTGTCGAAATATACTCTCAATGATTAGATAAGTGAATAGAAAGGGAGTGGAAAAAAGATAGCAAGAGAAAGTGAACGAAAGGAACTGACAAAAAATATTTTTTCCTTTCCACCAAGTCAAATAATTGTATTTTTTTTTTTTAGAAAAAGATCGACTTCGGCAATTGATCAGATAATCGTTTTTTTTTTTTTTATTTGTCTCTTTATTTTTGCTAAAAAGTTTATACGTGCAATGATGCATATCCCGTAATGAAAGAGAGAGAGATACACGAATGATTTTGTTAAAAATTTATCACGAAGTCGCCCCACATCCTGTGACTCACGTTTTTGAGATCAACACTGGACAGAGTTGAGTTTTATGGTACTGAGTATGGTACTCCTGAAACTTTACTATCTCTCTCTCTCTCTCTCTCTCTCCCTACATCTACTTTTTCGATGTAAACGAATTAACTCCCTTCTAGTCACAGTGTAGAAAAGGGTCGGACCCCTTTTGGCTTCTCATGAAACATTATACGAACGATATCTCGATAGTTTCGATCGTCTCGATTCTGATCCTATACTACTGATTTTCTTGAAATATATAATTATAAAATAGTAATCAAATCAAATCAAATGAAATTGCAAGCAGATGATCAAAGCCAAACTTTCTCTTGGCTCACGACGAAGTTCGTTTTATTTAGGTACTCGGATACTATTATGAAATAATGATCGATAAATCGATTCTTCTCGCGAGCCTTGAAAAAAGAAGAAAAGAAATTAGAATGTTACTTATGATTACATATAAAACGTGTGTAATGTTCTATGCATAGCTCCAATTTGATATTACTTCCGACGACATACGTACGTATTAAACATCCACATTTAGTCAAGTGGTTGTGATATGGTGGTATGACGCCTACGCATAAAGTTCACATCTCTTTGTACGTACTTGTTTGTCTTTTGTCGCTTGTATGTCATATGCATACACGTGTACCTCTCCAAGAAAACAGTGTTTTGCTATAACATTACTTGATAACTGTACAAACGCATCCATACAGACATATTTCATCAAAGCAGACGTATGCACCTTGTCAATCGAAAAAGATAATATTTTTGTAGAAAATAATGAATTCGATTTTATTTTTAAACAGTACAGGTTGCTGCAAAATCTTATTACATACGATTTATGCTAACAAAATAGCGTGTACTTTTAAGTTTCGCTTGGGGAATATTGTAGATACGTGTGTGTGTGTGTGTGTGTTGTGTGT
Source organism: Polistes dominula (assembly GCF_049000335.1). NCBI lineage: Eukaryota > Metazoa > Arthropoda > Insecta > Hymenoptera > Vespidae > Polistes > Polistes dominula. Next base: position 137,025 of record NW_028301150.1, read on the forward strand.
CATAAGCGCCTAGAGAATAATAAAAAGGACGATAATCAATATTTTTTTGGTTTGAGGCTGCTTTCTCTCTCATTGCACTTCTCTTGTGTGACTATTCGCTCGTACATCATACGTACAGCTTCATCATTAGAGGGGCTCTATAGATCCATCCCTCTTTGCGTGTATGCATCTACAAAAGAACGAGAGAGAAGGAGAGACCTGTCTGGATCTAAAACAGAGGTGCTCAACTTTTATTTTTATTCGACAATCAATGAACTTATATATTTTCTATTCAATCGTACACGATTAATAATAAAAATTATTATTATAATTATTTGGGGTAAAATTGAAAAAGGAAACGTCTATTGGATAGAATGTAGTATGTTTTAGTGTTAAACACGTGTTACGCGTTTTCCTAATCGAAATGCGAACGTGCTACACAGCTGGCTCGAACATTGGCGTAACATTCAACGAATATTTATAGAAAGAATAGAAATGCTGATTAAGCATTTCAATAAATTTGACATTTAGTATCGTCCTATCAGTTTAAACACATTCGAGATAGGAAAATCGTTTAATGATGATATCTTCATTAGTTGGAAAGTGATTAGATTTGTCATAATGATGGATAAAAATGTTCCATGTGTTCCATTGTTTGTATATTCTGTAAAAGACAACAAATATTTGTAAAAGAACGACGAACAAAGTTGAAACATACAGAGGTTACACTTATCTCGTGCGATGCTTCATACAAGAGATAACAGAGAGGTATAAAAACTTACGTTAAGCGGAAGAAACTGGATGATAATATGAAAGAAGAGATCAACGAGTGTAATTGGATATGAGAAATCCGATGATTTTGATTTTTCCAAGATTCCATTTGCTAAGATTTGCTAAGTATCAAACGTATCTCATTTTATCCTTTTATATTTTCTCTTTCTGTAATATTCAAAAGAATGAGAAGATAAACAATTAGAGAGAGTTGAAGAGAGCGAGGGTTAAACAAAGTATAATAATTAAAGACACTATTCTAATGTGTTTCTTTGTATCGCGATTATTATTTTGTTTGTTTTTTATTTTTTTTTTTATTTTTTTTTTTTTATTTAACCCGCCTCGCCGGTCGCTGAATGGTATGAATAAGTAAAAAAATATAAAGAAATTGATAATCATTCGTTCGTACTCGAAAGATTAGTCATCATTCGATTCATGAATTGCAATCCTATGACAGCTAACATCGTTATTTCAAGGATAACATTTGTCATTTGTAACATTACATCGAATCGATCGGTTTTATTCATTATCACGAAACGTTTGTACTTACAAAAATATCATGAAATTATGATAGCTGATTTTTAATAGCTGATAATTAAACTAAAGTTATGTATATAATTATCATGAACTCTCAGGATTTCTTAATTATTTACTTTTAATTGTGTTCCACGAAATGATTTCGTGACTTTTCGTTGCACGTCGCATGTCACATAAATCTCACGTTGATTATTAATTGCAAAACACGATAGCGTGTATGTAGTTTGTACATAATTGCATGCAACTTTTCAAAAAGAAAGAAAAAAGAAACTAAACAAATGATTTATTTTTTCAGATAGTCAAGACAAATTCTGGCTAATCAAGCCACAAGTAATTTAATTCTAATTAATCAATGAATATTTAATTGAACAACCGAATGAAGAAATGTTCATTATTTGTCTTCTCTTTGTTTTTGATTTCCTTATCAATAGACTGTTATTTAGAAATATTGCTAGGAAAGTTCATCTTTCGTTAATTTCTTACTTCCGGCCTTAAACGTTCGAGCAAAAGAAGCCAATTGATTTGTCGTCGCGTATATGAATCATGAAACGAGTCACGCGATGACAAAAAAAATGATCGTAGCTATCGCAAAGCATGTACAACACATGTGAAAATATATGCACAAGTATCTGAATAAGAATTCCGTTCGCGCTATCGAAGAAACATCGTTTTTTTGTCTTTTAGTTTAAAATGTGGTATGGCGCCGTCGCAAAAAACAAAGTTGTAGGAGGATCGCGTTCAGCCAAATCAAAGGCGGATCAACAAACCTGGCACGTTTCACGAATGTCCATTCATCTCATGAATTGCTATTAGTTTATTCTGGATCTGAGTATATGCTCAGCGTTATTTTTAGATTATTGCTGAAAATTACTGATTGCGAAAATCGTTGTTTTATCGAGTATATAGCATAGTATATAGTAATAAGTATATTTGATTTTATTCTTAGCTATATTAACTTTTCATCGAAGGGACGACGACCGCCTTTAGGTTAGATTTTGGGTACCCTGGCTGCTACTCATTTTTCCAACCTTTCGGCTTGAATTTCTTTCTCTGAAGGATCCTTGTAGGATCTTCCCGGATCTTCCACAGACCTTCCCGATTGGTGGGATGTTTAGCTAGCACTGCTCTATCCAATTTTTCCCATAGGAGTAGACATATTCGGAAATTGATTTATTTATTTTAGCTCACATCAGCTTGATGTTCAAAGTATTTTAAATAAATTCTCTTTCTTCTTGATTTTGTTTTTTCTTTCTTTCTTTCTTTCTTTCTTTCTTTCTTTCTTTCTTTCTTTAATTCTCATTAATCTCATGAAAAAAGCAAAATCGGATATGATTCATTCACGGTTTAAAGTCGAGCAGACATCCGAGATGTGAATTTTCCACAAATCATTACGTTCTTGTAACGTAATGACGTTGGTAACTACAACTATAACCGATTCCATTTTTAATGAATATCAGCATAATATCTATAACTTCATATATACGAGTATTCCTTTAAAACAATGTCTTTTTTTCTCTTTCTTCGAATTTATTATTATCTATTATTTATAGATAGAGGAGAGATTTAAAATCTTTGATTGAAAAGTCACACTTAAAGTAGATCATTAACAAAGAACAACTAATTTCAATTTCTGCCAACTATTTCTTTGTCTTTTTAAATACATACACATATAGATACATATGTATATATATACATATCAAAGGATGCGTTACCATCCGAGATATATATTAACAAAAATAGTTTACTTATCTTTCGTTGTCTGTCTTTTTTGAAAGAAAAATATTGTAAATTTGCAGATCAGAGGATGCCTACATGTCGTTTGCCAACACATTGAAAAAGATCTTTGATCAAGAACGTGTATCTTGTTACACGTGTAAGACTATGTGAAGAAACAGTTTAATAATAATCATAATAGTATTTCCTTTGGATCGAACGCACATAGCCTTTCATTAGAAATGGCTATCTTATCGGAAAGAATGATATCTTTATTGATGGTGATGAGTGTGATTTTTACAAATACGTTGGCTGCACTCGAAGGACCGAACGTTTGTACGCGCCAAGATACGTGAGTCTACATTTCTTATTTCTCTACCATCCTTATTATTTATAACTTTATTTTTACAATTAAGTACAAATTAATAACCACTCGTTAAGTGTTTGATCGGTATGGAACATTAATACGTTAATATATGAATTTGAATGAATAATTATTATTTTTAGATATAAAGTCACTGTAAAAGTATCAGAGCAGAAACCTTACACCGTACGAGAGAATACGTGGTGTCTAAGCTTTCCACCTAGATGCTCTAAATACAAAGTCGTTTTCAAGACCGTCTACAAGGAACAGGTTAGCTTGCCAACTCGTTTACTTTGCTCCACTTTTACCTATGCAACTATAAACTTACTTCCAAACAATTACTCAATCTTTCAATTTCCGCGACAATTTAGGAAATAACTAAGCAAAAACCGGTTGAGGAATGTTGCAAGGGTTATACCGAAACAACAAGCGGTGATCGTTGCATTCCCGTTTGTTCGGAAGATTGTCTACATGGAACTTGTGTTGCCCCGGACGTCTGCAAATGCGAATCCGGTTTTGGTGGACCTCTCTGTGACTTTAGTAAGTTTCTTATACCTTCAAATATTTCGTATCTTTAATGAAACTTTTGTTTTTCGTAGAATGTCCATTGGGAAAATGGGGTATAAATTGTCAACATGATTGCATGTGTCAAAACAATGCCACCTGTGATCCTTTCGATGGCAAATGTATGTGTACGAGAGGTTGGAAAGGCGAACACTGTGATCAAACATGTTCATCGGATAAATTTGGTCAGGATTGCGGAGAGGAATGTCGATGTAGAAATGGTGGAAGTTGCCATCACATAACCGGAGAGTGTCATTGCGCTCCTGGTTATACAGGTCCTTTGTGAGTTCTTCTATTCATTATATATATATATATATATTTACGCACGAATCAATAGAGGATATATAACGAATTGTTCTAACTTTTAGGTGCGACGATCTTTGTCCTGCAGGTAAACATGGGACTGAATGTAAGTCAGAATGCACGTGTCAAAATGGCGGATTGTGCAGTCCGACGACTGGGGAGTGCTATTGTACAGCTGGTTGGATGGTAAGTATGCGAATAATTAGTCTGTTTTTTTCTCAATTATAGAAAGAAATAATTATTTTGGAATTATCTTAGGGTTCCGTATGTGCTCATCGTTGTCCAGAAGGTTTTTGGGGCCGAAATTGTTCGATGATTTGCGATTGTTATAATGGTGGTGATTGTCATCACGTTACCGGAAAATGCCAATGCAAACCTGGCTTTTACGATGAGAAAGTAAGTATTTTATTAGATACCATTTACGTTCCCAATCGTTATTCCCTCTATCTATCTGTATTTAACGAGTTTTTCTACTTACCAACAGTGCTTAAAGATTTGTCCGAAAGATAGATATGGTTTAAATTGCACGGAAGAGTGCGATTGTAAGAACGGTGCCACTTGTTTAGCGACCAACGGTACTTGTATTTGTAGTCCAGGTTGGGAAGGAGAGAAATGCGATCAAAGAATTTGCGAAGATGGTGTCTGGGGAGAGAATTGTACCAAAGTAAAGTCATTTCATTTAAATGGTAAATCTAATTGATAAACGAACGATTTATAATCAAATTACATTTTATTCGAAAGGTTTGTCAATGTGATAAAAATAACACGGAATTTTGTCACCCATGGACTGGTAATTGTATCTGCAAACCTGGCTGGGACGGTGAAACTTGTAGTAGAACTTGCCCGTTATATACTTACGGGAAAGGTTGTCGGGAACATTGCAATTGCAAGAACAACGCTCAGTGTTCTCCAATAAATGGAACTTGCATCTGTGCAGCTGGTTACAGAGGTGAAGACTGCAGCGAACTTTGTCCCGAAAATACATTTGGAGAGGATTGCGTTCAGAAATGTGTTTGCAAAAATGGTGCCAAGTGTTCGCCCGAGGATGGCCGTTGCAATTGCACTGCAGGTAAGACAGAATTATTGGACAATTTTTGAAATCAAATACAAATTAATAGAGTATTTGTCAACATTTGTACGATGCACGTTAAAAGTATTTGTTTTTATATTTTTTTCTTTTTTTACATCGCTATTTTGAAAGTTTTATTATTACGATTATTATTTCGATAAATCATTTCTAAAGAAAACTAGAGCAGACAAAGGTAAGTAATATATTATTACGTATTGTTGTAATATTTTAAAGGATGGGGTGGCGTTTTCTGCGATCGTCCCTGCAACGACAAGTCTTTCGGCCAGGGTTGTGCGAACGAGTGCAACTGTTTTAACAATGCATCCTGCAATCCTCAAAATGGTAAGGGAGACACGGGTGTAACGTTTTCCGTTTTCTGTAAAATTTTAATTGGCACCATACACATCACATTTCACATCTTTATTGATTAATATCACTAATATTTCAAATCGCTGCATTTTATCGAAACAAATTGTTATTCTATTCAACTTGGTACGTTTGCACTGACACCTATGTAAAAAAAGAAAGGAAAAAAAATCATGATGAAATGTAGAGAACACACGTCACGTTATTTAATATATCGTATATAGGCACATGCACATGTGCGGCTGGCTTTGTTGGTGAGCTCTGTAAAAATCGTTGCCAGAAAGGATTCTTTGGACATGGCTGTACTCAGGAATGCGATTGTCATCCTGAAAACAGTATCGACTGTGATCCAGCAACTGGCCGTTGCATCTGCAAACTTGATTGGCGAGGTTTGTATTTTCTTGTCATTATTTGTCTTCATCGATTCATCCATCGAACGTTCGTTACCATCATGATCATGGACCCATTCGCGAATGCTATTCGCAACACACTGCTGACCGTGCAATGTCCAAACGTAGGAATCCGATGCGAAACTAAGTGCCCAGAGGGTTTTTACGGCGAGGATTGTCACTCAAAGTGCAACTGCATGAACAATAGTTCCTGTGATCCAGATACAGGGGCTTGCATCTGTGCCAGAGGCTGGGAAGGATCGGATTGTTCTCAGCCTTGCAAACAAGGCTGGTATGGTGTACGCTGTAAAGAAAAGTGTCCAGAAAATAAATATGGTAAGATTTTCATTGAATGCAAAATGGAATGTACTAATTGTTACACTTTCGAATTACTCGCGTGTGTGTAATAGAATAACTTTTTAGTCATGGGTAGTATTATATTTTAAGCTTGATTCTTATTATTTAACAGTAGTGTTATTGTATACCTACACCTAATTTTACTGCTACTTTCTGCTTTTATTTGTACCATTTGCCAGAAAGACTTGTCGTACAAAGTTTTAGTAAGTATTCAAGTTGTTACAATTTGTTATTGTTAAGAATAATATTTCAATCAAATGAGAAATAATTTTATTAATATTTATTATATTTAATTGCATACCCCTGCAATCTTGATTCGTTTTATTTGAAAGGTAATATGACGTGTGATCATGTATTTGGCGGATACGTATGTCGTCCTGGCTACATGGGACTCACTTGTGAACATCCTTGTCCACCTACCAGATATGGATTAAACTGTGCTAATCACTGTCGTTGCAAGAACGGCGGAGAGTGTCATCACGTTACTGGAGAATGTCAATGTATGCCAGGATGGCAAGGTGAATTCTGTCAAACTTCTTGCCAGCAGGGCACTTATGGTGTCAATTGCACTCAGCATTGTAAATGTCAACATGGTAGATGTAGATCCAACGATGGTCATTGTCGTTGTTCTCGTGGTTGGACTGGTATCAGGTGTACAGAAAGTAAGTTTAAGTTAGTCATTGATTTAGAGTTTATTTAATCATTTGCTGATAAATGGTTCTATTTAATTGTTAATAGTTTGTCCCGAGGGTTATTACGGTGATCAATGTATGGAACCTTGCGAGTGTAAGAATGATTTCTTCACGTGCCATCCTGCCGATGGGTGTATCTGCCGATATGGCTTTACAGGTTTATATAATAATCGATAAATGAATAATTGAAGAAATCATGACTGCAATTAAAGGACGCATTTGTTCCCAGGTGAAAATTGCGACGAACAACTATTCTCAAAAAATGTTCAACAAAAGGAAGAAGCTGGTTATGGTAGCGTGATAGCAGGTATATTCGCGGCGATCATAGTAATTGCTGTTACTGTCACAGCTTGGTTCTATCATCGTCGTAGGGTGGCAGATTTGAAAAATGAAATTGCCCAAGTTCATTATATAGCTGATCCTATACCTGGTTAGTATTAATCATTTATACTTCATTGTTCCAAAATATATTTAACATACTTAACATATTATTTAACATATGACAAATATTTTCTTTCTCATTATAGATCGAAACCAATTCGATAATCCTGTGTACGCCTATCAAGGTTCTTCGAGGTACGACGATGGTACTACTACGTTATTGAATAATCGCCAAATCAAGAACGATCTTGGTATGAATAAGAATGTTAACAATGAGAAAGCTAAATTTGGTTTCGGTAGTACTCTTGAAGAAGAAGAAGATTGTAAAGGTACGCGTTTATAATCGGTTCAATTAGAAGAACGAAACAAAACTAATGCGTGCGTTTGTTTATTTGCTATTTAGGAGGTGCTTATGGATTGCAATACGATTTGAAGAACAGAGATGCCGATTTGGGTAATCCAAATTTAAATATTTACCATTGTATCGATGAGTTAGATGGGAAGAAGATCGAACACGTCTACGACGAAATTAAACAAAATGAATCGGAATACGATCATCCAGATCATCCAAGGCCGTTAAGTACTACTTGGAAAAGTCAATATCATCGAATGCCCAATGGTACCGGACCAAAAACGCAAGATGATACTGCTGGACCAAGTCAACCAACGGATAAGGATCCTGAATTGGGGGAAAGTTAAAAAGTGTCTTATAACATCGTCAAACGCGATGAATTTTTTCTTGTGTTCGAGCCAAAGTGTAAAAAATAAACTCTGGTGACATAATGCATTATTATCGACACAGGACATTGACTATGATGAGTCGGGAGATAGTCCAAATCGGCAAGGCCTTATGGCGTTTGTGTAATTCTAAATGCAAGACGCGTAATGGAATCGGATCATCCATGCGAAACTTGCATTTCTCATTTTTGCTGCAATATTTGCGTTTTTATCTTTTGTCTTCTTTTCTTCCCCATTTTTTTTACATTGAAATTAAGTATTATTATAGATACTATTTATAGATACAATCTATATAGATATATGTATATTATAAAGAACGATATTTAGAAAGTAGAAAAGAGAGAGAGAGAGAGAGAGATCTACTTATTTGAAAGTATGATAGAAGATTTTTTTAATGAGTTGCATGGGAAAGCGTGAAATAAAATTGAATAATACGAATAGGTCTTTCCAATAGAATCGTTTTGAAGACCTTGATAATTCGTCTACGTTGTCGAATATATTATTAATCGTATGATTTGATTAGATTTATATTTATAATGAAAAATGAAAGAAAAAAAAAAGAAAAAAAAAAAATGGAAAATTCGTCAATTGGTTTTATTGAAGAAATATTGCTTGAAATAAAGTTGACGTATTTGTTGGGCGATAGAGAAGTGCGATAAGTCGACCTGTGATAACGAGTGTGTTACATAAAATTGTAATCCCTAACTCGTATTCATAAGATGCATATACACATACACATTCATATAATAATATAGTATAATATAATATGATCGAGATAAGAGGTACAATACTTGCAACGTTTATTTTCTTTTTTTTGCAATATTTTTTGTTTTGTTGGTTTCTTTTGTTCTTTCTTTCTTTCTTCTGAGAGCAAAATCACATATAATTTACAAAAAAGGAACTCGATGCGACCAATTGATCTTACAATTATATCTCGCAATAAAATGTTCTCTACATACATTCATGATCGATCTCTATGGACTATATGCAATGTTCCTTTCAAGGATAGACGTTTTTTTTTTTTTTCTTAAATCCATGCGTGTTCACACACACACACACATACATATATATATTTATATTTGTATATAAATACATAATATATATATATATATAATTCTTAACTCACATATACTGGCGCGAATAAATCTAGATTCTAAATTCTACATACGCGATAATGTGTTTTAATTGTAATCTCGAAAATTTTCACTCGGTTCAGAGTGGAAGAATCTTTATTAGTAAATATATATCTATCTATCTATCTATCTATCTATCTATCTATCTATATATCTTAGTGTTGAAAATGATAAAGATAAGGATATTATTTTGGAGAAAGATACGAGAAGAGAAGGTAGTGCGCTATGTACATCAAAATGGCCGGCAGAATCCGAGATTTTTTTTCAATAGAATATTATTTATCTCTTTGCTTTTTTTTTTTTAATAAATAAACAGATAATTATTAAATATAACGTATATATAATAGAGTACCATTCGAATTGTGGAATAATTTTCTCGTCTTTTTCATCTTCTTTTTTTATTGCCATTGAAACACTGCTGTTTTTTATTCTAACGTTAATGATTAAGAAAATTTGTTTTCTCAATTTTGTTCGTAAGAGAATAAGAAGTTAGACAATCTAAAACCATCTATAAAACGTCGCGAAAGTTTATCTACGATTAAACATTATTATTTACAACGAAGTTCTGTGTATATTTAAGGATACATTTAACATACGATGTTCGATTTTTAATAATCAATCGCAAGATTTTTCCTTTTTTTTTGTATTACGATCGGTATGTCGATTATTTCATAAAATGACATCTATATTATACAGAATAAATTTATGTCGTATTAGTCTTCTGATATATATATATATATATGTTGAACATGTTGGAAGATTAAACACATTTGAAATGTGTGCCGTTTGAAAATTTATTTAAAAATAATAAAAAGAAACTAAATATATACAGCGATTCACAAGAATATTCGTACCCATCTCTACTGACAATTAGAAATATTTTCTATGATTTTCAAACGATTGATCATACTCTTGCAAGACTATCATTTATGTAAAATTATATTTCTATAAATATTGATTATTTCTAATTGAAAGAGGGCGTATGAATACTTTCGTGATACATTGTATACTTTTAAAGAAATCTAGAGTCGATCGTTCTAGAGACTATGATCTCGAGGCAGTGGTGAAAAATGATCTAGAGAAAGATAGATATTTTTTCTAAAGAAATCAACTTTGATCTTTTTGGATCAAAGAGTTAGTTAATATTCGGATAAACATGGATTTATAACTAAATATACATGGCACGTTAATTGGCCGTATAATAGGCCGAAGTTCAAGTAGAATTATTTAGTCGCGAAAAGACATCGCAAAAACCCTAGTCGATAACAATACAAGTTAAGTATAATCAATGGCAGTTTGGCCATTCGTTATTTTACATCTTACAATTGTTCAGAATGTTCCAAAATTCGAGTACCGACATTTTGTTCTTTCTTTGTTACAATTATACGTTTAGTATACCTAGTACTCGATATGTCTAGTTTAAATATGTGTAGTAATGAGAGCCATGGATCTCCTTGAAGAAAAATAATTGTCCATAATATTTTTCATACGTAGACGACATTATTTTGAAGGATTGGAGTATTTTTGGCAGGTGATATGCGTTTGGATTACTCTTAGATCGTCTTTAACGACTCGTGAGTTTAGAATAATCAAATACTGGGACACACTGGATTATTTTTCCTAGGTAAAAATGAATAATAGAGAAGAAGATATTGAATATTTGAGAGAATTAGAGACCTCGACGATCGAATAGTTCGTTTGAAAGGATCTATCGCAAAGGTGTTAGGGCTCTTGAAAAGCCGTAACCCAATCGATTGACGAGGCCGGCGACGGATCAGAGATTTTCGTTGTCTTCGTCGTCTTCGCCACCGTGACTCTCGTCGCTATCTTGCCGGTCTACAGCTACGAAAATAGCCACGAATCCTTTGAACGATATCGTGTCGTCCGTTCGAAATCTTACCAAGAGTGCCTCGCTCGTCGATACATAATCAGTTTTGTTCTGAAACAAACCGATCGATCATCTATTATTTTAGCTTTTCTTTAATAAATAAACAATTCATATTGACAAAAATGATTGGTATACCAAGTTGCCGCAGAGTCGACCAAAGGATGGATTGGAGGCATCCAAACCGGAGAATATCTCTACAAAATCGTAACCACACTCGCTTTGGTATTCCAATTGGAAAGAGTAGAAAGATAGGTGAACGTTCTTGCCGATGGGTGCTTCGATAGTCCAATCACAGTCAGTCCCGTGATCGTAATTGCTATATCCATATCTGACGTGCGAGTAAAGGTGTTTCACCTTATCTGTCGCCATCAGGTATCCTCCGCACGCTAAAACAAAGATAATAACAACACTTTCGACTATTCTAATAAAAACTAATCGGGGATAAGTTAATCGTTAACTTACCAGTACTGTGCATGGCTTGGAAACCTTTTCTTTGAACGGAGGCATCGCTCTTGAAGATCATGTACATTTGATTACCGGTTGCCGAGATCGGATGAGGTTCTTTAGTACCGCAAAAGCGACCAAGCGTGTGACTTTCCGGCGAATCCCCATCGTAAATGGCGATGTGATCGTAAGCGCACTCTTGATGAGACTCCATCTCGAATACTTTGAACACCTTAGGAGATAAGATGGAAAGGAAATAAGAAAATGGTTTGAATAAAGTTTGAAAATTCGTGTGATCAACATGTGATCAACATGTGATCAAAAGTGCAAAGTCAAAATGTATACCACCAACCAGTTTGATACGGTGTCCCGGTTTGGTAGTAAAGTGCCAAACGCAATCTTTCCTGCCAGGATAATACTCGGGAAAATTGGGCGACGTAATGGTGCCTACGGGCGCCGTAATCTCGTACTTGCAGCCACCCTCTTTGCAATCGTGGCCATTTTCGTGAAGTGTAAAGCCATTGTGGCAGGAACACTGATAGGAGCCTATCGTGTTCTTACACTCGTGCTGGCAACCACCATTGTTGTTCGCGCACTCGTCCATGTCCGTGAAGAAGACCGCGGCGAAGCCAGTCTTTTGCACGCTACAAACAATTTAACGAACGATAAGGGAGGGTTTCAATATATTGGACAAAATCTTACCTACCTGTTATCCGACGTGAATACGATCCTCATGGAATTGCGTTCCGACGTGATCATCGATGGTAACCTGATACCACAAAAAATTCCATGTTTCCTGAGAACATCGTCACCGAGTTTGCTCGCTATTTCCAAAGAATCGTATTCGCATTCTTGTTGATAGGCATTGTTGCCTTCAAGATCGAAATGAGTAAAATTCAAAGTGATACGATATTGCGGCGGTGCTATTATCTCCCAAATACAATTTTTATTTCCTGGATAAGTTTCGGGGAAAGAGGGACTGGTGATCGTACCGTTGCTATCGTCGAAAATACCACCGCATGCGTCTGAAAGATTTCAATAAATTCATATAATCTAAATTATGAAGATCGATGGAGAACTCACCTTCGCAGTGTTTCCCATCGGAATGTAATTCGTAGCCGATTTTACAAGAACACTCAAATCCACCGAGAGTATTTATACAGTCGTGTTCGCATCCGTGATTAGTCAATTCGCACTCGTCGAATTCTAGTTGAAGAAAAAGAAGAAACAATCTATAACTTTTGCAATGCGTATTTTACAAAGAAAAAATATACCTTTCATAAAAGTTGCGGAAAATCCAGCTTTCTGCACGGATGCATCGCTAACGAATTTAACGAGCAATTTATTTCCAGTTGATTTGATATCAGGCGGTGTCTTATAGCCGCAATAAACTCCGATCAAAGGGGAATCAGCATTGTGACCGTCGCGTACTTCAACGTAATCGTACACGCAATTGTCGTGATTCTCAATTTCAAAGGCTTGAAATTTCAAAGCAACCTGATAATCCTGTGGCACGGAAAGTCTCCAAACGCATTCTTTGCTGGATTGATATTCTTCGGGGTAATTCGGTGACTCTAAATGACCAACACCATCCAATTCGACGTCCCCGCCGCAAACAGCTTCGTAACTGGCCGTGAAACCACGGTGCCCACTTTGACGTTCGGAAGTAACGTAAGTTACGAGCATACGACTTCCCGTAGATACCACTGGTTCATGGATCTTGCCGCTTCCGCAAAAACGACCTATCGATCGCGAAGAGTTGCAATCATTTCTGTATTATTAACTGGATAATTAACTGGATTATTAACTGGATTATTAACAACACTTTGTTACCTCAGCGTAACTTTCATTTCCATTAGGAAATTGAATTCCACGAGCTAATTGATACGAGTGAGGGAAATTGTCAGGGAAATTGGCAGGAGGATATTGGAATTGAACCACGACGCGAACAGTAATTTATATTTCTTCTATATTACCTTTAGGCATTTAGCATCGAAGGAATAATTATACCTACCTAGTACGTGACTTTTGTACCAATATCCATCACGAATTTCAAGATAATCGGTGCGGCAATAATCGCTCTTAAAGACATCCAAGGAGGTAATATTCAGGACGATCCTTTCTCCGTGCGTAGCAGTGATCCTCCACTCGCATCTTTCTCCCTCGATTCCCGGGGAACTGTTCGGGTGAGTTGGTGAACCAAAGCTACCGCTGTTCTCTTGGAAGGTCCTGCCACATTCTAGTCGATTGATAATTAAACAAATCCTAATTAACATTTTCCCATCGAGTCATTTATTTTGAGCATGGATCAGTTCCAATTATTCTTACTGTGGCATTTGTAAAGAAGATTAGTTTGGGCGATATCACCCTCGCTTAGTCTTATCCTTTGACCGATCTCCGGTCGTTTTTTTCCGTTGTTCTCTATAGGTAAAATTGTATCCAAGTAGATGCCCTTAGAAAACGTGTTCTTGGCGTAATGCATGATGGAATCGTAATCGTATGGCAGACCTAATGAGTTTACTTCCTCTTCCGTCAATTTGTTAAAGTTATATTCCTGACCTGAAAATGATTAACGGATATGCACACTCGTATGTTATCGTATGATCCATAAATAATGATTCTCATGAGCAGGGACGCTTGTCGAACAATGGCTCGATCAAATTTACACACAGATGGAGTACGTTTAACTTTCGAAGGACGATCCGATCGGCGCAATATCCCACTTGCGAGCAAATATTACAGTAGCTACCCAGCTTCCACGTTGTTAAGGATTACCAAGATTTGCCGCTACAAATTAGCCCATTTATCTGGCAAACAAAGTCATTTGCTACGAGGGCAAACTCTCGATCCCATTGTGATCGATGCGCTCGGGACATCTTTCCCTACATTTGGATAATTCATTGAATTGTTCGAATGCCACCAAATTCCAACTGTACATACCTAATTATATTTTATAAATTAATCGACGTCATTAATTCGAACTTCGTATGCTATGAAAAGGGGGGATAATTATTTTTACAAGAAGAACCGAACGAAATGACAATTATCGAGAAATTGGAGACAAATGGAACGTGTTCGGCCTAATTTGATCTGATCGAAATGAAATTTCACACCTTTTTTCGTCGTACCTTTGAAAAGCTTTGACCTTTCCTTTCGTTTAGAATGGACCGTCGTATAATTGCGATACGCTACGAACGCTTTTCCAAATAATCGCGTTAATTAGACAGGCCGACGTACGTCCCATCGGTTTTACGTGAAATTGAAAGCTCGGCCTGTGGAAGGGTCCACTTACTCACCGCTCATGATGTTGTCACGAATGATTTGTACGTGTCGATCTCGATCTGGCCTGGTGTGCTCGTGCCAGAACCCAACTACGTGGCCTAGTTCGTGAACGACTATACCAAACTTGTCGCAGTTTTTTCCGATACTGATTGCTTGAGGTCCGTTGCCTCTTTTGCCAACAAAGGAACAGCATCTGGAGGAAATATCGTAACAAAGAAACACGATGATATCAATCACACAAGTATTATCGGAAATACATTTCTACCTACAACTAATATTATCTTTTACCCAACTATTTTTTATTCATTATTTTACAAAAAAAGAAATACAAAATAACAACGTCTTGCACGTGTTCTATTTAAAATACAAAATATCTTTCCTTTAATCGCTAAACTTAACATCTTATTCGAGCATTTATTATTCTATCTAATGATCTAACTCGTGTTGAAATTTTACAACGAACGAACGAATACACGAGGAACACGCGAGAATGAGAAAACTAAACAACGATAAAACATACGAGTATATGTTATGTTTACATATTTTTGATGTATATATTAATTATTCGATAAAATCAATTTAGTTGATAGTGTTGTGTATAAAACTCACCCGCAGGGTCTCTCGGTGAATAGAATATAATTAGGATGTTCTCGTTGGACTCTCTCGACGAACTTGACGCAAGTAAAGTTTTCCCAGTGTCTCATGGCCTGCTTGAAAAGTGCTTTGTGCGCTCCGGAAAAGTTTCCATCTATCTCGTAAGGTATGACACCGTGATCCCAGACACGTTCCTTCCTGGCAGTCGCAGCTCTTCGACTTCTCGTTGGAAAATCATGGACTAGAAGAAGGGACTCGGTACCTCGTTCGTTGTTTGCAAGATACTTTGGTTTGTGGTCCATGTCGTAAAACTCGATGGACCGTAGTCGACGGTCGTGAAGCGAGACTACCTCGTCCGAGACATCGTTTGTCGTGTCCCGAGGCAAAGGGACAATCTTCCTGTGGTGATTTCGTCGTCGAGAACCTCTGAAAAACGACCACGACATTGCTCGGACGAAAGAGTCGTCTATTTATTACGATCGACTTACTCGTATACTTATATATTATATTATTACAATTGATATGGGTAGCGGGTAGACACACACCTATCTGTGTCTACTTCAGGGATGCGACCCTGCCCACGCGAGCCTTGATTTTCTCCTACTTCCAAAAATCTGGAGAAATCATGTCCTAACCAGTAATCCATATCCCACAAATCCTACACAATTTCCTATCCAACTCATTATTGTATTAATAGTAATAATAAAGAAAGGTTCTTCCATAAACAAGAACTATAAACTACTCTCGAACTTGGTTCATTCCCGTTTCAAAGGAAACAAACCATCTATGGGTAGCTCGAGTAAAATAACAATAATAGTAAGTAATTGAAAATATCATTTTTCCAAAATTATTCAAGTGTGGTAATAATTAAATGCTACATAGATCACTCTCAGTCAGTTAAATAATTAACAGTTAGAATCGCTTAACGAAAGGAGTAAAGAAACAAATTAGTAAGGTAAATTGTAAACGCACCTGAGAGAAGTTTATATTTCATTCTTAATAGCGCATTCTCTGTTCAAGGCTGATTTACTTGCCTTACCCCACCGTCTTGTTCCTTCGACGATCAACTAGGAAGTCGTAAATCTAATAGGAGAAAGTTTCTCTAGCTAGAAAATAATACTTTAGGAAAATGAGAAGAAAATGAAGGTGGTTGAAGTCGAAAGGAGAATTCGATTAAACGTTCGAATCCTGCTGGGATGGGAATTAATCGTTCGTTGTTTCCGTAAAATGTTCGTTTTACGGAATAAAAAGACCAGGGAAACCAACATTTTCTTTTTTTTTTTTTCCTCGTAAGAGCTTGCAACAAAGGTAGACTTAATGCAGAAATCGAACGTGTCATGGCTTTGCGGTTTTTTTTACGACGCTTCGAACGAAATTGCCATCGCGGTAAATGCGTTTTTCATGGCTTTAGCAGTGAATAAATTCGAAAAAGAGATAGAGATATAAAACGTACGCGGGGGTGGAAAGTAAAATTATCAAACAACTATCGTCATTCTATTTCTATTAATCTTCTACTTTTCAATTATTCTTTTCTCGGTGCACCTACATCACTGTCCTAGTTTCAATAAATGTTGTCGATAAAATGAAATAAAATAAATTAATGAAAGCAAAAAGAAAGTAATTGCACTGGTGTAGGGTAGTTTAAGGGAAAGAGAGTTGGTGGTCGACACTTTGAAAAAAAATTCTTTCCCCTCGCGTAAACATTGTACTAAAGTGGCGGTGCCGGTGCCGGTGGCGGTGCCGGTGCCGGTGCCGGTGCCGGTGCCGGTGCCTATCCCTCGTTTATTAGTACTAATTACCGGGCGAGCGTAATTCTCTCGCAAGCACCCTCTCTCTCTCTGTCTCTCTTCCAATCCCTGTGGGTCTCCTCGAGCGACAGTGCACCGGCAGTAAGCCTGCACGGTTTCTGAATCGGTACGGCATTACAATTAATTAACGAGCTGCACTTTCGCGAGTTTCGTTTTAAGGGAGAGTTCACAACGCGTCGTTTTAAACTTCTTCACATATCTTATTCTTCTTTTAACACACTCGCATCGAATTACTCATATCATTTAATAAAAAATATAAACATCAAATATATAATTAATGACATTTTGCGAAATGTGTTTTTTTTTCAATCGAAAAACATTGACGAGTTCATCTCGCATCAGTGATTACAATTTATGAACGATTTTGTGATTTAATTTGACGACCAACTTGCGCCGTTCTCGTTTTTCGAACAAATGATAAAAAAAAGAACCCTCGGGGTTGTGGTGGTAGTCGGAACGATTTACGTGCGAGAAAATGCGTCAGTAAAGTAGAATCGTTTTTTTTTCTCCGATTTTTTCTTCTCCCCTTGTTTTCATTCCCAAGCACGTGGGCGAGGAAAAGGCAAGGCGAAGGGAACGGTGCTCGCGTTGCTCGCGTTGCGCTCGCGTTGCTCCAATTTTCCTTTCCATTTCTTTCCTTTTTCTCTGCTTTGTTTTTTCCCCTCGCGTGATCGTCATACGTGCGAGCAGCACGACACGCCAAATGAGAAATAATAAAAAAAGAAAAAAATGGAAAAATCTATTGACGATAAGAAAATAGGAAAAAATTCCAAAGGTAAAATAATAATCGGACTAACGCAAAGAGTCATTTGCAAAGCAAGGCGATAATAAACGGGACGACGATTAATAACTCTCGATATTCTGTCGTTCTTGTTCCGCTTTAGCTTCGGATGTTTAAATCGTACGAGATATAGCGCTATCGTCAAACAATGAATCTGTAAATAGGAATATTGGATCTCTCGCGTAGCCTTGCTGCTGACAGCATCGCTTGGCTCGATGTACAATATAGGTAATAAATGTATGTACATATGTATTATACACAGGTATGTACTTATATGCATATACATATAACTTGGGTGAGATGAATAGCGAATATTTCAGAAACGTCGACATAGGTAACAGAGAGGGAAGGCTATAGAAGGCTATATATATATATATATATAGCGTAAACCGGTTGTCCATTAAATGTGTGTGCTTTTTTTGTTATAAAAATTCTTTGTTTATTTTGTCAGAACAATGGAATGTTACGATTTAGCCGAGCAAACAATGGAGTAATATTCTAACGAGAATCAACGAGGTATTGTGGTAATTGGAATGGTGCCAATGTCCTCGGTGGTGTCCCATCCCTTTTCCCAAAGGATGAGTTCAATATTTTAACGTATTCAATGTATATAATTGTACTTGAGAATCGGATAAAGCTAATAGAAATGAATATTGAATTTTTTATTTCAATTTCTATACTCAACGAAAGGTTTTATGAATCTTTGGTACGCGTATATGTATCGTATATGAATACAAGTGCCATGCTACTGGTTTCGATCGAACGTAAGAGAATGTGAATTTTAAAAGAGTCCTTCATCAATCGTCTCGATTCTCTCCACGAAATATGAGAAAGAAAAATTCCTCTTCTTTTGGTTCTTTGGTTGGTACATTTTTTCGTGAACGAATATAACCAACGACAAAGACCGATGACGTTGGTTGCTCTTTTATTTTCTTTTTCTTTCTACGACTGGCCAATATGAAAAAACCGAACGAAAGAAATATGTAGAGAGGCGTAGATATATACGATGAGTTACGAAGGCCTATCCGTGGTTCAATGGAACACGCTATTCGCTGAATAGCAAATTTATCTCTCTCTCTCTCTCTCTCTCTCTCTCTTTCTCTCTCTCTGCCTCTCGGTGATCTCGATAAATCACTCGTCTTACGGTCTCTTGCACTTTTCTCTACTTTAAAAGATGGAAAGTTAAATAAAAAAGGAAAAATGAAAAAAAAGAATAAGAGAGAACTAAGAAAGGGTGTAAAAGTAGAAGTAGGAAAGATGCAGAAATCGATAGGATGAAGTTACGTCGAAAGTACGAACACCTTCGTCGACGAGCCTTCTCTCACCCTGGACACCCTTGTCACCCTTGATAGAGAGAGGGAGACAGAGAGAATGGGAAGGAGTGGGAGGGAGTGGGAGTGAGCGGGAGTGAGTGAGTAACGCTTAAACCCCGTTGAGATTGGTCCCCTGGTAAGATTAATGTGACTTAGTCTGTACTTTAATTCGATACCTCGAACCGGCCGGCGGCACTTTCGAGACGGACCTTGAGAGATGACCTTGCCTAAGAAGGGTCTTGCCGTCGACAGCTGGAACTCACTCCAAGAAGAGGAAGAACGCGTTTTCTTCCCTGCCCTTCCTCCATGCCCACCTACTCCCATTTACTCCCATTTACTCACACACTTAAATGCGCTAAACTTCCTAAGATTATTCGCTAAGATTTATAATCATATTGAAATAGAAGAAAGGCTGGACGAGGGGGAAGACAAATTATAGCTAGAAGATAATTCTCTTAAAATATAAAAAATAAATTAACAAATATAATCAAATCAATAAAATTGTCTGAAATAAGAAAAGAGAGAGTAAGGTATATAAAAGGTTTTAGTGTTAATGTGATGTATGTGTCTATGGAAGGATGAGAGGAGATGTAATATATGTTGGCAGTCTTTAAAATACCTTCAATGATTTTTAATTAATCGATGCAAGTGTCGTATCAATGTTAAAAAGTTTCAAATTATTCATCTATGTTAAGATTATTCGATAATCTTGCAGGTGATCTTAACGGCAAGGATCTTAACGATCTTAAGCAGCATCGTATAGAAGTTTCGTGCTCGTTACCGCAATTTCGTTATCTGACGATTTATCAAGAACAAAAGGGAGAGTCGGTAGTCTGACAGTCTGATCCTCTTCGGAATTCTCGGGAGCTTCATTGGAGAATCACTACGTGATCGTGTTTCACGGGGTTGGATACAGGCCGTAAACAGGCGCTTTCGTGAACCCGTCGACGATGAACATGTACAGAGAAGAAACCCACATAAATGCGTCTGCCTACTATGAGAGAGATACGTTACGTCTATCCACTCGCGCGTATCCCTCTCTCTCTCTCTCTCTCCCTCCCTCTCTTTCCCTCTCACCCAATTGCTTCTACTGTCATTCGTCGAGGGTTGGTCCAGGAACCACCATCTACGCAACTATATTACCTTTGCATACTGTTTTTACCGTATATTTAAACATTAGAAAAATTGTAACAAGCAAACGACGATGAAAAACGAGTCAATGACCGTGTCAAAAGCGGAGAAAGAGGAACCGAGCAGGTGTTCAATGTTAAATCCAGTCGGTGAAAAAACAGAGAGCGAATTGTAGGAATAGGATCGACATACCTGATCGGGGGTGGAGCGTTGCCGATGCTGACAGGTTATTGGCAGTTGGAGGGCTGAAAATGCTCGGACGGCAGTATCGGACCCCATTTTCCAGGTTTACGATGACGGCCATTGTTATTGGCATCGCCGGTTGGCTCTGCCACCGGGAAGACGAGTGGTAAGAGGAAGAGGGTGGATTGGAAAAGGGTGACTGAGCGAGTATAGGTACATACGCATTTATGTGTGTGTGTGTGTTCGTAATATGTGAGAAACAGAGAGAGCGAGAGAGAGAGAGAGAGAAGGAACGTGCCACGAGCACAGTCACGTGCTCCGATTTAATCGCTCCCCATGGAATTGGGTTAGATACGCCAAAAAATTAACGACAAATCCGTTCTCTTCTTTATCTTTCTCTCTAGTGTCTTCGAATAAAATACTTCGAGCAGGCACTTCATCGTTCGATCGTACAAGGAAGGGGCCCAAAAAAAAAAAAAGAAGAAAAATAAGGACGGTAGAAGCAAAAAAAAGATTGTTCTGCGGGTGACAGGATATGCTCGGATAAGAAAGAAAATTTGTGGCCGACGTAAACTTGAAATTAATGATCCTCGCATCCTTGGCGTGACGTAATTAGAATCCGTGGCTTCTCCGATTGCGAGAGACGTACGGAGTTGGAGCTTGAGTGCGGTTAACTTTGATAATTCGCTAAAATCTATTACGTCTCGCGTCTAATGGACTTAACTTTCGACGCTAGAAGTCACCACCTAGTAGTAGTTTCCTCCTGGACCCAACATAAGCCTGTATCTTTGACGTTACTCTGACAAACTTTCCAACCAATTATCAGCACAGAGATCTCGTCAAATTCTCCAAACGTCTTTGATCGGTACGTGTCGAAAAATGATCAATTATTAACTCAAGTTTATTCTCGATTATATATTTTTTCTTTTATAATCATACTAATTATATTCCCACATGTTCTTTTACTATTCCCAAATTCTCCAATGAACGATAAATCATTTGAATCTTGAAAAATATTCATCGTTACATTCGATAAACGTACCTTCTACGATGATGACGACGATGACGTTGTTTCGATCTTTCCTGCGTTGTCGTTTCTGGTTTGATCGTAGATATATAGCCTCCGGTAGCGCTGTTACCTTCTTGCCCATTTCTAGACTTTACCGTTGTCGAACCGATCGAGAAGTCTACGTCATCCAGTTGTCTCGGAGTTGTTTGCTTAATCTTTCCTTCTCCAATGTTAGAACTTTCGCTAATTGTCAAATAATTCTGTCGATGAGCCGAGTGTCTCTTTTTTGTCGGGAGAGTCGTGGATTCTAATCTGGATTCGATAAAATTTGGATTTATTTTTCAACTTTCAGCTAGTTTAGGAGGAGGGGGGGGGGGCTGTAGTGGGGGGGGGGGGTGTAGGGGAAAAAGATGTTACCTGATCTCAATACCCTCCTCTTTTATTTCAGGATTAGTATCCTCGTTTCTGACGTTGAAACTAAACTCATCCTCAAATTCAGCACCCATGCTATACTGATTGCGGTCCACCATGATCGGCTCGGATTTCCCGCGAGAGAGCAAGCTCTCTTGTTCCTCTCGATGGGCCTCGCCGTTGTTTGCGTCGTGTTCGTTTTTGAA
Source organism: Polistes dominula (assembly GCF_049000335.1). Taxonomy (NCBI): domain Eukaryota; kingdom Metazoa; phylum Arthropoda; class Insecta; order Hymenoptera; family Vespidae; genus Polistes; species Polistes dominula. The sequence goes on from NW_028301150.1 coordinate 159,431, forward strand.
CTGTAGGATCTCTGTGGCGAAGATACTTTTTGATCTTATCTCAAGTGTATGAAGAAAAATCGATTACTTACCGGTAAGTCCTTCTTCTTCTACTTGAAGACCCTCTTTTAAAACTTCCTCTCTGTATTTCTCCAACTCCTCGAGATAGGACTTGTTCAGTTTTTGTTGTCGCCATTCTGTTTCGTATTTGATATTGGGCAGTGCTATGTCACCGAGAAATCCACCTGGAATCAAATGTTATTTCTTATCATTTTGAAGAATTTTGTAAAAAGAAAATAGGAAAAAAAGGAGGAATTTGGACGATGCGTGTATCTCGGTGTGAATCTCCCGGAAAGTCGATCGCCTTTCCAAGACACGGAGTTCCCGCAGGGATTGAACGTAGTATGGACCTATTATCGGTTACCATAAATCATCGAACGTGTTATCGGTCGAAAGAGAGTTTGCTCTGATCGCGTTTGTTGCGAACGACGTAAACAGCATCTCGGCCAGACTTTGCTATCTTCTATGGCACGAGAGAAAAACGGTACTCTGTTGCAGTCACGCTGCTCTCTTGTCTCGTCTTCGGATAGAAAGAGAAAGACAGATATACAAAGAAACTTAAATATGTACATACCATTTGGAATCTCCAAAAGAAATAAGAAAATATAAAATAAACTTTTGTTTGATCGATACTATTCTTTTGGATATTTATCGCTTTCCAATTTCCAATTTGTTTTTTCTTCTCAAAGTAATTTTGAAAGGTGAGATTTTTCCTAACGATTACTTTTCAACGCGCCAAAGATCGTTCCACAACGAAGTTTGGATTAAAGGCACCAACTCAACTCGAGCAGCGATCTTTTTTTCGATTGTTAAAGAAGATCTCGTTATACGACCGAGGTAGTTCGTTAGTTTGAAGATCGCGATAAAAAAAAAAAAGCTGGCGAGAAGGCCAGCTAGGTTTTATCGAATTCCGTATCGAATTCCGTATCGAATTCCGTATCGACATCTCCCATTGGGATCTCACAGTAGTACTTGTCTAGATGGATGCTGGTCGAGCGGGTGCTTCCAACGGGTGCTTCCAACGGGTACTTTGAACGGTGCTACAAGCCGTAATTAGATCCTTTTAAATACAGAGAAAAAGGGAGAGAAAGAGAGAGAAGGACCGACAATTCTTTTTACTTTGTACAACTAAAGGGTTAAGTTTTTGATAAAAATAATATGATCGAAGTAGGTAGGCAGGTGGTAGCGATCATAGATAATCACCGTGCACGCGTCTACAGACACGATCATAAATTCAACTAGCAATGCAATGGTATTTCTCATGGCAGGGTGCGTTATCGAGGGGGCGAGGTGGGTGAGGTTGTAGGGTCGTAGGGATACCTTACCGAACATCCTCGATCGATTTCCCTTAATTAACCCGATCTCTATGTATCTATGCGTATGAGAGAGAGAGAGAATAGAAGGGGTTACCGGTCGTATTCCTCGGAATATTCGGTGTGTGTGCACGAGCCGTAATGTTGGCGCGTGTCCCATTAGTCGCGTCGTATAATTTGTCGATGTGGAAATTAGCGGGACGCGTTCCGATATCAGCACGTCCCTATAACACGCCGAAAGGGCCACCCGAGCTCGCCACCCGAGTTTGCCACCCGAGTTCGCCCTTTCGCCGTTAACGAGCACGAAATCGGCCGAATCCTCGTGCTGTGGCATTGGTGCTGGCGTTGCTGCTGTTCCCGTTCAACGATGAATTTGCGAACGCTCGTAAATACTCGTCTGCTTGCGATTTTCCTGCGTTAGCTCGTTGTATTCGCGAACCATCAATCGCGAGTACGTGCACATCGTTCTGTTCTTGCGACCTGGCCAACCAATTTACGATTCGAGTCAATTCGTTTGTCCAAAGGACAATCATTTTATACGATCGGATCTTCCCCAACTAATTCAGAGATATTTATCGTTAACTCCTCTCCCTTTTTTACCCATTTCGTTTACATAGACGAATTCGATGTCCCTTAAACGATTTCATTTTATTATTTTACATTTGAAAATTACTAAAATGAACACACTGTTGATAGAAGAGTTTAATCTTATTTAATTATGAGATGCACTAATTTATCGTAATAAGAGTGTATAATAATATATTGAAAATTATTTAGCAATTGACGCGTCAATTTTATCGGCAGGTATAATTTTGTTTTCATGGATAATTGGAATAAGTAGCTGATAAATCGATCCGTATCTGAATTAATGAATTCGACTCATGTATATTTATTTTTCTCTTTAGTACGATACCATCTTGATCTCTAATTAATTTCATTAATTGATTTTTCAGCAAGCATCGAGAGCACGTCTCGTAAGAAATCGACTATAATATCGACGTTCTTATGAGAAGTGTAATAACCGTGGCAGCAGCCGAGCAAGCTCTAATAAAAACGGATATCCCTTCTTTTTTAACAGCAAAAAAGGTTTCGTTGCGAGTACGCGTTGCTATAATTATTATAAAACAGGTTAAAGGTTAACGATTATCGTAAAATCGTTTTAGTATAAGTTCATTTAGGATTTGAATTAAATTAACGTTCAGCTTATTATTTCTCTTTCGTGTACACGTAGGTAGCGACATTTGTCTTGGTCTCTTGCCAATTCTTTTATTATAATATAACGTCGTTTTATATATTATTTATTGTATTTGCTTGCATTGAAATAATTTGTCAATGAAGGTAATTAATTAATCTTATAGAACGCATTTGCAGGTGGATCCAACAAGCTGAAGGAGGAAAAAGGTAGGGGGTGGACATTAACGAGATCGAAATTGGAGGATTCGCGAGGACCTATCCCTACCTTGACCCCGCGCTTTCTCCTCGCCCCTCGAAAAAATACGACACCCTTGTTTGACGACTATCGAGGAGGGTTGTGAAACGTTGGAAGGTACGTAAATAGGTAGGATCAAGCGAAGCGTGCACACGCTCGCGTTCGTTTACTCCCCTCTGCACCTGCGATTTATTAATTCACGCTGCCTGACGATGATTCATCGTATCTGCAAAAGCCGCTTGTTGTTGTTGTTGTTGTTGCTTGTCGTTGGTGCTCCTCGTTGGTGCTCTGCAGCGGCAGCGGCAGCGGCAGCAACACCAACATTAACACAACGCCTTTTCCTACGTGTTTCTCGTACAGATTGGCCCTATGTTATATCATCCATTAGAATAATAATTAATGGCACCACTGACGAGTAATGCCGCGTAGCATCGATAATGCGATGCATTATTCTTCTCGTTAAATCGTCGATTTATCGGACCCCCGACATCGATGAAATTCCATATCGAATTCTCCTTTATCGAATTTACGACCTTTTTTCAGTTACCATCTTTTTATTATATTTTTCTCTTATCTTTCTTTTATTTTTTTCTCTGGTACTACCATAATAACTGATGACGACGATGATGACGATGGCGATGACGGTGGCAATGACGATGACAATTTTAGGGTGATAACCCAATGTTGCAAGGAATGTTATACGATTTTTAACAGTTTGGCGATAGCCCCCCTGAATCTATTGATAATAAATGATATATCGGCTAATGAAAAGCCACTCCCCTCCCTCCTATATTTTGATTTATCGTCGAGTGATCGCGTGAATTTCTAGCTCGTTCGTAGCCCGTTTATGTTTACCAGATTCCTGTCAAATGCAAACCACGTAATACCGAAGCATCTCACTCTCTCTCACTCTCTCTCTCTCTCTCTCTCTCTCTCTCTCTCTCTCTCGGAACTGTCCCTTCAATTACTAGCATAACAACGTCAATCCTCTATCATCATTGTAGTACTCGTCAGAAATCTCCAGTCCAGTTAAATTTGGACCAACTAATTTTTCGCATTTTTCATGTTTTATCTGTAACATTCCGTCCGAAGATAAGAATAAAAAATAATAGATGATCATTCGAGAATATCTTTGAACGTTAGTTAAGAGATAACGCCTTTTAGATTATTACTTGGACATTTGTCTAGTGGATCTGGGAAAAGCCGAAAACGTCCGGACCAGTTTGAATCGAGAACTTGTCGATATTCTCTCGACGGCTACTAGAACTCGTTATCAGAAGTCAAGGACAAGCTATCCTCGTGCATTCTTTTTTATTTCTCTTATCGTTACGAGTTGTAATCGTGACGATAATAATTTTCTCACTATCTATACGTATAGATGTGTGCGTGTATTGAAAGATTTATATATTAAATACATGCGAGAAAGATTTATTACACGCTGCTAGTTATTTTTCTGATGATCGTTGATCGTTTTACTTCATCATATTAAAAAAAAAAAAAAAAAAAAAATAATAATAATAAATAAATAAAATAAGTAAAAGATCAATCGATATTTATATATGTCCCATCTTGAATTGTTTTCAAGACAACATCTTTCGATTGCGAATAATTCGAAGGTTTTTCCATTATCGACTTTTCGAAGCAAGTTAGACATAAAAGTACAAAGATAGTGATTTTCACGTAGCAAAACCTTATCTCTCAGGATAAAACATATACGCGAGACTTTCCTCGAACAAACGTCGAAGTTACGATCGCGGTATAACCGCAGGATTGTGGCGAAGAGCCAATCAGAACGCCGGAAGTGGTCCAATCTCCGAATCGATCTGAGAAGACTACTTTTCCATTTCCAGGACATTTGCAAGAGAGTCCATGAACGATGGAAAGAGATCAATATATATATAGGGAGAGAGAGAGAGAGAGAGAGAGAGAGATAAAGGTGTATATAGACGTAGAAGGACACGCTGAGGAAAAGAACGGGAAGCGATGGAAAGCACTTTGCGGAATAAAACGGACAAGGAGAGGTACTTCCGGTTAGTAGAATAAATCTATTCTAGTTCTTCCTATTGAAGGGGAAAAAACCTATCGATACTTTGATAAAGATAGAAAGAATGATAGAAAAAGAAACAAGTTGAAAAATCGTAGTAACTTCGATTCAATTTCCGAAAGACATCATGTTCATTGGCTCCATTTGAAATTTTTTCAAAATTCGGATTTTCGAAAAACTTTTGTTTTCCTTTTTCATTGGACGACAATGTCATCGTACTTTCGTATAATGGAGATTGTGAAACGTGTGCGTGTGTCGTATTGATTCGAATGGAGAAGCCTCTCGCATTGCAACGCGAACCTCGATCGCGTCGGATTAAACGCTTGCGTATGCTACTAACGTCAACTTTTCATTTTTTCCTCTTTTTTTACCTTTTCTACTTTTTCTTCTTTCTATTCTTTACTTTACAATAGATACACACACACACACACACACACAAGTTCTATGGAAGAGATATTTTTTGTACGCGTTTCCTTTTAAGGAAAGTTTCTCATTTAGATAATAACAGGTTGGAAAGAAGATAGAGGAGAGGAGAGGAGAGGAGAGGTCACGGGAGGTGTAGAACGTAAGGAACTAATTCGTCGTTTAGAAGCATGCAACAAGCGTGAACGTACTTTACTAATAATGAGATAAAAGATACACACACGCATGGTTATTAGAACAAGTTGTATTATTTGAAGCAACGAGAAAGATCAAATAAATTCATTTACTTAGATAAATTGTTTTAAAGCTGTCTTCTGGAAGAAACAAAGAAAGTAGTAATGAAGAAAAATCGGATACGCATGTGTGTATTATCGAAAAAAAGGTTGATTCTCGGTGAAGTTGTTGGAACGGACAAAACAGTTGTTGTTTGTCCATCAGAGATAATCGCATCGCGGTCGAGTCAACAATGATTCATTGTGAGACAGCAGCTTCGGTCCGACTTTGTTCGATATTATGAGTCAAGAAGAAAGAGTGGAAAAGGAAGTTGGAAAAGGAAAAAGTTGTAGAGAAGGATGGAAGAAGATCGTCGTTCGATCGCGAGGAAAGCTTTTTAGGGTTTATGTCGTTGTTAAGTTCTCCCTCACTTTTTCTTTATCTATCAATCTATCTATCCATCTCTATCTCGCATTCGAAGCTATTCGTTGGTCTCTTACTCTCAGGTGAGAACTCGACCTAATCCCAAGGGATAAGTCCTCCTCACGTCTGAGTAGCCTATCCAGCATGTCACACGACGTTCAACTTCCTGACTCTGATGCGAGCCGATGTCAATCTCCCACGTCCGTTCGAAATCGAGCTTCGAACCAAGTCTATTTTTTTCTTCCTTTTTTTTTTTTTTTCTTCAATGATCGGGGTTTCCTCAAAGAAATTCTTTACCATCGTAGCTCGTCGTTAAAACGAGCTTGTTGCAATTGTTAAGGTTTACAAATAAAATTTCTAATTAAAATAGTGACGAGATTTACCATAGTTGGGAAGAAAAGTACGATAAAGTCATAAGCGAGTTCAACCGTAGCAATGCTAGCTAGTAGCTGAATGCTGGTGATCAGAGAACGGTTGAGACGTGTCAGAGGTTAAAAGGCTATCTTTCTGTTCGTTCGTTGAATAAACAGAAGGAAAAGCTTGCGTGAGAAGAGCCAAGAGAATCTCGAAAGCGACGACCGACAACCGACAACCGACAACCGACAACCGACAACCGACAACCGACAACCGACAACGAAAGAACCGATTCGCGGACGTTTAACTCCCTTCGCGATTTCGAGTTCAGTGCCGTATCGAGGTCATTTACGCGATTCTTCTTAGAGGAATTAGTTTTCTAGAACGAACTCTGCAACGAAATGAAATTTGTTTTTCCTCGTAGGAAAGACGTCGTTCGCAAGTTTCGCGTAACGTATCGAGACTTAGGGTAATAACTCAAAATAGAAAGGCGTGCAGAGAAATTTAATCTCGCGGATCGCTAGATTCTTATTTCGAGAGAGAGAGAGAGAGAGAGAGGAAGGAAGGTAATACGTTCCCGACGTTACGTCGAATATATAGGACTGTTGGCCCTTTCACCGATCCAACCGTGAACCTTCGTTCGTTGTTCTTTCTTTCTTTCGAAAGAAACGAATGTTCGCCATATTGCGGTTTAAGTTAACGTTACCGTATACAGTCTCGGTACATCAATCCTCTCGGAAATTTATTATCACGATTTTTCAACGTTGGAAACGAGAAGAGAAGAGAAGAGAAGAGAGGATAAGAGTTGGATAAGGGTTGGATAAGGGGATGATTTTTAGTGGATATCGCTCGATTTAACAACTTTCTTGCCCGGTATTAATGCATCTTCGTGAGTAAGTATAATAAGTGTATCTACTTACAAAATATTACAGTCCATTTTTAGATTTGTTATTACGATATAATTATTGAGTTATGTTAATTCGGTTAGTTTCGTATAGAAAATTGCAAAGGAGCGATTAAAACGATTAATCATTATCCTTGAAACGGATAAGAATGGATGTAAAGAGGGCGAGAGAGCGTATATACGCTTTTCCCCGACAAATCCACTTATTTGCGAGAGAGCGGTTTTAAGACGGATTTAGAAAGCTTTGATACAGCTTCGGTTTATACGCCTCCAAAGCGGCACGGTTTCACGCCGGTGGAGCTTCTGTTCGCTTTGTAAATCGCCAAATTAACGCGACTTTGCAATGACGACTATCAAGAACGACTATCAAGAACGACTATCAAGAACGAAAAGAAAAATGTTAATCATTTTTGCAACAATACACAAGCGTGCATGTGTTGTATGCGAACGGAACAAAAAGTCATAAACGCGAGTGGTCGAAGAATAGGAACGTACCAAGTCAACCTCGTTTCATTTAGTTTCGTCCACGTCGTCGTTCCATTTCCTTCATTCTCGTCGTCGTCGTCGTCATCGTAGTCGTCGCCGTCGTCGTCGTCGTCGTTTTCTTTTTTCCCCTTTTTCTGTTTACAACCACCCACCTACCCATTTGTTTTTTTTTATCTGTCCCGTTTCTTCTGGATGTTTCATGGTCGGTTTCAATTGAAACAGACCACTATGTGAGTCGAGAGTTTTCTATTTTTCTCATTAGAAAAACGACCTTGACTATTATCGATAGAAAATCTGATAAAAAAGTTCATTTGCCTTTGCACGATTATAACAGGATCACTTGGATAAGCCTATAAGATAAAAGATAAGATACTGTAAGTACGTGAAAGATATAACGAAAGAGAAAGAACGAATAGTGAAACCTCCGTCAAACGAGCGCACAAAGAGGTTTCAAGGGATTTTGCAGAAGTGTAATTACGTCTTAATTGTACTCTATTAGGATACACCAGGGATGGCTTCTCTACCGCCTCTGGGAAGGTGTTCCCTGATTTTAAGTACGCCAATGACGAAAAAGGATACTGCAAGAGAGAAAGAGAAGAGAGAGAGAGAGAGAGAGAGCAAGATAGAACGGCTTTACTGGCTTTCGTGGCAACAACCGAGATGGCAGAGAGGGAAATGAAATTTTCCTCTTTGATCTCGCGTTAAAGTGCATCTTTCGCTGTCCCAAAGGAAACACGCGCGTGCGAAAATCAAATTTCGAGGGTACGATTAAACGTTCACCTAACCCCCTTTAGCCTCTCCCAACCTCTTCATCCACTTTTTCCCTTTTTCTTTTTTCCCTCTTCCTTTCATTAATCGACTTTCATTAATACCAATATCTGATAATACTAGTCCCGAGCTCGTATTAGCCCAAATTTCAAATAGAACGTTTGAATTTACATCTGATGTAATTATTCGCGTCTAATTAATATATAAATAAAATAGAATAGGTAACAATCCGGAAAAATGAGGATAAAATAGTTATCATGCAACCGGAAGGAGATCGGCCAATCGTGGAATGCGGTTAAGTAGATTGGAATAATTATTGAGGCCTGTTATTCGGGACTTTTCTTTCTTACCAGCTTGACTGGTATTAGTTTTGCTAAGTGTGTACGTGTGTATGAAAGAGCAAAAAAGAGAAATGACTGGACGACTGCCAAGTGCAAGTCGAGAGAAACGCCATTCGCAGAACTAGAGGGATTGCCTATCGATGTGGGGGGTTGAAGCGACCCTTCCTTCATTTCTGTTTACCTCGTCGTAACCTCGTCGTAACCTCGTCCACCCTAACATGGGAAAGAAGGATCTCGATTGTGTTTCTTAACTTTTCAAACTGGGTTACACGATCGTTTACTTCTTTATCTCTTTTTCTATCTCAAACTTTCTCTATTACAAGATTTTCCTTCTTATCTTTCTGCTATACCTGTATTAATTAATTTCATAAATGTTTATAGGCGTTCATAATTCATACTTTTCTCTCTCAGTAGTTGTCTACTACTACTACTACTACTACTACTGTTACTACTACTACTACTTGGTAAAATTATCCCCAACTCGACGTAACTTTTACTCTATTTATATCCACACGGAAGGCATCAAGGTGAGTCGCATTCGTGTTACACGTTTACGTATCCGTAACCACTTGACGACACAGTGTGAAGAGATAGAGAATCACATACGTATACGGAAAGACATATACATGAACATTCAAGTACGCATGCACGTAACTGAAATTCCTGAGATCTTCCAGACACCCTCCAGGTACGTGCTTACATGCCTGCTCGACCTTAATCTCTGACGACCATCATGAGAATGAGAGTGAGAGAGGGTTGGGAAGGAGAGGAGGAGAGGGGTGGGTAGAGGGGAAGAGATAGACAGGCATTTCTCGAGACTCCTCTCTCCCTCTCTCTTTCTCTGTCTCTCCGAGGCAACCCCTTTCACCCCCTTGTTCGTGTATCGGATAGCGTGCATCGTTAGATACGCATGTAATGTCATACTCCGTCGGAGTTACATAATATTTTGATATACATATACGCTTCTCGTTACGCTTCCACGCACTTTCGATGACTTGGAAATGAATTCTCCGAGAGTTCGAGAGGAAAGCTAAAAGTTGCTACTGAAAGAAACGATCTGTGGATTCTTCAATAACTTCATTTATATTCCGATTTAATCAAAATATACTGTATATAAGAATGAAATTAATTCGCGCTCTAGATGACTCTCGAGTCAATTAATCGAACATATGTGCCAAGTCGCACGGAACAACGAATCGTTTCAATTTTCGTCCACTTTTTAATTAACTCTTAATAAAAAAAAAAGCTTTGCGTTTTTGAAAGCCATCTATAAATAAGAGAAGAGGTGGTGGTGGTGGTGGTGTTGGTGGTGGTGGGGGGTGTTTTTTGTTGTTTCATTTTGATCACTTGTAATAATGTCATTAAGCTGAAGGAAATCGATCGAGTTCGTTATATCGTCGTGCTCTCCTTAATGGGTCCTCGCGACGATAATTTACATCGGAATACCCTTTGGAGATAATTCAATCGGCTATTCTAGCGGAGATTTCCATTTTAATAAAGGGAAGAAGAAGAAGAAGAAGAAGAAGCAGGGTTCTCCCGTTCCTCCTCGTCCGCTATTCTTTCTTCTCCAGGTATTTCAAGTCCACCTTCGAAATTTTCTATTTTTCTGCGAGCGAAGAAACATGCTCGCGAAGCAGGGATTTCAAATTCTCAATGGAATTCCAATATGACGTTGGTCCTTCGTATCCACTTGTAAATAGGAGGGGGTCTTGAAAGCATTTCGTGACCGATAACGTCCTTTCCCTCCACTTTTTATACACAAAGCTTGACCCACGTACAAAGTTCTTCCTAAAGAACTTTTTCTTCTTCTTCTTCTTCTTTTTTATTGTTATTATTATTAGTAGTAGTATTAGCATTATTATTATTATTATTATTATTATTATTATTATTATTGCAAGAGAGCGTACGAGTCACGAGATTTCGCGTTTCCAACGAAGAACTGACTCGTTCGACGGATGAAAAAATCAAGAAAAATAGAGGAACGAGAGTATTTGAAATTCTTCGAGAAATTGTTTTCTCTTCTTGTTATCGTTGCTTGTGCTGCGTATATTTATTTATAATAATAATAATAATAATAATAATTGAATCTCGGATCTAGTTGATCTAAGAATATCGTAAGGAAGAAATTTGAAAATTTGATAATAGCAAATATTTGCTAATTTTCCTTCATCCATCCAACTCTCTTTCTGAGCAATGTTATTTCTCGTTAAATCTATTCCCTCGCACATTCTATGTTTTTTCATCAAGTAACGAGATACCTTCGCAAAGGTAACGTCTCAACAAAAATAACAAAATAATTGTGTTCTATTTCGTAGGTAATTTTGCATAAATATAATACACGCCGCAAAATAGCTCTCCGTTATTAATCTCATTATAAATAATAACAATTATCGATGTTGGTTATTAGTACATATGTGTAATAGAATTTTTTCATTCGCGTACCATTATCGTCATCGGACGGACGTTAATTCCTACGGATTAGCCGGAATGTTTAATTGGCAAACATAAAGCATGTTTGTTCGTTCATCCAACAGGACACAGGAGGCCAACAGGACACAGGAGGCCAACGTGAAGGACCATTTGATTCCGTCGTCGTTCTCAGAGAATGACAAACCAAACAAGATATTTTTATTGATTTCTATTCCACACGAGGAAAGAAAATAAAAAATATAAAAACACAAAAACACAAAATATATTGCCACACGTAGTTAAAGAGATAAAAAGTTTGTACGTGAAACTAAACAAATGCGCCAAGAGAGTCTCTGAAAGGATGCAGTCGCAAAAAAAGCATGCGAGAGAGAGAGTAAAAGTTATTTTTATTTTTGTTTTCCTCTCTCTCTCTCTTTCTCTCTTTCTCTCTTTCTCTCTGAGGAAACGGAGAAACTCGCAAGCCGAACGTCATTAACATCACTCGAATAACAAGGAGACTCGAGTCTCTCGTTCGACGAAATGCTCATCTACCTTTGTCGGATTTTTGAACGGTATTATCTCCCAGTAAGCGACATACCATTTGTTCTCTAGTGTGTGTGTATATAGGTGTGAGTGCTTGCTTGCGGTTGTATAGACGCTCTACGTCTATGCGTGTGCGAATAAATCCTGTGAAAAGAGAATTGCAAAGGGAAATATTTTCGAGTCAAACACAGTCGCTTTACACCCACTTCACATTTTTATTCGACACGCGAGCACAAGCGCATAGATTTACTTTGAACATTTTCCAATTCGATCATATATTTTTAGGTCGGATAAATTTTCATAATAATTCATAATTAATTATACAAATATGGATTTCCACGCGAGAAAGTATATAATAGGAATTTTCTGTAGAGAAAAGCGGCTTAAAAAAAGATTTTCAATCACTTTGTATAGGAAATAATTGAAATGTATAAAAAAGGAAGGAAGGGGGATTGGGGAGGAAGGGGGAATAAGAATAGTAGGATAACATTAAAGACGAGAAACTCGTAGCACACTATTTATAATCCTCTTGGTTTTATCCTCTCGAAAGGAGCTGCCTCGGCTACTTAACGAAGGTCGAGTGAGATCGTACGAATGAAAAGTAGGAAGGTTGCGATCTCCTAATAGTTTAGACGAAAAAATAGAGAGCAAAAAAAAAAGTACAATTTTAATACAATGAGGATTTACAGTTATGCGAATAAGAAAATAAAGAGAAAGATTTGGAATGAACCGAGTTATCCAGCTGACTCTTACAAAATGCATTTAAAAGGTAGACTTTTTGCTCGTTAGCAACTCGTTCGTAGCTCGTTCGTTCGTTCGTAGCTCGTTCGTTCGTGCTTCGACGAATGGCGGCATGTCGATTGCTACCGTGGCAATTTTCTCAGGCTGAATGCCAAAAATTCCTCTCGGTTCATTAAAGGAATGCAAAGGGGGGGAAAAATATGACTAAAAAAATTTCAAAACTCGATCTTTAACAGCTTCGACAAAAATACTAAATAATACGCGATTTCTTTTCATCGTTTCAACGTATTTTTAGGATTTTATTTCGAGCATAAAAAAAAAAAATAAAAAGAGAGAAGCTTCGCGTACGTAGCATCCGAAAACGAATTTGAAGAAAACTACCCTTGGGTGAATAAATAAAAAAAAAAATAAAAAAAAAAAAACAACGAAAAAACAAAAAAAGAACAAAGAGAAAGAAAATGCTTTCGGAGAAGAAGCAGTTAAGATGAAAATCGTTCTTTTTATAGGAACCAAGTAGTAATTTCGCGAAAAGTTCTTGCCTCGAGTGTTCGCAGATAGAGAAGTCAGTCGCGTTGATAATTACACTCGTTCCTGATGACCGGTAAAAGTCGATGAAATGAAGAAAAGAGAGAAAGGAAGGAAGGAAGGAAGGAAGGAAGGAACGAACGAAGGACAAGAAAAAGAACAAGAAAAGGAAAAAGAAGTGGACGAAGAGGAAGAAAGTTGGTCGTGTAAGGGGAAAAGCTTCGCGTAGAAAATCATTCGGGAAGAAAATCTCGAGGACATTTTATTTTGTTTTCTCTCTTTCTTTCTTCCTTTCTTTCTTTCTTTCATTCGTTCCTTCTTATTGGTTTTCGCGTTGAAGGTAAAGGGAGGACTTGAGCACTATACGATAACATTGTAATCTTGTGGAAAGGAAAACGCGTTTCCCTCGAGTGTCTACGTGTTACACACTCCGCCAAGTATTCCGAACGATCATTAGTTACAAAAGAATGGAAGTCGTCCTGGATAAAAGGATATATGTACACACATGTATACGTACCAAGGGGTAAGTGTAAGTCGCAGATATGAACAAACCAGACGAGCGTGGAAATAACTACCTAAAGAGAGAAAAAAGAAAGAAAAAAAAACAGAAAAAAAGAGAAGCAGAAAAAGATAGAGAGATGGATATTCTCGATGAAAAAGATTAATGGCAGGGTCTAAGACTTATAATAAATCTTTATGAGAATTCTACCGATAGTTTCTTTTTCCTATATCATTTATTATTACCACCGTGTTTCGTCAGTAAGAAACCTAACAGTTTGCTTAATTTAGTCCTATGTACGTCGTTTGAAAAAATAATAGGAGAACTGTTAACGAGATAGAGAATAGAGGTGAATGAGTCAAGTTTCTCACGTTATATCTGTATCACATTTATATAGAGGCATTAGTCGATGGCTTTTGATCTCGATCTAAATTTCGGAAACTTGCATTCAAATTGGAGAAGCAGAGGAAAACAGAGATGGTTGGTTAAAGAGAGCAGGAGTTCAATTCGCTTTTGCAAGCCCGTATTTCGACGCAAATTAGTAAATGATTGCTCGGAACGGGCCCATAGTTCGGCCCTCAACGATTTGCCGTAGTTTTGTTAGTTGCATTTGTCTCTCTCCTAACACTTATGGTTAACCAAAGGGAGTTTCTCCATCCATCTAGTTGGAGTCGGCGTAATCTTGACTATTTTCAACACTTTCCAAAGCGATTTGAATAGAACTTTTTGATATTAGTCTGTTTTAGCGACAGAAATAGATGCAGATATATTATTTCTATTGTAATATATACACGTCAATCGAATTGGTGCTTTTGCAAAGTTTTCAAAGTATCCGATACGTTTGTAGCTAAGGTCTTGTTTTCTCCTTTCGCATGCTTACACTTTGTCCTAGTTTTCCGTAGAATCCTTTGACTTTGTTTTCCACAAAGCAAACATCTAACATAAGATATCCGAACAAATGGATAGAGATAAATAGTGAATATCCTTCTCATTTTGCACGAATGTCTATCATTGACGAAAATAAAATGTAATCGAAGCAATTGCAGCTTTTCCTTTTTATCTTTTTTCTCTTGTAGGATCTGCCGATGCTTCAGATGGAAAATATCGAAGGACGAAAAGAAACGCGTCGACGATAATTATTCGAAAAGGTGGATGAAAGGTTCGTTCATCCAAGTCTCTCCCTACTTTATTCCTCTTTTCCTTTCTTTCTTGTTTTTTTTTTTTTTTTTTTTTTTTTTTTTTTACATAATCTTTAGTATCGAAATCATCTCGATGAAGAAGAACGAGCCTTGCAGGCTTTTGAAAAGTAAAAAAAAAGATAGGAAAAGAAATGAGTAGGTATCCTTCCTTTCTTCCTTCCTTCCTTCCTTCCTTCCTTCCTTCCTTCCTTCTTACCCTCTTTACGAAAAGAAGAAAAAACAGCGAGAGTGAGATTATCGAAGGAATGGGAGAACTCATTCCATAATGGTCAGTGCTTCCTTCTAACCGACTCTTGGTCCTTGATTGGCCAATTTACCTGTCCCTTTGTTCCCTTCCTATCTTTCTCCTACCTTGTTAGTATAATGCTTTAACTCCAATGAACAATTGCATCTGATTTTTCGTATATAAAAGAGGGAGTTGGAAGGAAAAAAAGAATAAAGTTCGATCGAATGAATTTTGATGTAATTTCGTCGGAGTAAGTGAAAGAAAAGAAGAAGAAGAAGAAGAAGAAGAAGAAGAAGAAGAAGAGCGCTCACCTGCCTTGCAGACATCGATGTCCAGGTCGCCGGTAATCGCATGAGGAAATATGGTGTTGGTAAGCTCTTCTATGGTAAATCTTTTACGACGATGATGTCGATGATGTTTCGTTTCCTCAAATTGATATGAATCCTTATTAAGGGCCCGACCGTCGACGAGACATGCCGCCGTTAAGCATAGTATCGACAGGATGATCTCCATCTTGAAGCTCATCTCGCGTCGATCGATCGAATTAACGAGACGAAAAGGAGGAATTCGATCGACGATTCGGTCATCACAGACCGATCGTACTACCGTTCGAATAACTTCATTTGCCGTTGTTTTCTTCTCTCTTCACTCTTTCACTTTCTTTCGTCTTTCTTCGTCTTTCTTCGTCTTTCTTTGATCTTTATTGCAATAACGCTTCCTCCTTTCTCTTTTCTTAATAATTGCAATTTACATTGACGGATCAAGCGGGTTCATTTCGTCTCTTTCTCTTTTGGCAGTGGCGGGAAAATTGGTCGAAATGAAAATCAGCAAACGCGTTTACAGGAAACTTATTTTCCTCGATTGTTTGAAGACATCATTGAAAGATAAAACATGGATACTTGTTTTGTACTAAATGAATCTTCTTTTCTCTTTTCGCGAGTGTCTCTATTTGAAATTTCGCGGGAATATTATTGCGTGGTCGTTTAAACGAGATACTTACAATTAGTATCTCTTATCAAAGAACTAAGAAAAGAAATTGACACGAGGTATGTGACGTAAGAATAGCGTTAAATCACAAGCTCTTGCTCTTCCTCCTACTCCTCGGTTTGTTATTAATCTTAGTTTGTCGCAATCACTTTTCGCGGAAGAAAATGAAATCGAATAGGGAAGGAGGAATAAAAAAAAGGAAAAATAGGTAAAAAAAAAAGGAAGAAACGATAAGTATAAAGTCAAAGTTCGATAAATAAATGTGTATAACCGGCGACGAGTCGTCCTTGCGTGGAGAACGTGGAGAACAGACTGATCGTCGTCCCTCGCGGCTGCTGCCTGCGAACGCGTCGTTCGAAAGCGCGCGCTCGTACTGGCATTAAGTCGACCGAGAGATACGGAGGAAGGGATAGGTACACACCGAATCAGAGGGGATTGCAACGACTGTCGTCGTTCCCCTCTCTCGCACGAGGGTGGCCGAGACACTGACCGAGTGCCGCGCGGGAAGATGCTACGAATTACAAATATAGCCCGATCCATTTAAATATGCTATTTCTATTGGTCCTAACAACGAAATGCTAGTTAAAGGGAGAGGGAATAGCTAATTCAGTAACTCGGCAATATCCTTTTACGTAACACTCGACTCGCGTATCTGGCTTTGATCTGAGAAGGGTGGAAGCTTCGTTCGTTCGTTCGTTCGTTCGTTCGTTCGTTCGTTCGTTCGTTCGTTCGTTCGTTCGTTCGTTCGTTCGTTCGTTCGTTCGTTCGTTCGTTCGTTCGTTCGTTCGTTCCTTCCTTCAACTAAATGCAGCCAGTCCTTCCTGCAGCCGTTTCAACGAGCTACGCACACAAACAAAACCGATAAATATTCGACCAGAGAGACAACGGCTTGTTGTTAGTTTGGCCCTTCGCCCACAGAAACACGTGTTCCCTGTCCCACGCAAGAACGTGTATCGGTCAAGTATCGGATTACTGTCATGGAATCACCCTTTAGGAACCCTGTCAGTCTGTCTGTCGAAGGGTAAGTAGTGCATGTCGACGCTGCCCGGAAACCCTCCGCAAGAATAATCTCTGACGATAGGAGGGAAATACCGAATTCTCTTTTAACGTGTCACATCCGAAAGCACGACTATCCCTTCACACACTCTCCACACACTCTCCACAGAACACCCATGCCCTCAGCCAATGTCGCTTATCTAAACAAATCGTTCGAACGACTATTGTTTCTACTATTGTTGTCGTCAACAGGCACGCTTCACACTATCTCTATTTCATTTTACATCACCGATTCAACCAAACCATTTTATATACACTTTACCTTATCCTCTATCGACGTTAGTATAATACCTGATCTCTCCTTGAGACTACACATTCGACCAGTGATTTCTTTCCTATGAGACGAGTGCATAATATCAGAAATAAAATAAGTTATTATATAATATAATTAAAATATTATTTTTATTTTTCTATTGTAATTATTTATTTAATAATTATAAAAATTAGCGCCTGTAAAGATGCAACCCTTCAGACACACTTTGAAAATGTTGCTTGCGAGCGCCATCTCGCGAGACGGGATTTTTTTTTTCAGCCCAAACTGTTTATACACGTATGTATTACGGGTTGCCTATCTTTCGGGCAGAAAAAAATTCTGTCCCAACAGATGACGCTCGCAAGCAACATTTTCAAAGTGTGTCTGGAGGGTTGCATCCCTACAGGCGTAATATTTTTATAAATTATAATACAAATTTATAGCAGTTTTTTTCGTTTCATCGAGTTTGTTTGTCATTTTAAAAAAAGTTTTCACTTCAATAGGAAAAAATTGGACTCATTAAAGATATGCATGTTTTTTGTCTGTTTTGATCACCCGAGTAGATTTTCGATTGGAGGAAATCGTGGAATAATCGTGGGATATTCGTGGAATATTCGTGGGATATTCGTGGGTAAAATTAAAGGAACCTCAGTGAAATCGCACTCGTATCGTTAATATTTCATGTGCGTGGAAATACGATAGGTAGGTTGGTAGGTAGGTTGGTAGGTAGGTTGGTAGGTAGGTCGGTAGGTAGGTAGGTACTGTGTAGGCAGGCAGCAAAACTAGCTGGTTCACTCGGTGTGCAAGTGGAACACACCGCACAAACGATAAATTCTTATATTCGAGCAACAACCAACGAGCAACATCACTATAGCTAGCAGCCGTTTCCAATGGAAATGAAATCGATCGATCGTAAAATTTGGCATGATTATTCGCTTCCTCTTCTCTTCCCTTCTCGTGCCTGTATTTTCTCGATTTGTTGCTCGATATATACTTTAATCGTTTCAAATTTGTATTGTTTTTTTTTCATTTTATCCGGAGAAACTATTAAACTTAACGATTATAATTATATCTTACAATAAGTTATTGTTCGTGTTTGAAATTTGTCCTGTCCAACACGTTACCTTGGATCGCGAAATTAAATCCGAGAAAAGTTAAATAAAGAACATTCTTTAGAAAGGAGAAGAAGAGTGACAAAAAACTACAAGATTGAAATGAATAAAAGAGAGAAATGGTATGGAGGAAGAAAAAATGAAGGAAGGACAGAGAAAGCAGCAAAACGAACATACAGGAGTCTTTAAGAGAACCACCGACTAGTAATTAATCAGCGTTAACAGGCACTCTTCTTTCCTCTAAGCATAATAAACCTTGTTGGCTCGTCGAACTTTTCCAACAAAACTTCCTTACTTCCGTTAGACGAGAATTTGTTGAAATAATCGCTCAAACGAAATCTCTTAAGACTTAAAACTTAATCTTTTAAACATCGACGTCCCGGAATTCAGTCTTTTCCTTCGTTAATTAATTAATTAATCAATCGACGATTTAATTGAACCATTTCTTCTTCACACAATGTTCTAAAAATCTAAAATTCATATTTCTTCAATTTTTAGGACACCCTGTACAGATGTATAAAATATAATTGATTTATGAAGGTTCTGATAAAGCGTCAACTCTCGTTTAATAGGCCTATTCGAACTTGATGGAATTCCAAGTAACAATTTTAATAACTTTTTCCGCGCCTTTTTTTTTGTCGATGATAACGTAAAAAAGTCAAGGACACGTACAGAGCACACAGCTACCATTCATCAACGAAGATAGAGAGAGAGAGAGAGAGAGAGAGAGAGAGAGAGAGAGCGCGAAAGAGGGAGAGTGAAAGGAAAGCTTTAAAACGATCGTCGAACAGAGGGATGATAAATGCCTCGCTTTAAAACGTTTGACTACGTTAATTAATATGATGAGTATGATCAAACGTGAAACGTGCTTTGAAAGTAGATACTATATTCAAATCATTGATCTCGTTTGTAATCGAACTTTACGACGACGAATCTATTCTTTTGCAATCATATTGCATAGGAAAAATAATCAAGGAAAATTCTATTTTCAAAATAGATAAATCCTCATTCATTTGGATGACCATTTTCGCCACTCTTCTTGAATACTACATCAAATCGTTGAGTATGCATATTATTTCTCTTTTTTTCGTTTTTTCTTTTTTCTTTTTTCTTTTATTACAGAAATATGTGGTACAACGATATTCCATTCGGGAAATCTATAAACGAAGCTAGCTCCGAGAAAATACGCAGGAATTCGTTAGACATACATATGTTAATAGACCATCGTCCATATACAAGCGAGATTGAATCTGGTAAAGTAGTAAATTCGATTAAATTTTCGAGAAAATAAAAGCGAGTTCGTGCTTTGTAATTCGATTATCAATAACAGAGGAAACGTTATTATATCAAAGAGTATATGTACTGAAATGCCAACTAATGTAAAATATTCTACGAACGTATTCATGTTGGAAGATATAAATTACAATTTTACGAATGATACTAGAAAGTAATCTATTTCAAATATTTAATCTATTGCTAATAAATAAATGTTTTCATCGAAAAAATGTATATATGCAATGCACAACGATAATTTACAAATGTCATTTGCAACATCTATAGTTATCCTCATTATGTTGTAATTGTAAAAGAAATAAAATTAAACAACTAACCAATAATATATCGTAAAACAAAGAAAAATATATCGCGAATATCGATTTGCAAAGGATTATAACTAGAATAGAATTTTGAATTTTGTTCCGATCCCGCGCCACGTAACCGCGCTCCAATTGGTCAGCCGAAGAAGGAGGTGTAGCTTATTACATCACGGTTTCGTGCTGTGCCGTGCCGTGCCGTGCCGTGCTCCTTTACTCCGTAGTCACGACGTGAACGAACTTTTATTTCCTATTAATATCTTCTTTTATTCAATAATGGCGGTAGCTCCTGGAAAATGTGAAACACCTGGATGCGAAGCAGAGGCTAGCTTACAATGTCCAACCTGTTTAAAAATTGGTATACAGGGTTCATACTTTTGTACTCAGGTAAGGATACGTTACGTACATTTATAGGTTAAGTCGACCAGTGTATTTTTTTATTCTATGTAATCCAATCCGACCAGTATAACCATGAGGTAAAAAAGAAATATAAAGAGGTGTTATCGGTTTTCATGTAGTTTTCATTACTACTTTTATATATTATATATTTCTTTTTTACAGAAATGCTTTAAACAAAGTTGGAACACGCATAAAATAATTCATCAACTTGCAAGTGAGTGTGCCTTTCTGATATTACTATGATTTATTAGAGTAAGTTAGTAATAAAGTTTGTCATGTTTTTTTTTTTTTTTTTTTTTTTTTTTTAATTGATATATAATTAGAAGGAGAAAATACGGATAAAAGTGCCAAAGAGTTCAATCCTTGGCCACATTTTCACTACACTGGAAAGTTACGTCCCTATAAGAATGTGCCACGTCGTGAAGTACCAGAATATATTGGCCGTCCAGACTATGCTCGACATGAAACTGGAATTCCTATTAGCGAACAAGCAGTCAGAGGTTCTGCTCAAATAAAAGTACTCAACGATGAAGAAATTGAAGGAATGCGTGTTGCTTGCAAGGTGATGCACCTCATCAAATTTCACATTAAATCATAAATCTTGATAATGTGCTAAGGGCATTTTGACTTAATTATTTCTATATGTAAGCTATTAATTAGTTGGTCTTAAAATTAGAATAATGTACATAGCTTGGTCGAGAGGTCTTGGATGAAGCTGCAAAAGCATGCGACGTAGGTGTTACAACAGCGGAAATTGACAGGGTTGTTCACGAAGCCTGTATAGAACGAGATTGTTATCCTTCTCCGTTGAACTATTACCAATTTCCTGCTAGTTGTTGCACATCGGTCAATGAAGTCATCTGCCATGGTATACCTGATACAAGGCCACTACAAGACGGAGACATCTGTAATGGTAAGAGTTGATCATTCGATCATTAATAAATGATTATTTCTACGTTTAACGAATGATCTATTTATTTTCAGTCGATGTCACCGTATATCATAAAGGTTTTCACGGAGATCTGAACGAAACTTTTCTGGTAGGAAATGTTAAACCAGAAGTAAGAAAATTAGTTGAAGTAACGTACGAGTGTTTATCGAAAGCTATAAATATTGTACGCCCTGGTGAAAAATACAGAGATATCGGTAATGTGATACAGAAGCATGCTCAAGCTAATGGTTTCAGCGTCGTACGTAGTTATTGTGGACATGGAATACATCGCCTTTTCCATACTGCACCGAATGTACCACACTATGCCAGTAAGTAATATCTATTAATTATCATTTATAAATGATTATATCCTGCGATTCACTTAGTACATGAGATTTTCCTTAGAAAATAAAGCGGTAGGCATTATGAAACCCGGTCACTGCTTCACAATAGAGCCAATGATATCTCAAGGTACATGGAGGGATGAAATGTGGCCTGACGGTTGGACTGCTGTTACAGCAGACGGTAGATGGTCAGC
Organism: Polistes dominula; assembly: GCF_049000335.1. Taxonomy (NCBI): domain Eukaryota; kingdom Metazoa; phylum Arthropoda; class Insecta; order Hymenoptera; family Vespidae; genus Polistes; species Polistes dominula. The sequence continues at coordinate 181,178 of NW_028301150.1, forward strand.
GCAATTTGAACAAACTCTTTTGGTCACAGAAAAGGGCTGTGATATTCTAACAAAGCGTCTGACAAATGACGGTAAACCGTGGTTCATGGATCATTCTTAGTACACTTTTTCGTAATAATGATCAAAATCAAATAACGTCATCAAGGTGTGCGTATTATATTTTTAACAGTAAAATTAAGATTTTATTTTCCGTGCCTGTTTTGTCGATTGAAAAAGCATTGTGTCAAAACTGAAAGTGATTAACCAGACTAGAGAAACCAATGGATATGGCCGTGCCCAGTACAGTTTCTTTAATGATTCTCTTCCTATCCAAAAAGAAAAAGAATACTGGTTCCTGTATCATATTAATATTTCATCAAAATGATGATTATGTAAATACACACGAGTATAATTACCTTTCAATTACGCGGGTTGTTCCAAATAAAATATTCAAATAATGTAAGACAATGGAAATACTCTATTTCTTTGCAGGTAGAAATAAATAAGTCAACAAATAGCCTAAATACAATAAATAAATAAATAAATAAATAAATAATACCGAATAAATTAAATTAATCCAGCGATTCGTAGGATCGATCGCTTTAGAACGATATCTCTCGAATAATGATTGTAAAGCTATCAGAATCGATAGTTGCTTTTGCATAATCGTTTTGATCATGGAAATCACCTGTTAACAATATCCTGATACTACTCATATATAATGTGTTACTTATATTAGTAAATATTTTCATTTTCCACTTTTAGATCTAAGTCGTGTACCAAATTCAGATTTAGAATTTTGATCATAAATAATTCGCTCGTTCGACGAAGTAGTTGTTCGAGAATCCTTCGCGTCGTCTTCATCAATTTCGTATTCGTACTCTATTTTCTCGTTGCTCTGTGAATCGGAATCGTTCATGTATTCTTCGTCATCAGGTACCATTATCCGTAAAGGTCGCTTTTCTTCATTTACATTTTGTTGATTTAATCTTCGTCGATGTTGTTGTTGTTGTTGTTGTTGTTGTTGTTGTTGTAGAAAATGTTTATCGCGTCTTTCATTTTCAGTCTATAAAAGTTGACATTATTATTAACATATCTAGATTTTAATATTTATCATTTTATAACAAATATACCTGTTCCTGTTGATGAATACGTTGCTGATGATACTGCTGTTGCTGTTCGTACTGTTGCTGCTGCTGTTGCTGCTGCTGTTGCTGCTGCTGTTGCTGTTGTTGTTGAGCATCTTGATAATTCTCTTCCTTGTGATTAGACGGTATAGTCTCGCTTTGCTGTTTTTGTTTCTCCTGTTGTTGCTTTCGTAAATGTTCGATCAACTGACTATTTACGTTTCCAGCAGCAGCTAATGCAGCTAATTTCTCTGCTGCTTCGCGACTAGGCAAAGATGTGTAGAATTGTGTCGATAGTGCACCGTTATTGTTAATTTTGTTAAAATATGTCGATTGTGCAGCTCGATTATTCGTTTCTTCATAATCAATATTATTTTCTGTTTGTTCAACCGGTACTTCAGCGGTATAACTTAATTCGTCGTCAAATTGTAGGTCAGCCTGTTGTATATTTGAGGGTTCCGCCTCCAAATTGTAATCCGCTGTAACTCTACTGGATGCGAAATTTTGATCTAATAATATCTGTTGTTGTTCGTGTTGTAATTGTTGCTGTTGTTGCTGTTGTTGCTGCTGTTGCTGCTGTTGCTGCTGTTGCTGTTGTTGCTGCTGATTGTCTTGCTCATCATAGTTAAAGGAATGCATCTGTGGTTGAGAGAAACTCGTAGCTCCGTTAGGTTGGAGAAGTTGGCCGAGTTGTTGCTGTAGTAAATGTTGCTGTAGTTGAGGTTGTTGACCTGTAAATGTAAATGTAATTAAAATTCGTTATTTCTCTATATGTCAGTTAATATTTCTATGATTTACGAACCTGCCGTATATTGTTCCGTAAGTTTATGCGGAAAGCTGTTTAAGAGATCGTAAAGTTGAGTAGCTGATAAAGGTGGACCTGCTGGTACCGGATGTCCAACGTGCAAGTCAGGAATTTGATTGCCAATCGTATTAGCTGCCTGAGTGGCAGTACCAGGGAAACCCACGTGAAGAGAACTGCGCAAGTTCGTTTGCATCGGTGTGTCAGTTTGGCCGAATTGAATATTCGCTAAACCCGTGTTGGTTATAGGCGGATGATTGAGGAAAACTTCGTTGTTTTGTAAGTCAGGATTGACTACAGTAGCCAACCTGGTTACGTCAAATTCCGGAGTGAAAAACGTTGGTTGTACAGTATGATACTCTTTTTGAGATAGATCATTATTCTCTGTCACTTCGTATTGATGTTGAGCAGGCGTTGGACTGGTTACCGTTCGTTGTGGTACTAAACTAGTGCCAATAGTCGCTAATCCGAAATCATTTGCCAATGTGTTAGCTGCAATCAATGGAATATCATTGTCATATATTATTTCATTAGATAAATCTATTTTATCAAACTCACTCTGTAGATTGAGATTGTAATTGAGATCGTTACTATACTGATGCTGAGAAACGGTTTGCTGTCCAGAATTAGCTTCAGAATTGTAAGGTTTATCCGCTGGACTGAGATTAGGTGCAGGTATCGTATGAATAGGACCTTTATCGTCGTCGATGCTACCTCGATGAGTCGGTGGCAATATTATAGGTTCGGGCCTGTATTCCGGACTATATTCCGGAACCTGGTTCATTGTATGAAATTCTTTGATCGGTGGACGTTGTGGGAGTACAGCATGATTGTTCAAGATTCCAAGAACTGGCATTTGAGTTTTCCAGGTAGTAGGAAGGACGTTGAACATCGGAGGCCGTCTAATTCTGAGATCGAGAATGATTTGCCTCGTATTTTTGTATTATTTTTGAAACATTTGAAAAGGGAATAAAGAAGAACACGATCCTTCCTATTTCATTCCCTTTTCCTCTTACCTATAATTTGGAGCTTTATAAGATATTCTTTTATGAGGAAAAGTTGCACCAATGTGTATCGTGTTTCCCATTGAAATTCTAGGTCCCATCGGCCATGATTTCTTGAATATCGGTGGTGCATGAGGCAAAGGGGCTAAAGGTCTTCTTAGTTTTTGCCTTGCTTCGGAGAAACAGATACACATGGCCAAGAGCCAACAAATCCAGCCGATCACCTACAATTTTCAACAGCTTAACGTCATTTAATGCGCTTTCGATAATCCAATTTTTCTTTCAGACGTTTACATTCCGACAATATTTTTCGTTAAACGATACGTGAGACGAATTCGAGCATTCATAACCGGAAATCCAGGTATGTTAAGATGATACCGTGATGTTACGGTACTTCATATCGGCACGTGCTTCTCCTTTCCTTCTAGCCAGTATAGAAAAGTTTGGCTTTGTATATTATGTACTGTATTTATATATTTAAATATGATTGATGTGTGAATGTGTGCGCGTGTGTGCGCGTGTGTGTGACGCTCTAGTGGATGGATGAAGAGAGAAGAAACAGAAGTTTCATTTTGAGTCGACGAATCGAAGTGGGACATTGTCCCACATCGATGCGAAGAAAAGCGAAGATAAGCAGGACGGCAGCGGAGGGGGAAGAGAAAGAGAGAAGAAGATACGACGAACCGTGAAAATCATCGTATGTATGTGTATAGTATAACAAGTAATCGTAAACACAATAGAAATTTCTACACCTGTTGTTGTTGTTTAGAGTGACTTTGATGATCAATTTCCTCGAATGTTTTAATTAGGATTTTCGATCGATTGTTGTTAAGTCATTTTGTTCTCTTGTTCATTATTCACGGTTTAACATTCATTCAAATTTTATGTTCACGCATGCACTACGATTTTTAAACTATTTACACAAAATTATCAACGTTTGTTTAAATTGGTTTTAGATGCGACTAGTAAGATGGCATTTCGAAAAATAATATAACAAGTTATGAATGAGAACATTTTGTTCATTAAAATCGATATAAATAATATGAGGAAAAAGACTTACCTTCATGATCGAAAATAGATAGCAGACAGCAGTTAGAGATGAATCCTGATGCAACCCTGGAAAAATATGCCACACAGAGAAATATAAACGGCCGGCTTTTCTCTCGCGATTCGAAGCCGGAAAACCGGAAAGCGGATTTTCGAAATCTTTCTGGTGGCCTTGGTTATTGGCCGTCGAGGAAGCACTGCGCCTTCTGCACACAATTAGGTCATTGTCCTTCATTTATACCCGTCGACGAACGTACGCTGATCATCGGGGAAGCCAAAAGGTTACTGCTTACTCCTACTCTCGCATTCGCTTCGATGCGTTCAGTGCACTTCCCAACGAGTTTCATCGCCAAAAGAAATTTTTTATTTTCTTGACATTCTTTTCATTGCTAAGCAATTAATCCTACTGAATGATAATTCAAATAAACTCCAAATAAATGCTTATTACTTTAAGGATTTAAGTATGAAACATTTTATTTCATTTGTTTAATCATAAAACTAATTAATATTTCATCTATTAATATTATTGTTCGTTAAATAGAAAATATAATGCAACATTTGTTTGTTAAATAAAGTATAGTTTAGTAATGAAAAAAGTTCGTAATGATAATTCGAAGGGACGAATCAGCAAGTGCATGATCCTCCGACCATATATGTATCGATCGATCGGTCGATCGATGGATCGATCGACCGGTCGTCTTTCGTTTCTCTCCATATATTCAACTCCGGTGGATTCGCTGGTGCTACTACTACTACATACTACCAACAACCAACAACACACTACTACAACACTACTACTAAAAGGCTAATTGTAAGAAACGATCGCGAATGAGGTGCGTGTGCGATCCAGTGACCTACTTTATTATATTCTACAATATTACACGTACTCACACACACGTAAGCTTGTAATTTGAAATTATCCTATGTATATATGTTATGTATAATATATATCGTCGCCATGTTTGTTAGTTAGCGATCTTCGCGATTATCGACGTTCCGTTCAACGAAGCATGTTAGCGATTTTCTTCGGTGCTCGCACGCGATTTAGAAATCGCCGCCGCCGCCGCCGCCGCCGCCGTCGCGTGTATTTGATTTATTACCACGCTTCAATAACATATTCTTTCTTTTTTATTTGCAGTCCAATTAAAAGATTAAAGATATTACAAAAGAATACGATCGCGAAATAGCTTTCTTTTGATCATTGACGCAACAACGGATCTATTATTTGTGCCAATTTTATCTTAAAATGATGAATCCATAAACGGATTTGCGGTTTACGTTTTACTCGCAGGTTTCTCGACCTCGACGACGAACGAAAGGAGATCGACGGAGGACATTGATCCGTACGATTTATTTCGTTAATGTCGTCCGTTGAACTTAGAAACTTCTGGCTCTCTCTTTTACTCTTGTTAGATGGATGCTGGATAATGGACCAAACGCGCAACTCACCGCGTTTATTCACGCATGACCGACACCCATCAATCTTACCTGAGATTTTACATTAAAACTCTTTAATCATAATGTGTCATTGATATATCTATAATCAATACGTACTTTTTCTCTTTTTACATTTGTTTATTTGTCTCTTTTCTACATTCGTTATACTACTTTGATTTATCTTAAGATCAATCATTAATTTCTCTAACAAGATTCTTACAACTTTTATTTTACAATTTATTTAGAACAAAAATATCCTACTATAATTTGTAATAGTAATAAAAATATTACAAAAAAAAAAATGTAGATTCTCCGTAAGACTTAAATTAACCAACATACTTAACTCTTTTGATTTGTTTTTATTTGAAAGCAATTTAAATGTTTCAAGAATCGATCGGGAACGAGTTCCATGCTCGGTGGATGTACAAAATGGTTGATTCTTTCGTTAATAGATGGCATCACTCACGAATTTGAAACCATTTAAAAAGCACGTGCTCGTACTTTAAATTGTCAATGGCATCAGTCGATGGTTGACATGTATCACAAAATATAATATATATTAATTAGAAAAAAAAAACAGTTTCTTCCTTGCTCGTAGGTGTGTAATACTTTTTCCTCTTGCTCATTCTGATTAGATGAAAAAGTAACACTGAGATAACAACGTTGATTGGATTCTGGCACGTTCGCGCACATTGTTTTTCTATTTTTCTTCAAGGCACCCTCTTCCATACGAGATTTCCTAATATTTTATTTGAAAGCTTCTAAACCATGTAAGATTCCGATGACTTGTACCAACTTCTGTATGGATATGGATAGAATGAATACGAATAGACCACTGAAACAGATAATTTCTAATATTAATTACCATTACAATATGAAAATTGAATTGAGAAATTAGTTTACCTAGCTTGATATGCGCATAAATATTTTCAATTTTCTTGTTCTCTTTTTACAGATGTCAAAGTCCAGAAAAAAAAAAACTAGAAATTAATTACATCACGATCTCGTTTTCGTTCAATAAGAAATTAAGGATTTTTACCTGTTTTATTAGGTAAGTCGATATATATATATTTCTTTTCTATCTAAAGTCTAAATTGTCAACATAGTTTAAAAGATCTTATCGAGTATTTACGTCACGATTCGAGTTTCCAATCATATAAGATATATAATGATAATAATTATGTTCCGTAGTTTAGTTAGAAATATTTCACGTTAGCCGAGTATGTGTCCATATGAATATCAATCGATGAGAAAGCCTTGCCCCTCCCCTCCCCCTCCCCTCCCCCTCCCCCTAATCTCCTCCTTCTCTTGTCCCTCCCCAGTTTGTCCCCAGTTCTCCAAGAAGACCCAAAGACCTACGAACACTTTCGCTTCGTTAGCGGTTCGTCGACTTTTACTCGATCAACAGGCGCCCCTTTCTTCTTGTAGCTCTTGTAGCAAAAAACGAAAGTAAACTCGACGACTTTCCAGACTTTCCGCCCGGAACGGTCGCGTTGCTTTTATATTCTTTTGAACTCGTCTTTGTATCGACAAACTTTACAACAATTTTCGCAAACTTTCTTTCAATTTATTATTCAAAAACAAAACAAATGTATTGTTAATATTTTGAAAAATAAAGTTAGAGCCTGTTAGAGTCCAAAGAGTCAACCGAATTTCACGTAATGTTACCTGCGTCTTATCCTGAACAGTTTCTAGACTCGAAATGATCTCCTATCGTGAAAACTCGGAGATGATCTCGCTGTTAACCTCTTCCTTTGTATGCTACTCCTCTTCCAAATAATATTCCTATTGGGAAAATGAATGGCAGGTTGTAACGCGCTACGTTTTGGCCAGTAATGAGCGTTAATAGGATTTAACAATGGTAAAGTTAGAGGTTCTTGAGCGGCGATATCAATGTGAACACTTGAAAACGTTGGCAAAGCGTTAAAATCTTGTGCTTGTAGTTTTGGTAATTCTAATCCTTTCTGATGTTCCAACATTGATATTTTTAAGGTGTCAAATTGTGGCGTTGCTAGAGGTAAATTTGTATGCAACGAAGAGAGATCATTATAAGTTGGTATAGATAAATCCTTTTCCGGGAATGAATATTGAATCTGTTGAAGATGAATCGCTGGATATTCTAGACTCTGTTGAATGGACAATTGTTGTGTTGCCAAATTAGATGAAAAACCTGGTTCTATTTTCTGAGCTTCCAACGAGTTTGGATAAATTTGCGGTAACTTTTTCTCCTCGTCCAACTGATAAATCTGATCTTTGGTATAAATCACTTGTTCCGAGTTAAACGTTGGTTGAGGTTTCCCTGGATATATGGATGACGAACCTAAGTTGTTTTTATTATCGTTCGAGGAATATCCAGAATTTTGTAGTTCCTGTTCGTTAGATCCCATTTGAGGCCCACCAAAACTATTCTCTAGATCTTGGAGATTAGGATGCCGTAAATCCAGCTCTAGTTGATGATCCTTGTCATTCTGATCGTTTTGTTCCGTCTTCATCGGTTTCACGAGCAGAGGTCCTGAGCGATCATCGTCTGTAAACCGTGACGTCTGTCAGTCCCGTCTTAAGCGTTACTATTTCATTCTGTTTGTGTTGTTGCTGTTTATTGCTAATTATTGTAATTTGTCGTTAACTGTGTCTCTCTGTGTGTCTCTGTAATGTGCGTTAATTGTTGTAGACACTGTATTGGTAAAGTGGGTCTCGCGTTTTGTCGCTCAAAATTCCTTCAATTATAAATATGTATTCCTTTCGAATAAAAGTTTTGGGATTTCACGAGTGTTTAAACGTAACAGAAGTGTAAACAAAAAAAAGAAATATTAATTTCTCTCGAAAAGGAATTCGAAGAAAGTGAAATCTTCGAAAGTTTAAAATACGCGCGAGAGTAGGTCATCGTGTTGTTATTTATGAATTTGAAGGTCCGTAATTGTAAAATATTCGTATGAAAATAAAATGAAAATGAACGAATGAACGAACGAACGAACGAACGAACGAACGAACGAACGAACGAACGGCCGCTATAGAAAGTTAAACCGCTAAATTTTGCAGAAGACAAACGATTTCCTATCACGATGAGATGATGTTCCAATCTTCTTCCGCCTTTCCCACGCACAGGATAATCGAAAACAGTAAGATTTCTTATTCGACGACATTTTAATGTGACTTTAATTACAAAGATAATTATTCTCCTCGCGTAATCTTAAATCTCCTTCTCGGAAATGACGAATATATTCACGTGAACCCTGTTTGTATTGTAGATTAAAGTATATATGGAGTATTGAAAAAATTGATTTTTAAAAGAGAGTACGTCGATTCAAATCTATCTGAGAAAATATTATACACATGTACATATACTGTGAGTTACTTTATGTATGTGAATTGAAGTATAAACATAATATATAATATGAATAAAAAGTATTAAAAAATCACAATTGTTAAAAACACACAAATGTTAAAGACAAAGTATTGAAAAGTATTAAGGACACACAAATGTTAAAGAAGACAAGAATTGTTGTTAGTTACGTCCTGTATGGTTCGTGTCATGTAAAAAGTATTGGGAAACAGTTGTTTTTTTGTAGTTGTTGGTTTTCGTAAGCACAGTTAAGTGACCTACCGTCCGATGCCGATGGAAAATGTCCGTCGAAATGATTAGCTGGTCCAGAATAATCCTCTACTTGGGGTGGGGGTCCGTCGTAGGTGCTGTCGTGTTCTGATTTTTAAACAATTTACAATAATCAAATTTATACGTACAATTATTGTGTACAATTATTGAATCGATCGAATTGATTTTGATCTGTCAATGTCTTATTTAGTAGTTCGGTTGGAGATAACATTTGCGAAGGAAGAAGAACCCTTACGATTAGAACCTCGTCTAATTCGTTTCTTTCCTCTTTTTTTTTTTTTTTGCCCTAATCGAAACTATTTGCTGCTTACCAATTGGTCGATGATCGTAACCATAACTCGGTGGACCATATTGTACTTTCGGTGGTTGCACAACAGCACTAGCCGCAATATGACGACCCAGCGAACTTATGGCATCACCAGTCGAACTGATAATTTTTCCTTTAGTAGATACCAAGAAACCACCTCCTTTGATCAGTTGACCTTTTAATGCGAGAACTCCACCACTTATGGCTTTTAATGCTTGTATAACGGTGTTTAAAATAGCTTTTTTGAAATCCCATACGTCAAACGTTTTCTCGCCATACTGAAATAGAAAAAAAGTATTGTACTTATATAGATTTTTTTGTTAATCGAGTGAAAGCGGATCAAAGTAAGGAATAAAAAAAAATAGCTTTCCTATCATAGGATTTATCGATTTATCATTTGTAACGCAAGAATGAAAGTAGGTATGTCTCTTATGATATGTAATAACGCTGTTCGTTAAATAAAGCAAAAACAGTAGGTCGATCGCTTAGACACGTCATTTACTTTATAATTCTTCGTGATAATAGAGAAAAAAGAAGAGAAAAAAGAAGAATGAATCAAGCGATGCGATGCGATGCGATGCGATGCGTCGCATCACTGACCTCATTTTCGGAAGATTTCCTTCGAGCATGATACAAATTTACGACGTCATTTTATTCCTCTTTTTACTTCCTTTTTTTTCTTCTTCTTCTTCTTTATTTGCTATTTGTTGTTGTTCTTTTCCAAATCCAACGTTTTTTCCATGATAAATATTCCTTTCAAACTATTCACATGATATTCTGAGATCCGTGCTACTAAACTACTTCGAAATTCTCATCATCGTTATTTAGAATAATCAAGTTTAATATTAATCAATCTCATATCCGATCAATCGCAAAAACATGTTTATGTATGCCATGATTTATTTGTTTGATATACTTTTATTAAAATTCTACTGACTGAGTGAAGAAAATAGTTTCGTCACAATCGGGTGACGGTTATCGTTTAAAAATATTTTTAATTGTAAGGTTGACAAGAAAAAGATAAAAGGTGTCACGAGATTGGAATGAAGACTGACTTGAATCTCCCTCCTTTGATGGAAAATCTCGATGACCTAATTTAAAGTTTACTAGCTTGTTAATATCTTTCGTCAAATGTTCATTTGTAATTTTTTAATCTACTCTATGACACTTTTTTTTTTATTAAGTATTCGCTTTCGATATTTAATCTTTTACTAGATATTACATTACACCCGTGTGGTGACCGGGTATGAAAGAATAGTCCCACTGTAGCTCATGCATGTCGTAAGAGGCGACTAAAATGGGTACCAAGTGTCCAGGTATATTTACAAATTTGGAGCTTTGGCATAGGTTTAACAACCTTACTATCATTTATCGGAATAATATGCCAAGATTTGCGCGCCAATGAAGAAGAAACAGATATTATATTACTGTTATTATTATCGATACCTTTCTCCGTTACATTACGTTTAAAACTCACTTTTCACGGGACATTTACTTCGAATGATATAACTTTGAAACAAAAAAATGAGATATTTATATTTAAAATATAAAAATAACTAATCGTTGCCTATTATCGATCGATTATGCAATCATATACTGTGTGTGTAATAAATATATGGTAAATATATATATATAAATATTTGATAGGAATATTACCGGTTGAACAGGTGGACCATAAACAACATGAGTAGGTTGACCACTGCTTCCCGAAGAACCTCTCGAAGCTGCTCCCGATGCACTAGCAAGACCACCAATTATTCCACTGGCTATACCCGAAATGATGCTACTAGATCCGGTAACAAAACCACCTGAACCCGATCGTTTAATTCTATCCTGTTCTTGCAATAACTCAGCGTACTTTGGATCCGTTTCAAAATCAATCCTTAATTTATTATCATCGATTTTCTTCATACTTCCCACAGCTTTTTTAAATTCATCCGATTTCTCGATCATCTCGAGAATTTGCATAGCTATTCTTTGCTCTTCCTGTTCCTTAGACTTCTCCAAAGTTCCCTTTTGTTCGATTATCGGCATCTCCGAACTCGAAGGAGGAGGATCCGACCCAGTTCGATCAATCGACCTTCGATACGGTGCTAATCGTTGTAATTGTGCCGATGCTCGTTCCTTCAGTTCATTTTGATTCAACAACGTCTTTTCTGATAGAATTGGAACTATCGAGCAGCATGATAATAAAATCAACAGGAACATCTGCAAATATTTGATTATATCTAAACACTTATCTCTTTGTAATTATCTTTAAAATTATCTTTAGGACCCAAGACAACAAGATCTGTTTCTTTCTTTTTCGTCAACAACTTTCTCGGTTCTTACTTTTTCAAAGTAATTTTTGCAAAATTGACAAAACGTAGGCACGTGTCCGACAATTTTCTCAAATTTGACATGCGTCAGAGCATAAAGTCGCATAAACTCGTGTAGTTGTATGCGTAGACAGTTAGTGGAGCGACTCCCCGGTGAAAGTCACGCGATGATTCTCGAAGATGGCTCGTCTTACGAAACGCCCCCAAGAAAAAAAAAAAAACATGACGTTTCATCTTTCGTGCACAACCTTTGTCCGTACTTGTGTGTCGTCTTATCGACCGAGAAATATGGAGAAAATCGATCGATCCGTTTGACCCCATTTTAAAAACAACTAGATTCATTTTATAAATTGTTCATATAAAAATAAATCAGTCGATCATGCAATCAAGAAGAAAATGACATTTAATTTGTTTTCTTGAAGATTTTAGAAAGCAAACGATTATCCTTGATCATCTTTGACATTTTACGAGTAGTAAAAAGAAAGTTTTAATAAAAATAAGCAAATAAAAATAAAAGAGAGAGAGAGAGAGAGAGGGAGAGGAAGAGAATAAAATAAAAAATATGATTTACAATTGACGAGGATGCTCTAACGAGGAAGTGTTTAACAGCTGGTGGAATAAAACGTTTGATAGAATGATCTCGAGAAGGAAACCGACCAATGTACTCTCTTGAGTTCGGAATCAAAGGCCGGTCTTACTCTCAAAACGAAAGTGATCGAGGATAGTGTCCTTGATCTTGCGCCATGGAGTAGTCGACGCCACGACCTAGATACATCCGAGCTCTATCTTTCATTATTTTATTCAACAATGTATACGCTTTTTAATTAATTATTTATTAATGTCAAGAGAGAGAGAGAGAGAGAGAGAGTATTCGATTCAAAGAGTATTCGAAGAAAATAATTTCCTTTACTTGAAATTCTAACGTTAAATATACAAAATGTTAAGTAAAGTCGGAAATGATGAGAGAAAATGATGATAGAAAATGATGATGATTCGAAGAAAATAACTTGAACGATCGAAAGATAACACAAAACTATTTTCTCTATTGTCAACTGTGAAACTCTCACTGACGAGTATGTTTATTTAACTTTCACGGTACTACACGTGTCTATAAAGCGAGTCTATATGTTTTATCGAGTAAAGTGCATAATGCATAGACCTTTTCAATTTGATATTTTGTCTTGGATCTTGTCGAATATGAAAAATAGTAAAAAATAAAAATAACCGAGAGAAAGATGGAGGGTAAAAAAAAAATAAAAGAAATGTGTCGCGATTATAGAACACCATTTAAATGTAGATATTCGCATACTCGACACTTCGCACTTTTCGCAAATGTTAAGAATGAAATGATTTGACTAGGTTTATGCACGGATAGGTTTAAGTATACCTTGTACTACGTGATCGTGACTTTCACGGTAGATCGGCAAAATGATCGCGGCACTCTCACTGAACTAACTGGCTGGCGCCATCGAGTACTTCCTCACTTTATACCAGCTCCCACCTTTAAACCAATCGCGAGAGAGTGTCCAATCTTTTTCTTTTTTTCTTTTTTGTTTTTGTTTTTTTTCATATACTTACAATTAAAGAACTCCCAAATTTCTTTCGGACCTCCTACTCTCGTCTTGCTTTCCACGAATAATCAAAACTTTCGATAGATCGAACTCTATTGCAAAACCAGGAATCATCTTCCAATGTCTTTGTGTATTTTTCTTTTTTTCTTTTTACCTTTCTTAAGGTTTAACGAACCGTAGAGAAAAAAAATGTATCACATGATTAGACAAAATTTCTCTTATTTATCTATTTATATTTTAATGATCGTTTTACTCGTCGGTTATTAACAACGACACGTTCGTCAATAATCTACAATTAAAAGTTGACAATTATGATAATTTATATCAATTTGATTGACGTACAAATGATCCGTTGATAGTCGATTTGCTCAAAAAGATCTTTTTTTACTTCATTTGATTTGATTCGATTCGATTCGATTTTCACCACGATACTTGTTTTCCTTTTCGATCATACTTTGTATGCCATCCCAAATGAAATGTATTGTCGCAATTGCGTTACCTGCATTTTCTCAAGTACAACAGAAGTAGGAAGTTATGCACGGCAAGCCCTTTTTTTCCACATCGAACTTTAAAAGTCTAAGCACGCTAATGAAAGTGGTGAAATGTCATTATAGTTGCATCTTTATTTCATTTTGCTTGTCACAGGTGAGATCGTACTACGCATTTAACATAATCGATTATTTTGATGTTTTCCGGAAACAAAATTGATACATTTTTATGGTCATTCTTTTATAATGATGATGATGATAGTTTGCGAGGGCGTGTTGAATAGTTCTTTATTAGTTTAATTTCTATATATTTATTAAGATTAACGTAATAATAATTAAAAATAGCATTGACGACTATAATTACAAGGAAAGCTCGTCCTATTACGAATTCATTGTGACCTCGTCTAATTGTAAGAAGATTGAAAAGCATCATAAGAGATAGGGAGAGAAAGAGAGAGAGAGAATCTACTACCCTGACAGTTAATTTCTATTGTGTCGAAACTTCCATAATTATCTACCTCTTAATCTTTTCTTCTACCTCTTCGTACTTTAGTTTGTTGAAAAAATTTGGATTTTTTCGTTTACGATTATTCTTACTGCAATTTGCGAAAGATCTCTCAACTCACATTTCTTAATCTCGACTAATCTCTCATAGTTCTTAAGATTTAATTTCTACTTAAGAGTAATAATTAGTAAGAGACTTTCTTTCGATTTATTAATATTTGTATTTTTAAGATTGAGGAAGAACATAACAAAATATGTTGCACTTGTGTAACTACGTGTACATAAGGATAAATAATAATGAAGGATAATGATAGTGATATACTGCGAACAATTTTATTGTCCGATTATTTGATCGTACCACCACGTCATTCATCCTTTCGACGAGTAGAAAGTAGGCGAATTGTCGGACTCGTTTGCTTTTAACGTTTTTCCTGAACTCGTCGTCGTCGTCGTCGTCGTCGTCGTCGTCGTTATAATGTGCTTGTTTACTGCGTAAACTTTGCTATCCGAGTAGGTACTCGCTTGAGATATAATACGAAAGGCAAGCGGCGCATCAACATTGTTCTACGAAGTAACAGGATGATTATAGTCACCGGTGTGCATTAGATTGTGACGCTCACTCCCAGAAATCAAAAGATACTTTGCAGTTTTTGTTCATTCCATTTCCTGTCAGTTACGACAGAATATTTCTCTCGTTATCGAATCCAATGATTTTATATTGTCTATATCCTTGCTCGCTTTTATCAAATTATTGTCATTAGTATTATTATACAACGACGACCAATCGACTAATAGGAAACTCGTCAATTGTTTCCTTTCATACTTTCGATTGGAATGAACTTTCAAATTTGACATTAGGTATATTCGTCAATTTACAGTTGTTCTTCAATGATCGAAGTAATGATAGGTGTACTTAATAAGCATTCAAATAAGATATTTGAAAGGAAAATAAATGCATAATATTCGATTATAAAAGTTAATTTAACATAGAAATCGTGTGATCAAAAAAACGATCATTCCTATGATTGAATTTCTAGCGAAATTTGTTGGAAGTCGGTAATACTGTTTGCATGACAGTAATCTGACACAAGGTAGAATATTTCTCATAGAACTTTGTTACCACAAGTTCTTACTGAATAACACATCTCACGGATTCTCTGTATTCTCGACAGCTGGCGCATGCTGTGTGACCGCTTTTGCTCGCTATCATCGAGACTTTCCTTAACAAGCAGTATAATATCATCGTCCAATGTTATTAACCGAGATTCATTATATTTCGATACGAAGGTGAGCATCGGCTTGCTTACGAATTTGGAACTTTAATTGGCACCTCTAAGACTGTCATTTTCTCATACGTTAGTTATGATCATTTATTAATCGACTAACTAATATAATTCTATTATATATTTTAATAAGAAATTTCATTTTTAGATTTATTTACTCGAACGACAATAATCCCTAAATAATTTCTATTTCTTACAAAGGAGAAGATAACTGTACCGTTTCAATTTTAGAAAATGTACAATTCATTGTTCTCCTCAATCCCCCCTCTATTCTATTCTTTATTTACATCAGGCCAAATGTCCATCCAATACATGCATGCGAACTATCAAGTTTATTGAACTTTCTCTTACCTTCAATTTGCGTTTATTTCTCTTAGCTCGATCGCAAATAAACTATCAAATAAAAAATAGCTATGCACTATTCGTTACCACAATGCGTATATCTCCAATGTAGAATTTCATGAATTCTACAATGTATGCATGTATCAAACGATCTAATTTACTCATTGATTTTATATATATTATTATTATTATTATTATTATTAAAAATAATTTCTTAAAGAAAAGTCATAGCACATATCTTGTTTGATACGGTTTCCAAGTATTCCATCATTTTAGTCGAGACGCGATGCATAATTCGAGGAAACATCTGTTAAATAATATCCATTAAATTTCAAAGAAACGTATGTACTTTGTAAAGCATACGTTATTCATACTAATAAAAATAGAACTAGCCTTGTACCGTCTATCCCCTTCATACGAATAATTAAAAGATTTATCAACATGTCAGATTCCTTACAATTTATTAAGATAATTTTATTTCGTTGAAGTTTTTCCTACATTTATACTGGCAAGTATAAAATAAAGACAAAAGTCTTAAACGTATATGCATATGCATAAATACTCGTAAACGTTCTTTCGATGTATAATTTTATATGATTAATGTTCGCGGTATTGACCGGAATTGTGGATAACAATTTACCGACACTTTCTAACCACAATCTAATCCAAACTATAATAGGAAATTCGAATGAGTAATCGAGAGTTTATGGACAATGATAACCAAAAAAAATGGTTTTAAAATTAGACATTTATTTAACGATTTATAATAACTCTATACTATTTCCCCTCCCCTCTCCCCTTCAAATTTCGACCTCGATAATCTTCCAATGGAATTTCTTTTAATTATGATTATTGTTATTATTAAAAGATTCGTAAAAAAAAAGAAAAATTCATGAAAATATTGTTGAGAAAGTCATTGACATCGAAACAGGGAAATGTACGAGACACTTAAAGATAAAATCATGTCACGTCGATAGAAAGGAAAAAAAACTATTAAAAAATAATTCATGTCCGTACTTACATACGTATGTACACACCTGCTGATTTTCCCGTTAAAAACGGCAGATCTTAACTCATTAATTAGTGTGTGTGATCATCTTACCTTGACGTCATTCAAGAAGGAAATTATTTTTATTTCAATATAAGTAGCACGTTTCCATCCTTACTAAGTGAAATTCTGCGCACGTTTTTTGTTTTTCTTTGTGTTTTTTTTTTTGCTATTTAAATGAAAATAGAACGATCCTTATATACTTTTGCATCGTGTAGAATAAATAAATTATGTGGTCATTATGTGGTAGGTCCAGTGTAACAGTATTGTTCTATGAAATTAATTTAGAAGGAAACTGTCAATCTTCTTCAATCAACGATCACCATCACAGATGCAATATACTGCTTGGAAAATCCAAAACAATTGTATGCGTAACGGTTCCAAATTGACAATTATTACATCGTAATATTAATTTTGTTAGCAAGTTTGTAAAGCAAGCTCTTTGAAGATACCTTACACATAAATGTTATTAACATTAATTTGCATTTCTAAAATAGTTTAAATGTATTCATTTTTTTGGTGATAATATCAAAGAGAGAAAGAGAACAACAAAACGGCATATTAAAAATTCGAGTTATATCATTTCTATTAGCAAGATCACAAGGACGAACAAGATTATATTCGTTTTATGATGATTTCATAGTGAAAAAAAAAACCTGTTATCGCACGTTTCATTATGTTCGACCAAATAGAGGATAAAGAAATGTTAATTTAAATTAATTGAAACGTCTAACGCGTTTATTACTCTGATAGATTAATGTGTATCATAACGTTAAAAATTAGTTGTAACTTTGAATGGCAGGCAACATTGAAACACGTAATATGTACGTTATGACACGTGTAAATATTTTACACAGATGTCGCAAGAAGCAAAAGTAAGATAAATAGTGGTAAACACGATTGCCTCCGATGTTTCTCTCGACAGTCACGGACAGAAAGGAGTGAAATAATAGTTTATGTGATAGTCTAATCATCCTTTTCATTACACACACACACTCGTTTTCCTCCCATATAAGTGAAATTAATATTATTTCATCTTTAAAAGTTTACGCATCAGTTACAAGTTACGTGCAGTTGTATCATCGGAATACGTACGAGAAATTGGTAATTCATATTTGTGAAGACTGTTTCGATCTTACGTCAAGCGAAAATCATTTTCCAAATATACATATTTACATACCGGTGTGTATATGTTTGTACGTATGTATGTATAATGCGGTTGAATTCTAGTCGTGCTTTTCTGAAAATTAGGTAAATTTGGAAAACTACGGAAGAGGAAAATAAATGTACGAGATATGAAAGATCGTATCTACAAACAACGTAACTGACTCGAAAACGTCGACTACAGAATTTGAAGGAACGATCGTTAGATCCCCATCATATTAATCCTTACTAAGTGAGTATCGATTTGTTCGTTCATTATTTATTATAATATTATTTTGCCATAAAGATACCCTTGATTATAGCTTGTTGTTAATTAACGTCGACAGGGCGAGCATATCTCTGTACAAGTAATACGATTTTATCAATCAGTAATTTTATCTATGGCGAGTAGGGCATATTCTTGATGTTTATAATTTGCTCATAAATGTTCAAAACGTATGATTTATATGATGCGTTAGTTTACGAATAAACCGTCATTGCATCTCGGTTTTTGCGGTCTGACATATAAACCGATATCCATCGTACACATTTTGCCAGTGTTTGCTTAAAAAACTAATGAAAAAAGTTGAATCTGTTAGTAATACCACGCACAGTAGGTAGAAGAAGATAGAACAACCTATAAAAAACATAAATAACGTGTTTTTATAACTTCACAGTACAAAAGGTACAAGGTGAAAGGCAACGAATCAACGTGATCCATTTTATCTTTTTCCACATTTCCGCCAAGTTTACCACAACTTTTCCTTTATAGAATCCAAAATAGGAAGGAGAAAAGAACCAGAAGACTTAATCGAACATTTCGTTCTTTACATCATTTAATATAGAAGAGGAAAACAGAAAAAACAATAGTTACATTACCTTCGTGTGATTTAATGCGTGAACATTTATAAATAATTAATTGATTATAAGTTACGGAACAAATCGAGCGTCAAAATGGCCAACACTCGAATGAATTACCATCATCAACGAATGATTGTGATCAAAGCTGTACTTTTATTCCTGGTATGTTTGTTTCCCATTAATATTATTCTTTTTCTTTTTATATTAGTTTAATCTCATTGTTTGTAGAAAAATAAAAGTAGAGTAGAGAGGCGTATTGGATTTTTCGTTTTTTTTGACCAACATAATCAATTTTTTAATATAATATTCTTGATGAAAACATTAAAAAATTTGTTTTATATCGAACAATTCTCTTGAAAGTTTGTATTAATTAACTTCTAGCAACGCGATTTTATTAACGCTTATCCATTATAAATTTTATCGCTGATATAAAAGATTGAATTTTTTTTATACGGTTTTTCCTAGGGAGAAAGAGAGATAAATGTGATTTATAACAAGGTATAATTATTTCCGAGTTACAGATAATAGACAAAACAAATTCAGAAGAAAATTTCTTTAACGAACGTAAGTTTGATCGACCGTCATATCCTAGCTGGTACGATCGATCCTCACTAAATACACGTAGATGTAAGTATTAGAAAGAATAATCTTTTTCTGTATGAAAATAAAAAAAGGATTATCCGTAGTTATAACGATGAATAACTATTGTTTAAAGTAGCCGTTGATAATGACGATCGTATATATTTCGTCAAAGACGATGTCAATTTACCAATATGCCAGAATGAAATTTTTTGCGAAGATGTTCCTAATTATCCTGAAGAATTTGTAAAGGCTAAATTACGATCAACCAAGGGTATATTTGGTGTCGTAGATATCGTAAGTAACGCTATATTATAAAAATATATTTGATAAAGTTGAACGTTTTTCCATTATTTTATTTTCTATCGATTTCTAATGATTATAGTTAGTAAATAAAACGGATGATTTAGCTGTCAGAACGGATGTGGATGAAGTATCGCTATGCTTAAGCCAGGTAAATAGTTCACATTTATCTTTTATTTCATTTATTAATCAGCAAGGATTTGTTCTCGGTCCACAGGAAGAGATAATTCGTCCTAAAACTGCAAAATCTGTAAATGGGGAGTGGCTATTTATAGCACAGAATGGACAAGAATTCGCGCAAGCGGTACGCATCGAAGTTTGCATGTAAGTTCACCTATTTTTTCTACTTATTTTTTTTACAAATTCTCCCGCATCTTTAGAATTATTTGATGATACTTATGCACATCCATTTTCCAGGCATGATTCTCAACCATGTAGATTTTTCAGCTCTGAATACAAAACAGTTTGCGAACAAACTTACATTTTTCGCGAGCTTGTTGCAGTTAAGGATGATGGCTTAAAATCAGACTTGTTTCGTTTTCCTGCCAACTGTTGTTGCAATATCAAAAATACATAGAATACTTTATTCTTCTTTTTAAATGCACTTTATTTAATTGACGTATATAATATATATATATGTACTCGAAATTTCTAATAAAATATATATTTAGACGAAATCTATGTTTGATTTGTTCAGAATAATTTTAGAAAATGTGATACTCTCGCTGAAATATCCTGTACAAAGTATGTATATCGAGACTCTTGGTAAAAAAAGTATGCAATATACTTAACTCACGACAGCACTTTTCTCAAAAATCGACAAAATTCTTCTTTTCCTTTTCATTCGGTTTGTTTCCATCACTTTTGCATCTTTTCCTTTTTCCCTTTTTTCGCCCTCATCGAGATAAATAAAGCTTTACTCAAGTTGAAATATCCTTTTTATTTATCACCATTCAATTTCCTCTTATTCTTTTAATTACAATGAAAATTTCTTTCCTCTAGGAAAAATTAGAAAAAGAAAATGAGAACAGTATCGAGTGAGATGTTTTACAAAAAAACCAAAATGACAAATCTGTTATGTAAAAGTGTTCAAAGTTATATGAAACGAAAGATAAATTTGTTCCTTTCTTCTTCTTCTTCTTCTTCTTCTTCTTCTTCTTCTTCAAAATAAAGAAGAAAGAAAATAATAATAATCTAATCGAAAAACTAATCACATTAATTATTTTTTTCTCAAGCGTTATTTATTATAGCCAACTCGGCGATAAAAGGGAAACTTGCACGTGCCGAGAATAAAACGATATCTTTTGAAATTATTACTAACTTTCTCATCTCCTTGATTTATATTTTTTTATTAACTTTAATTACACCCTTGTAAACTATGATTTTTTTTTTTTTTGTTATTTTCAACAAAAGGAGGATCTTGAATCGAAGACGTCATTTTTCTTGGCGTATATGCGTTAAAAAAGCAAATTCAAAAATGGAAAAGTAAAAGATCCGTGTTCGAATTCTGAAATTAGAGAATTTGTTCGCAAATCCTGCAATACTTTTCAAAAGTAGAACCATCGACGAGATAAACGACTTTTCTGTAGGTAACATCATTTTTCCAAATATTCCTTTCGCGATTCGGGTTTATCTTTTTCTCAATTTTCATCAAATTTTGTTCTCTTTGATAGAAGGAATAAAATAAAATACAATATAATTATAATAGTAAATTGAATTGAAGTACGGTAAAGGATGAACGTTTGTTTTTCTTTGAATAATTGTGTACGATTACGCTTACATTAACTAAAATTCCCTTTTTTATGAAGGTAGAAGAAAATGTACAGGTACCTACACCGAATGCGTGTTGTTTGTATCAACGAAAGAGGGTAAGAACAAAGCTTGTGGAAAAGGAAAGAGCTAAAGAATAGAAGAAGAAAAATGTAATCTCTTTGAAAAGAGCTTTTTACGCGTTCTCGTTCGCTCGTATTCGAAAAGAAGCAAAAAAAGTGGAATAAAAAGAAAATGAAAAGGAAAAGAAGGAGTGTGAAATAACTTTTATCAAAGTTAAATCTAACAACCTAAGTTCGTAATTACTTTGACATTTTTTACGCGATAAACAAAAAAAAGAAATACGAACGTAATCGTCGCAATGTTAGGGATAAAGAGATCAAAATATAGTCTGTAGATTTGCAATTGGGAGGATACTTGAATATTTTCCTTTGTAAAAAGAAAAAAGAGAAAATATGAAAGGTGGTGGTGGTGGTGGTGGTGTTCTGATTTATATCGTATCTTTTGCGTCCAACCGTGGTAATGTAAATTATTCGATGACAGCTTTTTGCAACGCACTATTTCCGGTATAGTATAAAGAACCAAGGCGGCCGGCGCCGCCGTTAACATCTGTTCGATGCAACGTTCCAAGATAAACAAATTACGAGATCGTTCTTTGGATCGATATTATCGAGATCGATATATTCCATAAAATGTGCGTTACAAGTTTTCTTTAAAACTTGAATAACCTTCGTGATGTTAAGACTTAAGTAACTATACTTGTATCGTACAAAATTCTCCCACCGAATTGTTTACTTTACTTTCACAAGTAATAACTTGAATCTGTTTTTATTCATTTCACGATCAAAGTTGATAGACCTTTTGATTTAGCATTATCGTATAGTCAAGCACCTTCAACACATTTTCACGACAACAGTCCGAAGGAAATTCGTTTCAAAATTTATTCAAAATTCGTTGATTGTTTCAAGTAAAGAGAGACGTTTAAAAAACGAGGACATGTACCTGTTGACTGTCGAGTTTTTTTTTTACGATTTTTTAATTAAACCCAAACAGAGAAAAAGAGAACAATTTACCTCTGATGGAAAATAAATTTCATTCGAAATATTTTATAATTATAAATATAGTTACTGTTGTGTAATCCAATTTTTCACATTTCTACGTACAATATTCAGTAATTATTATTTTGAATACCATTGAGCATATCAATCGGAGACATTTTGCATACAATTGTAAATTCTAAAAGCGTTTTGTTAAAAAACATATTGTAAAGAATGAAATGAAAAATCTCTCTGTTATTGTTAAAGTGTAGGACGAAATTGAAAGAAGGATTGAACGAACTTCTCTAATTTAATTTCGCATTGATTTATCCTGTTTATTCGCATTCCTTGAGCTTTATCTAAAGTTCGCATACAAGGAAAGAGTTAGAATTACCATATTAATGTACTTGCTGCGTTTCAAGATTTTATCGGTGCGAAATTGTGTATTCGTTGAGATTAGAGGACGCGGTCACGTATGGTCGTGTGCGTGCTCGTTGTTCGATCTCGTGATATATAAAAAGAAAGAACAAAAAATCTAATAGGATGGGAAAAAATAGAAAGAAAGAGAGAGAGAGAGAGAGAGAGAGAGAAAAATTCGATACATCGATTATAACACATCTGAACAGAACAACGTTGTGTTCGTCGTTTCGATGAAATCGATGAACCGTACAAATTTACATCCGAAAAGCGTCATTGTCTTTTGATTTTGGTGAATTTCACTATACCACCAGATGGAATCAATGCTCCCAAATTCAAAATAAATTTCAATACAATTTGTCCTTTTTTTATTTGTCGTCGTCTTCTTTTCTTTTTATTTATTTTTATCTCTAAAATTTGATCTCTCTCCTTTGTTCATTTTCAGTGTTACATTAGATGGATCGTATAATTTTTCGATAAACAAAAGATGTTACGCGCGAAAACATATGGGTATAGAAAGAGAAAGAAAATGTGATGAATCCATTGAAGTGGACGTATAATTCACATGTAATATTATATACAGATGTCCCGTTAATTTGTCAACCGTACGGATATGACAAGAGCTAAAAAAAAAATGGTATCCAAGAGAAAAAAACCTTGAAGATTTTTTTTTTTTTTAACGTGAAAACAAAACTTTTGACGTTCTTATATGAATGTATGCATATCGGGTAATGCATATGAAACATGTGCATAATACAAAACAATGCAATTTTTGTGAAAAAGTAAATAACACGGGACGAGACTATCGAATAGCACGCGATATATTTCATTTGAAGTATATTATTGGGTGCGACGGTGTGTACAAGTTTTTGACAAGCAAATTAAATTGCTTCAATTTTCAAGTCTAATTTACTTTTCTACACATTTTCATTTGTAATAATAAGTTAATTATTCACATTGATTTATTGAATTGTTCGAGAGGTAATTGATAGGAAATTGTATCCATCAAAAAAGATTTTTCAAATAACGAATTATTTCGTAAATTGTTAGCTTTTCATTTTGATTGTATCCTATACATATAAAAAAGCATGAATATGTATGTATATTTTATTGATGTATGTTAATATTGTAGCATAGGCCAAAAATAAAGAATCGCTGGAGACTTAGTCGACAAGAGCTTTATAAATATTTACGGTTCATTAATAAAACGAAGGCATAACAACAAGCGAGCATTATCAGAACGAATATGAATTTCGAAGGAACTATCCTAGCAAGAAATCAACCGACAGAACAAATCATCTTTCCAAGATTTACTCGAATGTTTCTTTACAATTTTTCAATATAATCTTTGTAAACGTTTCGGATAAAATATATCAAAGTCGATTAAAACTTAATCGAAAGAGAACAATTATCTCCACGAAATTAAAAATATATACTTAAATCATAATAATATAAATTATTATGATTTAATGTTATTATTAAAAAAAATATAAAATGAAGTATTGATCGTCGTCGTGTGGTTGAATAATAAAACTTGAAAAAAAAAAAAAACAAAAACAAAAAAAGAAACATCCTCTAAGCGAAGTTAATCGGTTTGGCTTTAAAATGGATTTATATATACATATATATATATATATATTTTCTGTAATCGTTTTATAAAGGATAAAAAATGATTCGATTTGCAGAAAATCGGAAAAAGAGATTTTGCATTAGTGGCAACCTCGCTGGTAACCCTTTTTTCCGGTCTTCCTGTTTTTACTTGCATACACGTATCGTATACTTGCAGGACGTATCGATCTTGATTTCAAGGGCATTAAAATTCGTTGAGACTTTCATTTCTACGGCATATCAAGAGGAATCTCGACAGATTTGAATTGGTAAGAGAGCTCGCATTAATAGTGAGAAATCTTGAAAATGGAAAAAATAGTTGGAGTATTTTAAAGGAAGAAAAGGTGACGGATAATGTATTCAATGTCGAAGAAATGTGAAAAAGCGTCTTAACTTTGAAGCCAGACTGTAGACTAAAAAGCTTTGTAAAGTGAGAAAAGAAAATCCTCTAACTTGTTATTCTTTTCTATTTTTCTCTTTCTCATTCCCATTTTCATTCTATCTTTGTTTAAAGAAAAAGTAAAAGATAAACGCGACAGACATAACTATGAATATGATTTTTAAGAGAAGAAAAAATACCGGAAGAATATCCTTTGATTCTGGATTCATCCTGTAAGAAAGAGAATAGAGAAGAAAAGTAAACAATCATGAAGATCGGAGGGAAAAATATTCCTACTTTGTTAGATCTCTCTTGGAGAAACTTTATCATTTCTTTCCCAAGAAGATATAATGTCGTTTATTCAATAAAAAAAAGTATAACTTGCTTCCTCCTCTCTTTGGTGTTACTTAAATCGGCCAAAAAATTGCCTCAGTTATTATTTCAATTTATCTTCTTCCTTTTAGTCCTGAATTATTTAAGAAAACTTTATCATTGACAAATTGAAATATGATGAAAATCTGTTTACTTACGAAGACAAAACAAAAGTTGGATTGATTTGATAGAAATAAATGATTATTTTTCTATACATTAATCGTCGATGGTTCTTATAAATATAATGTGGGGTGGTATTAAAGTTGTAAGAAAAAGCGGCAGTGCGTCTGTGCAGTGAATAAGTGGCGCGCGACTAACGGAGGCAGAGGGAGGATGAGCTTTCGTAACTTGAAAGCTCCTAGTCAGTCAGCGGCGAACCGTGTTCGACTATAATCCGTCTACGTCCTCGTCCTCGTCGTCGTCCTCGTCGTCGTCCTCGTCGTCGCCGAAATCGACTAATTTAAGAATCCACTTTTCCTTTCCTTTCCTTTCCATTCCTTTCTTTTCTTTTCCTTTCCTTTCTCTTTCCTTTGTTTGTCAACAAGTTTCAAACCTTACTAACAAATTATTACAAAATTTTACAAAATTATTTATTTTAGATTTGAATGAAAGCAATTTTTCTTTTGCAAATGATATAGAATAAATGATAAAAGATTTGTCTAAATATAATTTGTTCAAGTTATTTGCCATTTACAGTCATAGGAAGACGACATAATACTACTTGAAAATATCTTACTAGATTCTCCAATAATAAAGCTCTTTATTTTCTCTCGTTGAAAGTCTATCCTAAGTCTCGCGATAGATACCACTACATATGACGATACATATGACGATGCTTAAAATATGATCGAAACTTTAATGGTTTCTAAACGATGTACACAGAGTTTGAAGGATTTATTCAAAGGAATTTCATAGGCTTTTGTTTGTTTAGTTAATGCCATCATTTTCGGCGGAAATTGTCTAGCATCGTTTAGGGATTATTATCTTTCTAAAGTTTTCGAGGATATTGAAAATGACTGACTGAAAATATAGAAAGAAAAAAACAATAAAAACAAAAGACAAATAATGGAAAATGAAGTATGAAATTCTTAGATTGGATGGAAGATTAAACTTGATAAGATTTTCTCCAAGGTATATGCCATTTCGATAAGCCAATATTTCACTTTGTTTCTCTCTCTCTCTCTCTCTCTCTCTCTCTCTCTCCTCGTTCTATTTCTATTTTTACTTTGATCTCTTTATCTCTCTATTTCCTGAAACCTTCAATACGAACATTCCATTCCAAGCGTTTCCATATTCGATAAATGTATTTTATCCTTTGTGATTTATGAACTTAATTAGTGAATAAAAGAAAATAAATAGAGGAGACGACAAAAGATACAAATGTGCTTCAGAAAATCCACCTATTTCCGATAATCTATCTTGTTTTATGGTACGAAACAACGAAATGTTATTTTTGTAAGAACAAAAAAGGACATTCTAAGGAAAGGGTGAAAGGGTGAAAAAAGGGTGAAAAAAGGGTGACAACGACTAAGGACAAGAAAAATGTAGAAGGAATCGTTAGTTGGTTGCGTGTATCAGGAATTCAAGCTGCACGTTGACATTTCGGAGAAGTTCACGTGAGTTGGATTAGAAATAAAAACACACGAAAAGGGAAGAAGAAAAGAAATGAAAAAAAAAAAAAGATGGAACCTCGAGCTCTCTCTCTTTCGCTCTCTCGAGCAAACTTGTGATTTTGAAAAATTTCATTTAGTTTGTAAAAACATTGTTTGTTCGTAACCATCCTGGTTGGATTAATTCTTGATTAGATCAACTCTATGCATTGAACAAAAGCTCTTTTCCTTTTTTCTTCTTCCCTTTATACGAGTTCCTATTGTACTACTTATTAAGATAATACGTAACAAGTTGAAAAGCTCTCTCGTGACTGACTCGTAGACGAGTTTCTCTCATTAGACAATAAATTTTCGTGGAGCAATCGAGTTTTCACACAATGTCGATGTATTATGGTTGTAAAGTTGGATATCTTTAATACAAATTTTGCAAAAGATAAATCATTCATTTATTTTCTTCTTTAACGAATAGAAAACAAATAAAACAAGAAACAAATATGGAATAATCCTTTAATCTTAAACATTAAT
The DNA here is from genome assembly GCF_049000335.1 of Polistes dominula. NCBI lineage: Eukaryota > Metazoa > Arthropoda > Insecta > Hymenoptera > Vespidae > Polistes > Polistes dominula. The sequence continues at coordinate 208,652 of NW_028301150.1, forward strand.
AATAATCAGAAATGTGTGGTCATTTTTAATATAGTAAATGAAACGACGAGATACAACGTGAAAGCAAACTCATGTTCGTATTGCTCATAGAGTTAATCAGTATGAAGATCCTGGATTTGATAGGATGTAAACGTGTCCTTTCATATCTTATGAACCTTGTAAACACGTAGATGTATACGAATACATAGATACAAAATAGATATCAGCAAGAAAATTGTCTCCGTTTAACTGTTTCCTATTTTTCTTGCTTTTAGTGTGAGGTCAAACTAAATGAAATCTGTCGTAAAAAGTTAAAGTTTTAATCGAAGATGACGTTTACTTCCTAAGATCTTTTTCTATTGAAAGTTTGAAAGTCTTCTCCAAAAGTGAAAATAACAATTCAACGAGTTTGAAAAGATATTCGATCAAGTTCTTTAGAAATACTTTATTATATTTCGTTGAAATGATTTTTCGAAAGAAAAAACGTGTAACTTATTGAATTTTGTATCGATTGATTTCTATTGGATCCTATTGGGTTCTATCGTTTTATCGTCAAAATAGAAACAACAAAATAAAAGACCAAAGTCGATTCGCTACCAATTTCGTTTTCGCAAAAATATTATTTCAGTTAGACTGATACTCGAACGTTTACCTTCGATAAGATTTTAATTGATTTTCACAGTTCGTTCTACTAGGTATTTAGAAAAAAACAAGTCTAGTAGAGGGAGGGAGAGAGAGTGAGTTGGTAAGTTGTAGCAAGGAAAGTTATCGATTGTGTAATGAATTATTGCCATAACTAGTTTCCAACTAGTAACGAGTAACGAGCGATCATCGAGAAGATGCCTAAGGCAAATATTAATAACACGCAATATACCTTGAAATAGGAACCTCCAATGTTAGCACCGTTTTGTTATCCTGTTTATTCCTTAAAGTTAAATTATTTGCCATATATTTATTTGCCATGTATTTGCCATATAATTGCCATTAATGGACCTTAATGTTTATTAATATATTATCGGTAACAATAATAATAATAATAATAATAATAATATTAATGATCAATTAGGAAATATCAAAGTTGGATAGAGAATATCGTGTTATCAAGCATACGGGTCATATGATACAATATTTATCAATGCATCTAAAAACAGCAAGCACAACTGCATTTCATCCAAAAATCAATCATCGATATACTTGCAATCATGCGACAATTTGTGAATACGCACCAATTCGACTATTATCGAAGAAGCATACTTGACCATAATCCGCGTGAGTTTTTTTTTTCTTACCAATCGCACGTTTCAAAGGAAGATATGATAATAATAATAATAATAATAAATATAGAAATTCCATTACTTTTACATTAGAATTTCTTAATACAGAAAGCTTTTTCCCGAACGTCTAGAAACTTGGCGTACATTAAAGCATGAAATTAAGAATTCAGGTAGCATTGTATTTTCGAATTTGCACGGACGGAACGATAGAGAAATATATAATAGAAAGAGAAAAGTTAAGTAAAAAATAGAAATAAATAAAAAAAAAAAAAAATAAAACGTATCGCTCGATTACATTTTGTTGAGGTAAAATAAAGTTGACGTCACTTTTTACCTTCTAACTAATTTCTTTACTTTTGTTTGCTTTTATGTATCTAATTACCATGCAAAACCAAAGTATCAGGTAACGATTAGATTAATTCAAATTAATTGCTTATGCACATAAAGGTAAAACGGTGTAAAAAAAAAAAAAAAAAAAGAATATTTCCCATCTCGTAATTAGAAAATGTTCATTTTCGATAATAAGACTTGCATTTTATAAAATAGAGAGCAACGTAATTAGTATTTTTCTTTTGAACTTTCATTATTTTTCAATCAAGATAAATTAGCTTAATTTGATCTATGCTGGATATTGTACAAGTGAAATATTATACGTGTAGATTATTTAAATATTTCAAATTGTGTATAAAATGAAAAATATTAGTATCGCGTGTACTTATACACTTAAAATGTAATAATTGATGTACATTAATTACTAAAAGATTGAACAATTTGAGCAGTGTTATAAATTTGTTATCATTTATACGGGAGTAATGAAGAAATTTAAGATTCATAATCCTGAATTAATTAATGTTGAAAATGTTCCTACTACGATAATGAAATTTTAATTATCTTTTCTTTGAACATTTTTTCATTTTTTTCTATTAATAGAATAAAATTAAATAAAAAAAAAAAAAATAGTTTAACCTTAACAGAGTCAAAGTCAAATTGGGGTAATATCATTTTCGAGGCATTTATTGAAAGCAACATTAAAGCTTAAAAAGATGAATCTCAAAGTAATTACAAGCACTCGATTCAAAAGTGTTTTAAACATTTTCAACTATTTACCTACTACTTACTTACTCAACATTAAATCATCGTCCATCGTTTTACATGGAACGTCATTCGTTAAAAATTGTCGAGAAGAAAAAAAGGAAAATCATTTAGCATGTAAATTAAAATGAGGATATTTTCTTGAAACGTGAAAACTTAGATATCTTACTGTATGTAAGAATTTATTTTATTTAAGATCATACTATTCGAATGAGAATAGAACTAATTATAAATGCAATATATTTGTAAGATTCCTATAAATTTAAGGATATCAACACGATATTGAGACTAGACTTGTAGCTTGATTAAACTTTGCAAGACTAATTAATTAATTAAAGTACTTCTATCAAGCGTAGACATTCAGACGTTCATTCACAATAAATCTTGATCAGTGCTCTTTACGTTTTATCCCTTCAAACGTTGCGCTTACCTTCGGAATAATCGCATTTCACTTTTGCAATGAGTGTTGATTGGTTGCTAGTAAACATTGTACATGAATACTGATGCAAGTATCTCATGAATGATTTCTTCATCATATATCTTAACAAATGAAAATACTTTAGAATTGTTTGAACTTGAAAAAAAATCATTCATTTCATATGCAAAATGAAGGAAAAGGTATTAATTAAATTACAAGTCTCTAGTGCAACTTACTAGAATTATTTATACGAATTACATCTTACGGAAACTTATGTAATTAATGGTGCACGACAGAAATAGGTCAGTAGAATTTTTGCCAAATATTCAAATGAATTTTCTTATTCAACAAGAAATACTATTTAATCCCATGGATGATAGAAAAATTCAATGTTCTTTAATCAGTGTTTCTTCAATATTCGAATAGAAAATATTTCAAACATTTGAAACGTGCATTACTTGATGAAACTATGAGAAGTGCTATTTTATATATCAAATTATTATATTGTAAATGAAATTTATTTGGCATATTAGTGGCTCGTTCAATAACGATCTAACCAACCACCGTGTTAAATGCAATTTTAACATTTGCGGTCGATATAAATGACTTTGAATCGTAATGATTATTAGCGGTTATCATTCTAACGAACCTGATTGTAATTATTCTTAAAATCGCCTGCGTACACGCATTGTATTCTAATTTACATTGATTTAAATACATTACAATACTTATTTGTAAATGATAACTATCGAATTATGCATGAATTTTATGACTTCTTGTTATTTTTTTTTTATTCTATTTTCATTATTCTCCAATATTTCGACGAATTTGATTATTTATTATATCCATTATATCCATTAGCCCCACTCTTTAGTCGGTACTAAAGTATAATGATTGATCGATCATAAATTGTAAAAGCTAAATGTTAAGGTGCAGTTATGCATAGATAAGACTTTGTAGATAGATGAACTGTATCAAATTCCGGTCATTAAAGCATCAATTAATCGCGATGAGTCATGATAACGTGTCATGTTATGGAAAATATAAGGGAAATAGAAAAAGAGAGAGTGGGAGGTAAGGGAAAGAAGAGAAAAAAAAATGAAAAAAAAAAAAAAATTGACTTTACAGTAGAGTGGACAAACCGCTGTCACTCATGCACACGCGACACATTTGCCGAAGTGGAAAAAACGAATAAGGTGAAAAAATAATCGGATGTGTGGCAAGGTACGCGATAGACGAAAATGCGTGTATATGTGTGCATGTATTCACGCGTTTTGTGTGCAAAGGAAAAAGGGACGAGAAAAAGAAGTAGTCAAAGTAAATATCTTTTCAGACATATGGTGGTACTACATGAAACTCGTAGCGAAAAAAAAACATACTCTCTTAGATTTTATTGCATTTTTTTTTTTACCTTGACCCAAATAAAAAAATCATCCCTTCGTTTATTTTCCCTATCTGAAAAAAAAAAAGAAGAAGGAGCATGATAATTTGTAAGCCTATAGGATGGAGTTTACTTAATATCGAGGTCTCGCAATATTTTGACAAGCAAACAACCCCAAAGTTATTTTCAACTTGACATTTTGGACCGTAACTTTGAGAGCCTTGTTACATTTTAAGGAAGTTAACTATTAACATAAGAAAATTTATCTTGTCATGTTTTATCACTGAATTCATTATTACTCTTTATAATAGAAAATAAAATCTATTTGTTTAGGAAGCTTTTAAAATCAAATGTTCCATATTAGATACAATTATCATTTACAAACGTTAATTAAATTCAACGCAGTCAAAGAAATTAATGAAATGTAGTTGTGGAATTTGTGGAAAAATCGTATGACACAGTAAAATAATGAAAATATATCTACAAAAGCTGTATATATGTAAGTGTGTACTATAATAGAAGGCTGTGTATGCATATGACAAAGAGAGTATTTTATGGATTATGAAACCGAGTGGACACATAAAATGGAGCCAGCTATTTTAGTGACAAATATCCCGTTCATAGTTCTTTTAAATGCAATCATTATATAAAACACAGGACAGTGCATAAACAATGTTTATCTCTTTCACTTGTTATCAAGGAATATAGTTTTTAAGTAGCATTGCAGAAGAAATGCTATGAATAAGCGGACAAAGGTTAACGAGAGAAATTGACTTGGAAACTGCAAAATAGATCGATTTATCATCGTTGAAGGATTAAATAGAGACAAGCTCATTGTTTCTCAGGCTTTGTGTTTACGCAAACGTCGATAATGTTTTATGCGTTTAGTCGAAGCTCCATCAAGCGTACGTTATACTTGAAAGCTCTTAGAAAAGCTTTGTCATTCGAATTTCTAGAAATAAGCAAAGCCGACATTTCTTTCGATGAAGAACGTCCAAAGTTATCGGTATCGTTTTCCATTAGGAAACGAAACTAAATAAAAGAAAAGAAAATGTGTATTTGTGAAAGAAGGGCGAAAGAGATATCAAACAAAACCATGTCACTTCGCAGACGATAAATCCTAAAGGCAACATGGAAATGAGCAAGAGATCATTTCGAGTATGACGATCAAACAGGAGATAGCTTATTTACGAGTAACTTTAGGGAGATATTAGAATTATGAACGTTTTAGCGATAGAAAACTTTCCTTCCGACGTTTGCTTGACAATAACCAATGGATTTCCGTTCCAGGAATAATCATTTTCTCTCTCTCTCTTTCTCTCTCTTGTACTACATCAAATGTTTTAAAACAATTACAACAAAGATCATTAAGATAAAGTGAGTAATAAGTCGAAGAAAGATTCATATACACGTTCTGTGTTATTTTCATCTAACTGTGGGTACATAATTTATGATTTATAGTTCCTTTTAAGAGAGAATAATTACCCACAGTTAAACTTAACTTAAACAACAAACAGTAATTTCGTCAAAGTTTCATTATTTCAAAAATTTATTCCATAACACTGGTTAGAAAATGTCGATAAAAACTAAAAAACGATATAACGTTCTGAACATTTATTACATTTAATAATAATTCCTTCGGAGAATCTCAGCTTTAAAGTAAAATGTAGATATTTATACATATGTTCGAATGTAGAATTTTCACTTTACACTTGAAATCATACGAAAATATTCTAGTTAATAAATACTGAGTATTTATTGTTAGTTGAGTATATACGTATCTGTTCTATCGTTATGATTATTTTCGAGAACTTTACGACTTATATATATATACACCATCTACCTAAAGTTTAAAAAACTTTTCAAAAGCCGAGTTAAATGCCAGGAAATAATATCCTGCGAAATCAACAAAAAAAAATCTCATCATTTTATCCGACAAATAGAAATAAGTTATAAATGAATAAATTTCCTTGAAACTTTTCTCTCTCTCTTCTCTATTTGATATGTTAATATTTATATCGACGATTGCAAGTATAATTATCATGGAAGATCGATTACTATCGTTTGAAAATTTTCTTGGATTTTGTTTTCCTTTTGTTATTTCTTGCCTCAACTTTCTCACCTTTGAAAAATGTAATTTCCGATAAATGTCAACGTGACAAGATCAAATGAGAAACGATATAAGTTCATTAATAAATATGGTTTTATCTCGAAGAAAAGATAAAAAAAAAAGTAATAATAGTCTGTCATTGATTGGAATACACCGTCTTCCTTTTTTTTTTTTTTCCATCGAAAGATACTTGTTAATTCGATTTGATTATTTTGTTGTTGAATATTATTTGTACGATTGCACAATTCTATATGAAATTTAAAATTGCATTTGTATTAGAATTATTTTCCTTTGATTTGATTGACACGCGGTGGTATGCACTTTGAAAGCTAATTTCTGAATCAAATTATTTCCTATTGATTCACGCGCGTCTTATTAACCGTACGATATGTCAAAGTTCTCATGTTTGGTTAAATAATAAGCCTATTAAGTTACACTTTCGAACTGATAATAGAAAAATTCATAATGAGCGTAAATTTCTTTTCGTCCAGAATAGCAAAATCTCAAGCAAGTTGTTTTAACGTTAATTTACACGAGGTACATTTAGGTTTTTTGTGTCTATCATAAAGCTTTCCGATAAAGCATTAATAACGCGTTATTTATTCTTATTTGAAAATTGCAATTTTAATTAGATCGACGTGCCTTGAAGTTAGATTTAAGACGATTATAAACTCGATTACTTACACATTGGATGGAAGAAACAATAGACGAATTATTTAACAATACCTAACAATAGAACCGATTATTAAAACACAATAATTCAATTGCATAATCCAACAAATAATTAGACAAAAAGTTGTAAAACGTTTTCTTTTTTAGCAATAAGATTGCGGCAACTCCCACCTGATAATTATTTCATATCAAATGACACGTATAAAATTTGTACTTGCAGATTATAATGGCAAGCAGAATACGCTTAACATCATGAAGATTAACGAAACCATGGAAGATTATTCGTTGAGTATTATAGAAGGGAACGAATACCTCAACATATCTTGGAATGATTCAATATGTGATGAATTCATCAGCAAAGACTTTATCCTCTCGTCAAGATGGTTTCAAGCAACCATCTACTTTCTTTACTTTACGGTTTTCATAGTTGCTCTAATAGGAAATGGATTGGTCTGTTACGTCGTTTGCAGTAGTCCAAGGATGCATACAGTTACCAATTACTTCATTGTTAATCTGGCGATCAGTGACATCTTGATATCACTTTTCTGTGTCCCAACAACCTTTGTCAGTATTTTAATTCTTCAATATTGGTCCTTTGGTTGGACGCTCTGTCCAATCGTTAATTATTCACAGGCGAGTATCTTCTTTATTGTCTTGATAATCCCGAATTTTCGTCATATGTTTTTTTTTTTATTTTTTTTTTTTATTTTTTTTTTTAATATTATTATATAGAGTCATAAAATTTACAAAATATGATATATTAATATTCATATATAAAACAGGCTGTTTCCGTGCTGGTAAGCGCATACACTTTAATCGCTATCAGCATAGATCGTTACATTGCTATAATGTGGCCATTTAAACCACGCATGAGTAAAAAGCAAGCAACGTTCTTGATACTGGGTGTCTGGTTACTGGCATTGACGGTTTCTTTTCCGATTGCCGTGGTATCGGAACTTGTACAACCTGTTAATGAAACAGATCGTTATGTCAAATGCAATAGATTCATCTGCCAAGAAAACTGGACGTCGGAAAGGGACAGGTGAAAGTAAACTTTCGTACATGATGAAATGTAATTTTTTCAGCGATTAAAAATCTAACAATTATAAGTCATTGCAATCATTCTTTTTTCTCTTGACTTCAAATTATTTGAATATTTTCCAAACGCATAATTCATGATAATTAATGATCTAAATAAACAGAGCTTTTCTTTTCAGATACTATTATACAATCTCCCTGTTGGTAGTGCAGTATTTGGTGCCACTTATGGTACTTTTATTCACTTACACTAGCATCGCCATAATCGTATGGGGTAAGAGACCACCAGGGGAGGCCGAGAATACGAGGGATCAAAGAATGGCACGATCGAAAAGAAAGGTACATACTTTATTATCTTATTTTATCTTATTTTATCTTAATTTCCATTTTTATTAACAATATTATATAATAGTATAAGTCAGGATTCCATCATTATATAATACTTGTCAAAAAAGATATTCAAATTGTTGAGTTAAGTGAAGCGACATATTAATTAATTCTAATTAATCGGTGCTATAAATAAATTTGCAGCCTATTAAATATTTATGAAAAATATTCAACTCGATTTAATGGAAGTTCGTACCCTTGTTATTTATCGTGAAACACAGGATTATTGGATATACGCAAATAATTGTCTTTAGATAAACGTTTAAATTAGTAAGAAGAGGCTAAGGGTGTAACAGATGGCCTCTCTCATGGTTGGTTAACGACAAAGTATAGGACAATTTTTTAATTAAATTCAATCGGACCATTTCAATGAATCACCATAGTCGTTGGACCGAGAACAAACGCAAGTGCTTCATAATTTATCCAAATTTGAACGTCAATAGTATTCAGTTACAATCTGAGGATTTAAAAAGGAGGATTCTAAGAACGATTAGAAAGCAGGAATAGGAAAATAAATGGAAGAATATATGTTTTTCAGTTAAGTCTTGATAAATAGAAATTTTATTCAAAACAATTCTGTGTTTATCGTACTTACTGTAAGTATATTCTCTCATGTGTAGACGCATATCCGTGATGATGTATGATGTTAAAAGATAGTAATGTAATCAGTGGGACGGTATTTTACCGCTGGAGCCAAGCACTTTTTAAGTACATTTAATGCAGACAGAGTATCGGTACTAGTCTTAAGATAAAAGGTTCCAGTACTGAAACAGCGAAAGAGAGAAATGTCTTTGATTGCAAATTGAAATCGGTCTCGGAACTAAGTTAAAGTCGCGTTAAACTCAATTTGTCTTTTCAAGATAATAAAAAAAACTAACGCGTCAGTTGGCGTTGCATATCCCATTGGAATTTTCATGTTTCCGTTGCACTTTCCTGAGAGAAATTTTAAATAGGAAGAACATTTGACCGCTGTCAATAAATTCTCATCGAGTAGAGATATTGCATAAAATTTCCATGACATAAAATGACTGCAGAAATCTGAAAGATATAACCAAAAAAATACAAAGATTAATCAATCTCTTTGTTAACAATTTGATAATTATAAATGAAATACATGTATGTTAAAACGTTTGCATAGAGAGAGAGAGAGAGAGAGATGCAAGATTCGTGGGTGAAAGAAAAAGTTGTTGAAAAATGAATAGATAAATGATATAATAGAATAAGACAAGAAAGACAATTAAGCTCCATTTTTTTGGAACTTTTATTCAAATCTGTGAGGCAATTCTCTAAACGATGTGTGTCAAAGATCATCATCGACGTTTCTTCGTAGTATTTAAACAAACGAATGTACTAACCAGCTACACTTAAAAATGGTTTTATTTTACATCCTGGCTGCAAACGTTGGCCCCCATTCGGGAAGAAATCAACATTCCCTGTAGTCCTGGAATTCCCATAAAATCCACTATCCGTATGAATAATATCTACGAATTGAGCGTCGGCCGAAGTGAGTCGAGATTTGATAATATTGAATAAGGGACCCGCGGGATCTAATCCTACGAAATAATAATCGATTGTTCGATATAAATAAAGCGTTTAATTAAAAAACCATCATACCTGTGATTCTCGGTATTTGAAAATGTGCCACTTCCTTTAAATGTCCGGCTACTTGGCCTCCCATAGAGTGACCAATAATATGAAGTTTATTAGGATTTAAACCAGCTACAACCATTTTGTTGAGAGCCGAAGCTAGTGCATGTGCCACATATGTAACGCTCCAAGAAACCTCGAAGTAATTCAATCTACTGATATTCCTATAGTCGAGAGCCAGGACGTTGTGATCGTTACGTTGTAAATATGCTGCAACAATTGGATTTTGTCGATTATATTTATATAACTGCTACTCCTTTAGATTTTCTTCAACTAACGATAAAAGAAATAATAAACAAAATGTCTGTGGGAAATATTTCAATGGACGGAAGATTAACGGAAGAAAGGGTTTGTGCGATTTTTTCTTTGTAATTGTATGTTTGATTGAAAAATTAGAATTAATTACCGCACACTATCGTAGACACGCTCTCTAAGTCAACGTACTCTTTATAGCCGTGAATATAAAGTACCGTTGGCTTATTTGGATCCATTTTCGAAACAAGCAATTCAATATTATCCAACTTCTTGTCCACATAATCCACAAGCGAATGACTGAAAAATGAAAATTTCAATTAGTTCTCAGGCAATGGTCATACGATAAATAATATATTATATATTCTTTGTAAATAATTACTTGTAATAACGTATAAATATGGTATCAAGATGTAATGATTTTTCATCCTCCCTCAGGCCTTTAGCATCTGCAAAATGTCAAAGAAAATTAACGAATAACAACTAATAACGAATTACAGAATGAATTTCCATATTTATTTTACCCTTAGTAGAAAAATTCTCTATTCATATATACGTCGAAAGATTCATTTGAAAATAATATTATTCTATGTTAGACGTACACCACGTAAGGAAGGAATACTTACAAGAAAAAAATAAACTTATCCAAATGACAAGAGAAACGTAACGAGAGAATCTAATCATGATGTTATGTAATTCTGAAGGTGTAACGCTGAGAACAAACCACCAAAACTACACTCCGATTCTTTGATCAGTCCTATATAATAATGATACCTCTAATTATTGGAAATTTATACTGGTGTTATCGCATTATCGTTTTCAAAAATAATAAATTATGTTCAAACTATGACATCTTCTTTATGTATAGTAGCCATTAACTTGAATAGCCATAAATAAACATTATCAACAAATTTATAAGCCTTGAATCAAAACTGGAAAACACTTAAAAATAAATTTGGCGATGAACTCATTTCTTATCGTTGGATAAACGAGCCATGAAATATTTCGCACATAGTAAATAGTCAAACATACTTAAATATTCTAATGAATGATAATTACACTAGTTAACATATTATCTTTATATATAAAAAGTAACAGAAAGAGAACATTTGTGCTAAGCTAATCAAAACTGGTGTGACAAAAAAAAATAATAGTCTAAATTTCGTAAACAATTACTCGTATCATTTAATTAGTCTTTAAGTTTTAAATTATCAGCAAGAAACCTATATCTAAAAGCACTCTTCAAAAAGTATATAAGAAAGTCTGAATTATTCGAACAAGTTACATTCCTATTTATAAAAATGAAACAAAATAATTTTTGCTTGATTTGCTTGTATTGTAACCATAATAAACATGTCTTTGATACGCTATGTTGATAATAAACGTGACATCTCATTTCCTGTTATAATATTGTTTTCATTTTTGAAAACATGAAAGATATAAAGATAAAGAGAGACACAAAGTTGGTTCCCATAGTTTGCGTGTTTTGATTAGTAATTGGCAAAAATAAACAAAAGGAGAAAAAAAATATATATAAAATAAAAATAAAAAAATGATGACTCTCGAGAAATATAACATTATCAGACTTATGTTTAAAAAGCAAACGTGAACAATATAGTCATTTATTATAATAAAGATAAGATTCGTGAGTGAATAACATTACCTTCTTTTCCTCTATTTTGGTATATCCTTTTATTATATCTTTCCTTCGGATTTCATACTTTATTTTATTTTAAAAAGAAAAGTCATTCGTTCTCTCTTTTAACATTTTCGTGATCTCGCGTGATAAAAGCAAATAATCCAACAGATTCTACTTTATTAAATCCCTAAGTACGAAGATCCTCGATAACAAGAAATATAAATTGGATCTGGTTTTGATACGATGTAATATCTTTTTGAACGAATCTAAGAACCCATGTTCCTTTACGGATTTTCTTACGAAACAAGAAATCTTGTCAAGAGAAAATAGCTTTTCTAAACAAGAAAAAACGATTGAAACAATTGTCCGAAACGTACAAGATTGTACAATTTCTTATTATCTTCAGTAATAAAATCCCTTTTAATAATGATAATATCAAATAAATAAACATCAAATAAAAGTAATGAAAATAATAACGCGCGACAATATCGAATGATCGCAAAGTATAATTGAAATCCCATATGAATCAAATTTAAACGAGAAAGAAATAGAAAAAAAAAAAAGAGAAAATAAGTCGAGATTACGTAGATAAAGTGATAAAACTCGACCTTATCGAAAATCGTTGGCAAACTATGTTGTCAGCCATTGAGATCCTTTAACAACAAAGGTCCTTTATCAATCGCGTTTCTATTCCTTTCCCTAGCTATTCTCGATCACTTCTCATTTTCTTCTTCCTCGAGGTGTAGACCAATATCGAGTTGAGATTAATCGAAATTATCCTTTCTCTCTCTTCTTTTTTACTACATCATTTTCACATCGAGTTCTTTGAGACATCAATCATATTACTCTACATCAAGGACCTAAAATGTATGCGATGTAAAGTCAATAAATAATTCCTTGATAATTATTTTTCTGATGATTAGAAAAGAGAAATATATTTTCTTCAAATTTGATCGATAATTTTAAATCAAAGTATATTTGTCTTTTGACAAACTGTCTTAAGCATTTTTATTTCTTTTTCTTCTTTTTCCTTTTATTATATTATTATGTAACATGTACAACGTGTATGTATTATACGTAATACACTAGTGTAGGATCTAAATCCTACAATATATCTATCATTCTCACTCCACTCCCACATGCTATGAAAAGAGAGAGAGAGAGAGAGAGAGAGAGAGAGAAAGAAATTCACTTTCTTCTTTCACATTTGATGTTGCGTGAACGACGACGTCAAAAGGAAAACATCCTCATGGGATTTTCCATGAACTTATATGAGAATATTTCCCTCAGTAAGACGACAAACAATAAAAAAAAAAAGAACTACAAGCATTAGGATACGATCAATGTTTTATACAAAATTTTATTCTAAAATGAAATATTTGAATAAGATATTTGTCATGATTTTTCAAAGATTGAAACGAGTATTTTGTTCATGTTAAACGAAAAGACATTTATATATATATATATATATATAATCGCGACTCTTTGTTAATAAACAAATAATTGCGATTATAAATTGAGATATAAACTATCCTATCGTTCAAGTTAGATGAAACTGCATACAGTGTGAAAAATTTTATTTAAATCGGTTCAGTAGTTTAGGAGTACATTGCGCACAAACAACGTGACACTTAATTTATATATTATATATATAAAAATTGAAATAATCTTTTATCGACATATCAAAAAACTGTTATCAGACGATAAGTAATATTCGATAAGTAATATCACTTTATTTGAAATTAGCATAATCGTTTTGAGTCTTTATCACGAACTAACGTAATTGACAGCGATATCGATTAAATACAACAAGTCATTATTCCGTCATTATCGCGTCACAATAATTGTCTTGAACTCGCTCCACTTTACCGAAAAGGCAAAGACATTCTAATTCGATCGATTCTAATCACTCGAAAATGACTCCTTCGAATTGGCAGTTCTTGTCTCTCGTAAACCCTTTGAAACTGTATTCCATTAAAAGCTCTCTCTCTCTCTCTCTCATACGAATTCGACAGATCGAGCTTTCAATTAAAATCCGACTATCTATTCGCTTTAATTTTAATCGCTAAACTTGCCTACAATCAAAAGCAAAGTTACTAAGGACTTTTAAAGAGTTACTTCAACTTAAAATCGATTGAAAAATCATTTTTTGATTGATCGAGTATCACCAACTTTTGACCAACTTTCTCTGTTACAGATGGTGAAAATGATGATTACTGTGGTATTAGTCTTCACCATGTGCTGGTTACCTTTTAATGTTTTCTACGTAAGTTAATCCAAACTATTCTAAATGAAAATTTGAATTTGTTTAAAATTTATCACGCAAAAAAATGATAAAGCTATACTTTATCTTTTATATTATAATTTATAATACTTATAAGACTTCCTTCTAATTATGAGTAAAAACGTAAAGTTTTTTTATTGCTGCTCGCTTATAACCCAAGAAGACCCTTTTCATTTCTTTTTTTCTTCTTCTCCCTTCGAAGTTTCTCGTTACAAAGATATTGACCAACTTTACAAATAAAACTTATAAGTTATTAATGCACACACGCGCGCGCGCGTGCTATCTTTTTTATAAAACAAAGACAAATTTTCTTGTTATTACAATAGATTTGAATTAGGAGAAAATATTTCTAATTGTTCGTTTAAATTCAACTGTCAGATAGCGTTAGACTTTGATAAAAGTCTCTACAACTGGTCGGGTCTTCCTTTCGTATGGGCAGCCCTTCATTGGCTTTCGATGTCACATTCCTGTTACAACCCAGTGATTTATTGTTGGATGAATGTTAGATTTCGTGCAGGCTTTATTACTGCATTCGGACGTTTACCATATTTGCGTAACTTGCTACCTAATCGAGAAACTCATAGATACAATACTAGTATGGTCGGTATGCCTATGACGGGTAAGAAAAATTAGAACAACAAAATAAAAGAAAACCCCTGCTTAGAAATTCAGAACTACTTCTCTTTATTTGATTTATTTTCAGATGTCGATGGATCTGGTCAATTCGTATTACAGCGAAAAAACACGTGCACGACTTACGTCAGTGTAAGACATAAAACCAATGGAAGTCAAGGAATACCTGCGAGAAATATTAGCTTACAAAACAACGAATCTTTGCGAATGAACATCCCACAATCTCAACAAGTCATAAAACTCCATTCTCATTTAGAAGAACAGATATAAAAAAAAAAAAAAAAAAAAAAAACAATAACAAGAGAAAAGATAAAAAGAAACTTTTCTTTCAAAGTTTGAACGCTTTAGGCAGGAAATAAAAGGTTTACCAGGAAATACGAATTTGTGTAATCTAGTAACTAGTCACAAAGTCTGTTCTAATATATTTTTAACAAAAATAATTGAAAGATTAAGATTATTTTGGATCGTAACTACTAAGAAAATTTCGTTTTAATTATTTTACGACACGCTAATTGATTAAAAAAGAAAATGAGATTACTTCGAATGTTTGCTCTTTCGTATCAAGTTCCTTCTTGTACATTATGTATATATGTTTACTTTCATATTTCGAACAAATTAAGCGAACAATATTTCTAGAAGTTGCCATTTAAGGAAATTCTTGTTCTCATGTTTTCTCTTAACATTTTCGAATCACGCAAAACACGATATAATGATAAAAAATAATATAAATTAAAAACAAAAGTGTAAAAAATAAAGAAACAAATCAGATGCAATGAACTTCGATATCTTGTCCGTGTATATCTGTGTTTCCTTCACTGATTGTTGTTGTTTTATTCTGTGTGCATCTATGCATGTACGAAGATGTACGTATATTATTATAAGTCAATAAAACGACCTTTGCTATAAACAATAGTCTCTTAATTAAATAACAGATTAGAAAATAATTAGACGTATTAAAAATATACACATCTCTTAGTTCACATACATTTATATTTTATTCATTTTAAACGATGCATAAATAATTTCAACGTTTAATTGAAACATTTAATGAATGAAACATTTATCCGAGTTCATTGATAAAAGAATAAGTATACATATAGACTCTGAATGCATAACAATAAGATATGTAAAGAAACAAATCTTTGCTAATTTTCATATTTAATAAGATTTCATTTAAAATAGAATTTGTTTCAAGGTAAGTAACATTTCGATATTACGATATGCTATTATTCCACCGCTATTTGCTGCGTTATCACTAGTAGTAACATATTTTACATCTAAATCATCCAAAACTTTACACTTGACAAATTTCTGATAATCTACTATACCCCCACCTAAAGCTCGTAATATAGCTTGCGGAGCACACGTATCCCATTTGTAAGTAGAATTTTTGGAAAGTACATAAGCAGCAGCCATACCTAAGGCCACGTTTAATGATTTGTTTCCAGCACCAGATTGTTCCATTAATATGAAACCTGCCTCTCTAAGTTTAGATTTTAAATCTTCATCTTCAAATCGGCCAATAAGTATAGTTTTACATGTCTCATCTGTATCGTTAAGAAAACTCCTACCAATGCTTGAGCAACATAAGCTAGTATCGGTATTAAAATATCCCCAATAACACAAACCGTTCCACCTGCTAAAATTTATGCGTAAATAAATTTACAATTTTGTATGCGTATTATTTCGAAGAAATCAACATTCTTCTGCAATGATCTACTCACTTTTGATTATCATGTAACTTATCAAATGGTTTATTTATGATACCTAACACTGGTAATCCTGTACTTTTAAGGTATACACCTATTAATACTGTAACACAATTTAATCCTTTTATTTTGCTTACATCAGAATTCACGTACTCTCCAGTAGCATCTACACACAACAATGTTATTAATTATTTTCATCTATATTGCATGTATAATGAGCATTGTTAATAAATCCTTACCTATTGGATCTATCCATATACCAAGATCTTCTATAGGTAGAGGTAAATCTTTAGGAATATCATGCACAGTATTCACATCTTTCAATCGAATTTCCTTATGAACTTCTTCCGCAAGAAAAATAGCTGTTTCTGTATCATTACCCATGACTTTGGCTAATAGATTAGTTGTTTCCAAACAAGTGGAACATACTTCCACAACTATTGTCTCTCCAAGTGCATTGGTAAACGTATTGTTTTCTTCGCCTTGTACAACCTTCGCTAACTCTGGAAACTAACGATTTCTGCAAAATTTTCTATTTACGTACTCTTACATAAATCATACATTAATCTATTCTTTTAACTTTATCCTATTACAATATTCACATATAAAATATATCTAATCGACTTACCTCTAATGCTATATCATGCTTTATAGTTTCTTGAATCAAAACGTCGGCCAAAGTTTTAAAATCTCTTAAGATTGGATTTTTCTCTGCCTGTGATTTTTCTTGAACCAGAAGGTCAAACAATGATTGATTTTGTCTACATATTCTAGCAATATTAGCAGCTTTTTCCGATACTTTTAAAAGAACTGTTAACAACTTGCTTCCATTCTCCATAACTTCAAAATTTGAAAGATATATGTGAGATCTATACCAAATAAATATATTCAAATATATGCTGAACTTTAATTAAGGAAAAAGACTTCCGTTTGAGTCACCGACAAGGCTTCAAACTGTACAATATATATAAACCATTAGTTGCAAAGAATCCTTACAATTTTCGTTTCATAACAATATCTCCAATCACCGAATTATCGACTTTTCAGAACAGTACACATGTATGTTAAATACGTACTTGATGTTGTTATTTGATCACTAACATAATTACAAATTTCTTTTCCACTTTATCGTGTTGCGTCTTCGAAAGCTATCCGCGAATTGATTGATTTTTGTATACAAATATAGTTTCTCGGCATGACGCTAATGAAAATCAAATGAACTGTAAATTTCATGCATCCTTAATTTTAACCAATATTTTTATTATACAAACGCAATATAAATCAATTATTTTCCAAGACGACATGACGAAATTTATATTTCTTTTTATTTAATATACATTGTAATTTTTCAACGAGTAATATTTATACAAGATCGAAAGCTCAATGTTCAGATTGAACCTTTTATTCATTAATACACGATGCTTCAAATAAACCTTAATATTTAAACCTTAGATAAGACAATCAAATATATTTTTTATCAATAATAATTATGAATGTTATTAATTAAATACATTAAATTTTGTTAAAATACAAAAATCATTCAACAATATTGAAACCATTATAACTTTGAAATCGAACTTAAAATTGATTGGTTCGATTCTCGAATCGAAATAAGAGATCATTCTTATCCAATAGAAAACGATATATACTTGTGAATTCAACCAATCAGAATAAACTAGTTTTTGATAAGTTATTTCGATATATTATTGTTTTTACAAGTTACAATTGTAATATAAAAATATTACACAAGATATATATATATATATGATAAATTTTATCATTTTATAAATATCCTTTAGAATAAAAATATGTAACATAATAAAATGACTAGGTTATGTGTCGTAAAGAAAATGAAAGATTTATCATTGATAATCTAACCTTATATTGAATGCATTTAAATGATTGTTTTTTTTACCGTGCACTTATATCAAAATGACAGTAGTACTTGGTGGAGGTATATCAGGCTTATCAGCTGCATATTATGCATTAAACAATCCAAAAATTAATCCAATAACATTGTTGGAAGCATCTAATCGTTTAGGAGGTTGGATACGAAGTCATGAATCATCAAATGGGATCATATTTGAAAAAGGACCAAGGACCATAAGATGTTTAGGATCAGCTGGAAAAAATACATTAAATTTATTGGAGGATTTAAAATTAGCTGATAAACTTATTCCTATTAAATCAGATCACCCTAGTGCAAAAAATAGAATGATTTATTCACGTAATAAGTTACACTTATTGCCAAATTCTTTGCTTAATACAATTAAGACTAATTCATTATTTAATCGTCCTTTAATAAGTTTTCTTGCTAAAGACTTGAGAGCACCAATGATTCGTAAGGATGATGAAAGTATATACAGTTTTGTTGAAAGAAGATTTGGAAAAGATATGGCCGATTATCTTGTTAGCCCTATGATTTGTGGAATATGTGCTGGCGATGCACAGAAGATAAGCGTTAAATTTTTAATGAAATCTTTGTTTGAGGCGGAACAAAAACATGGATCTATAATAAAAGGTTTATACAAACAATTTCTTAAAAAGAAAGATGACAATAAGACAGAATATATATCTGACTTGGCTAAAATGGCTGACATGCAAAAATGGGTAGTGTGGGGTTTAAAAGGAGGACTCGAAGAACTACCACGTTCTCTAGGAAATAATTTAATGACTCGAGGCGTCGATATACAATTAAATAGTTACTGCGAAAAAATTCTTTTTCAATCAGATCATGTTGAATTAACTATTAATGGAAAAGTAAGAAAGTGTTCGCAAATAATTTCAAGTCTACCAGCAAAAACATTAGCTAAATTGTTGGAGGAACAACATCCGGATTTAGCAAAAGAATTGAAGGCAATACCTATGGTCACGGTGGCTGTAGTTAATCTTCAATTTGCAGATAACGTATTGCCTATGAATGCTTTTGGTTTTCTTGTTCCACCAGGAGAAAATCTTCCAATTCTTGGCGTGATTTTTGACTCATGTATTTTTCCTAAAGATTCTTCAACGGTATGTAAAAAAAAGATAGATAAAATTTTATTTACACGAACATTAGATTTAGCAGTAATTACATTTTTAACATTACTTTCTTTACTTTTTTTTTATTGAATATCAGATGAAGAATTTTGAAATGTATAAAAATTAGTGGAAAATTTTATCTATATTTATAAATCTATATTAGACTAGACAATTGTTCAATTCTGTATTTACATGTAATAAAATATTTAATAACCAGGTACTAACAGTAATGATGGGTGGTGCATGGTTTGAAAAATACTTTGGCAGAAATCCAACGGATGAAAATTTGTTGAATATAGCAATTAAACAAGTTAAAGAAATCCTGAATATTAAAGAAGATCCGATAACGTTTAACGTGGCCATTCTAAAAGATTGTATTCCTCAACACGTAGTGGGTCACTCACAACGTTTAAATCATATCCGTGATTATATTTCTTCACGCAGAATCCCTCTAGCATTGTGTGGTTCTTCTTATCAAGGTGTCGGAATCAATGACGTTATTCTGTCAGCAAAAGAAGCTGTTTCTGATATTATGCAACATTTAAATGAACATTAAGATGAAACTGTAGTCATTTTGTACAGCATTCTTTCTAGCACTAGTCACGTTACGAGCGTCTTACTTTTGAACAAACAAAAAACTTAATTTTAAAATATACATGCATTATTTTATAAGCTAATTTGAAAAAGCCTTTTAAAACAAGATCTATTTGTGTAAATAATAAATAAACAAAAGTAATAATACCTCTAATCAAATAAATAATCAATCAAATTTACAAACAATTTATTACAGCAAATAATAACAATACCTTATACTTTATGTACATGTGCGTTTCTTATGCATTAACTACCTAACGAAATAAAATATAGAAACATAATACATTTATTATATGACTAATAAATCGTATAATAAAAATTTCATTTGTGTGTGAGATTATTTAGAAAATAATATAAATATTGAAAAGCATAATAAATGCAAATAATAATACTTTTTTATTCTTTTAAATTGAACTTTTCTCCCTTGAATAATAACTAAAAAATGTCCAATCTTTGCATGTTTATGGAATGTAAACATAAAAAGCATGGACATGCTTAAGACATGCAGAGTAACATGCAAAAATCAAAAGATAAAACATTTGTATTATAAAGATTACTATATGAGCTGCTCATGTACCAAATTGATTGAGAATTGATAAGTTGCATATATATTATATATATATAACACTTAATGGCATTAAGCTCATTATTAACAAAATGTATTTTAAATATGAAAAATGAAGCATCAATGATTTGATCTGCAAATGATTCATATAATGTTTAATATCACATACTTTTGATACGTCAACTTTTTCCATCTCAAAAAAATTATTCATAAAAAAACAAATTAAAAAAATGAAAAAAAAAAATCAATAATCTACATTTTGAAGCTCATTAACACATTCACTACCAGTGACACAACGATTTTCACAGCGTTGTGATTGAAAGCACAACGTCACACATTTGTGACACTAATAAGAATGACGACAAATAAGTTCTGTTGCAATAGTAAACATGTTAAGAATAATTGCATAAACCAAACAATGTTATAGGAAAACTCAAACATAATCTTGCTATAATACTTATTATGCTTAAGCTTAATTACTTGCAATCTATATGAATTTAAAACATTTTGTTATATACCCGCTATCTGTGGTATTCTCATTGTTTTAATAAAAAAAAAAAAAAAAAAAATAAAAAAAACCATATAATGGATAATCACATAGATTGCATAAATGAAATGAAATACCATGAAATGCAAAGATAACTCTACTGATTAACAGTACCTGCATATTTAACTTCATCAAATGCTTTTCTTGCTTTCTTTAATTCTTCATTCATCGTTAGGAGATCTTTCACTCTGGCATACTTGCGTGAATCTTTCCTAACTAAATAAACAAAGATGTACAGACATGAAATACTTTCTTAGTCGAAATATTTTCTCTCTCATTTGAAACATACCTAAGAAAACAATATCTTCTACTTGTACACGTCCAGTACGTCCAATTTCCATAGCTCTATGAGTCATTTCTGTTATAAATTCAATGACCAGGTCTTCGAGCAGATCAACACTCTCGGTATAAGGATTTTGATCATCCCCAAAGCCATACATCATACAACGAAGTTCTTTTGAAAATAGACGTTTCCTACCTCCTGGTAATGTACCACCGATAGCAATTTCAGCCTCTTCATCTTCGAACTGATACACATATTAATACAATTGTGTTAATAGCTTAACTATTATCCAATGGAAGCTTTTAATAATAAGTTATAATTGAATGAAGTTAAGTTAGAGGTTATTCAAATTTACCTGTTCGAAATTTTCTTCCGCAGACATAACCTCTTTTTATCCTACTTTAATTTATTTCTAAATATTTTATGTATTATTATTATAAATTTATATAAATTATATTTAATAATAAAATTATATGATTATTGACAGTTATTCACAATCACTACGTCTAAACAAGTAAACACTCTATGATGTACCAATTAATGTCAAAGTGTTTACCAACTAACCTTATTAATATTGTAAGGATCAAGCGGAAAGTCCCTAGCATCTAAAAAAATTATTCTTTTGTTTTAATTTGTTTAATTAAGCAACATTCGCGTAAGATCCACATTCATTTTAAAAATATTTTTACATGAATTTATTATACATATATTATGCTGTCTACACATTGAAGGAAAAGTGCACGATACTGTGTTATTAAATACCGTGAATTTTAAGAAGAAATTTTCTAACCTAAAAAAACAAAACCTAATAAACCCATTTCGCGCACATTTGTTTATATATTTAAACTCCGTATTGTGTTTTGTTTTCTATTTAATGTAATATTATTTATTGTGAAAATAATGTCAGATCCAAATAATAAGCCGGAAATATCACAAGTAAAAAATTGGAAAGAATATAATCGATTGCAAAAAGAACATAGAAAGCAATGGAAAGAGGAGAGGTTAATAAAAAAATTAAAAAAAGAAGAAAAGAAAAATGAAATTGAAAATGAGACGAAAAAAGAAGATACTGAAAAGAAAGTTAACATAAATAATGCTTCTACGATAACTATTGCAGTACCTGGCTCTATTTTAGATAATGCACAATCTGTTGAATTGAGAACATATCTTGCAGGACAAATAGCACGTGCAGCATGTATTTACAAAGTTGATGAGATAGTTGTTTTTGATGACAAAGGTGAGATCACTGAAAATGAGAAGAAGAAAATTAGAGTAGACGATATTCTAGGCGAAGGGAGAATTTGTTGTTTACAATTAGTCAGAATATTACAATACTTGGAGTGTCCACAATATCTGAGGAAACATTTCTTCCCAATCCATAAGGATTTACAGTATGCGGGTTTATTGAATCCTTTGGATGCTCCCCATCACCTCAGACAACAAGATATATCGCTTTACCGTGAGGGTGTAGTTAGTAATAAACCAGTGAAACCTGGGAAAGGTTCCCATGTGAATGTAGGACTTCTCAACGATGTTAGAGTAGATAAAGAATTGATGCCTGGATTAAGAGTTACCGTTAAAATACCACCAGAACAACCAAATCCGAAGAAAATGAAAGGAATAATAGTATCTCCGACAGAGCCAAAATTAGAGACAGGAATATATTGGGGATACAATGTTAAATTAGCTAAGAATCTGTCAGAAGTGTTTACAAAATGTTCTTATAAGGAAGGATACGATTTGACTATTGGTACTTCTGATAAAGGAACATCCATTGATGATATACCAGAAAAAAGTTTAAAGTATGACCACGCTTTAATAGTTTTTGGAGGATTATCAGGATTAGAAACTGCACTAGAAGTTGATCCGTATTTGCCAAATGAAGATCCATCATCTGTGTTTCATAAATATTTAAATGTATGTCCCCAACAAGGATCGAGAACTATTAGAACAGAAGAAGCTCTTTTACTTTCTCTTGCAGAACTGAGAACTAAATTACTCCCAAAAAATCCTGTACTACCAAATGCTCAATTTGATAGCTTTGCTAAAGATTGAATAACATTGATATTTATATTATAGTTGTAACAAAATGTAATATGCGAAATGTTTTCATTATTTCATTAAAGTGTCGTTTATAAAATATATTTACAAAATGTTATTAATAAAATTTGGTTTTCCTATTGTTTCCTTCTTTAAATGTTGACAATATTTGTCCATAATATCATATTAGTTATTCAATACACAATTAACAGCATGTTTTAAATCTCTTATAACTTTTGCCTGGTCGGTAGCACCAATTACCGCTGTTCCAGATACTATCATATTTGCACCAGCCTAGACAAAAATGAATGTTAAAGCTTTATCATAACTAAAAATACAATAGAATATTTTTCAAGATACCTGTGCGCAAGCTTCTATAGTAGCTGGACCAACTCCGCCATCAACTTCAATATCTAGAGTAGGATAATTCTTTCTAAGCCATGCTACTTTTGGCATCATTGACTCCATAAATTTTTGTCCTCCAAATCCTGGTTCGACTGTCATAACTAATATCATATCAGCTAAATCAACATAATCAACAATTACATCTGCTGGCGTACCTGGCTTAAGTGCTACCCCTACCTTTAGAAAAAATAATTTATCTATCATGCATAAATCAGATATCGCATAAGAAGTATTACAAAACATTTACCTTCATTCCTGCTTCTCTAACTTTCCTACAAACTGATGGAACATCTTTTACTGGTTCTACGTGAAATGTATATTGATTCACACCAGCATCGGCCATCGGTTCGATCCACTGAAACATTTCATTGTTATTACAAAAATAGCATTATTATACACTCAAGAGAAGAATACATGAAAATGTAACGAATATACATAAATGAATACCTGTTCCGGATTAGAAACCATCATATGTGTTTCAAAAAATGCATCCTTTATATTACTACGAAGACATTTTACAAGAGGATGACCAAAAGTAAGGTTAGGAACGAAATGACCATCCATTACATCTAAATGAAGATAATCTGCACCATTATTTAACAAACGTTGCGATTCCTCAGATAATTGTGCTAAATTAGCATTCAAAATTGAAGGTCCAATTTTTGCTGTTAAACTTTTAGCCATTGCAAATGAAAACAAAGCTATTCCTAATATTTCCAATGTTTCAAGATCAAAATCTTCAATGTATTTTCAAAATAGATCAAAATCACATTCACTTTATAAGAATTCTTAATGAAAAAAAAAACAAAACAAAGTAAAAATTACTTCATTTATTACTGATGTTTTCGTATAAACTAATCTATAGAATTCTATTTAATTATTGTATTTAATTTGAAAGATTATAATTACGTGGAATAATTTACAAATATGTAAATAGAAAATAAATGTAAATACTGAATAAAAAGAAGAAAATTTGATGAGTAATCGTAGACCATTTATAAGTAATGCGTATGCGCGCCAATAAAAAGTTTTATCGACCTTTGCGAGGTATCGATAATGCTTCGAGACTAAAGTATTAACGACTTTCCGTTGGTTTCTACAAGAGTTAAAAAAATCGGATCATTAAGAGCAGACCAAAGCTCATGCTGCCGCCGGTATATACTGTTGGTCAATGTAATCAGCCGGTTTAAAGTTTTGTGTGTGTGGTGTTTTTGTGTGATTATTTAATGAACATTCTGTTAAATAAATAAGAAATTTAATTATAATTCAAAACAATGAAATATATTTTAGTCACTGGTGGTGTTATTAGTGGTGTAGGAAAGGGTGTTATAGCAAGTTCGTTTGGCACAATATTGAAACATTGCGGTATTCAAGTGACTTCTATCAAAATAGATCCATACATAAATATAGATGCTGGAACTTTTTCACCGTACGAGCATGGTAAAAAAAATAAAACAAGCTAACTTTATTTTTATTCGTTGTCCACTTTTGTTCTCATATCTTTGCAATATTCATTGATAGATTCTTTATTTGTATAAGTTTTATTAAGTAGGAAACATGTGGTCTGTTGGTAGCCATATTGTATTATTTTACCCGCCTTTGTTCCCATGACCACGTGCTTTTTCATTAAACTTGTATTTTGTTTGTATCTATTTTTTCCTTAAACATTTAAATAACTTCTTTTACCGCGTTAATTTCACGTATTCAAGGCACTGCATTTAAATTGCGATAAATTAAATGGATTGTATCAATAGTTTGAATTTTGTCTATTTTATTTTATTGTTTTTTTTTTTTTTTTATTAATCTTTAATGTATGATGTATTTTAGTCATTTTGATGTTTACTTTATTTTCATTATTTTTAATTACTCGATCTAGGTATTATCAATTTCGTTGAAATACATTGAAATATAATAGAGAGAATGTGTGTTGTGAATTATTTTAAATATTAATCTACATGTTTTTTTTTCTTAATTTAAAGTTCCATTTGAATGATGTTTATGGAGTAATGTTTCTTGCTACTTTGACTTTCTTTAATTTCATTTCCTTGTGATTGTTTCGTAACAGAGACTTGTTTATCGATTTTGATTACGAATATCAGTAATTCTTCCATTGTTTTACCATTGGTGTCCTATGTCAAGCGTTGTTACCAAGAATAAAACTAATATATGCAATGATGTTTCATTTACAGGAGAAGTTTACGTTCTTGACGATGGCGGAGAGGTAGATTTAGATTTGGGAAATTATGAACGTTTTTTAGATATTATATTGCACAAGGAAAATAATATTACTACAGGAAAAATTTATCAACATGTTATTAACAAAGAAAGAAAAGGCGATTACTTGGGCAAGACAGTACAAGGTACATACAAAGAGAAATTTCTTATTATTTTTGTAAGATCAATTAAACAAGTTTATAAATAATATGAAATGTTCATTTTAGTTGTTCCACACATTACTGATGCTATTCAAGAATGGGTTGAAGAAGTTGCCCATAAATCAGTATCGGAAGGTGGTGATAAACCAGACGTAATTAATATTTATCAAATATTTGTCTTTAGTATTTAGTTACAGGATACCATTTTACATTTTCTTTATTATATTTTAGGTATGTATCGTTGAATTGGGTGGAACAATTGGTGATATTGAAGGGATGCCATTTGTAGAAGCTTTTAGGCAATTTCAATTCAAAGTTAAAAGGGAAAACTTTTGTTGCGCTCATGTTTCATTAGTTCCACAGGTACTATAAGAACTTGATTTAAAATGATTTTCTTTTTTTCTTTTTCTTTTTCTTTTTTTTAACATATCACTTGAACATATCCTTGAACTTGCGCCAAAATACCAGATAGTATTATTTTTGGATTAGTAATGACGTCGTAAATAATTTTGATATAACAATAAATGAGTTAATATTTAATTAAAAAAATGAATAATTATTTAATCAATAACAGAATGTTATTCATTTTAGCCACAATGTACTGGAGAATCAAAGACTAAACCAACTCAGTCGAGTGTAAGAGAATTGCGTGGTTTAGGATTATCTCCTGATCTAATAGTTTGTCGATCTGAAAAACCAATAGGCAATGCAATCAAAGATAAGATCTCAAGTTTTTGTCATGTACAGCCAGATCAAGTAATCATTTTGTCTTCTTTTTCTTTTTTTTAAATAAATATATTAAGTATGAGTAGACATATAAAAAATAAGTAAAATCATTTCTTCACAGGTTATTACTATCCATGATTTGTCATCCATTTATCGCGTACCTCTTCTTATGGAAAGTCAAGGTGTTATAGAATTCCTTAGCGATAGATTACAATTAAATATTATGCCACGTCCACGTTATTTTATGCGTAAGTGGAAAGATCTGGCTGATCGAATTGATCATTTAAGAAAAGATGTTAATATTGCTTTAGTAGGCAAATATACCAAATTAGAAGACTCATATGCCTCTGTTATAAAAGCATTACAACATGCTTCTGTGCAAGTTGGCTATCGTTTAAATTTAACGGTAAAGTAGTTTTTTTTTTGTTTTCTTGTCACGTGCTCTTTCTATCTCTTATATATTTTTCTAAATAAATCATCATTATTTTAGTTTATAGAAGCTGCTAATCTAGAAAATTCTACCAAATTAGATAACCCTGTTTTATATCATGAAACTTGGCAAAAGCTTTGCAAAAGCAAGTAAGATTACAATTGTTTATCGTGTTTTTTCTTCAAATATAAGAATAATATAATACAAAATATTTTATAAACTTTTAAACTTAACAGTGGTGTGGTAGTTCCTGGTGGTTTTGGTAAAAGAGGCATAGAAGGAAAAATAGAAGCATGTAAATGGTGCAGAACAAATGATGTACCATTTTTAGGAATTTGTTTGGGTTTGCAAGTCGCAGTTATAGAATTTGCAAGAAACGTTCTAGATATTCAAACGGCTAATAGTACAGAAATTGACGCAAATACAACTGATCCATTTATAATAGACATGCCAGAGCATAATCCAGGTCAGATGGGTGGAACTATGAGACTTGGAAAAAGAAGTACTTATTTTAAGTTTGGTGAAAATTCGATTTTAAGTAAGTTCAATCAAGTCTATCATTATGATTAACTTATTCTTAACTTCATTGAATAATAATATTTATATAATTTAATAATAGGACAATTGTATGGAAACAAAGATTGTATTGAAGAAAGACATAGACATAGGTACGAAGTAAATCCACAATACATTAATATATTAGAGGAAGCTGGATTAAAATTCGTGGGTAAGTTAATCTAAATAATCATTATTATATTTTATAATATACTTCATTTAAATACTCAACAAATATCAATTTTATATATTAGGTACAGATGAAAATAGTGTTCGTATGGAAATATTAGAATTATTTGATAATCATTATTATGTTGCTACTCAATTTCATCCAGAATATTTGTCCAGACCCTTAAAACCATCGCCTCCTTTCTTAGGATTAATTTTAGCCAGTATTGGTAAATTAAAACATTATTTGGCAAAAGGATGTAAATTATCACCTCGTGAACTCAGCGATAATGAATCTGGTAATATTTCATTTCTTTTTATATACCATACATAGAAATATATATATATATATATATATATATATATATATATATATATGTGTGTGTGTGTGTGTATGTTTTACTATATTGCATTAATTTTCTTTCTTTTCTCTTTTTATTTATTTAGATTCAGAATATTTACTTGATATGACAAAATTACAATCATCATCCGAGACAAGCAACAGTGTTGTTTCTAGTATTAATGATTAATTGACATATAATATATATTTTTGAATATATGTTTATATATATTTTTAGCAAATCTTATCAAAATGTGTATTACATACTATATTTTAAATGAACAGTGTTGTATGTAATAATATTATGGAATATTCATATAGTACATTTTTTTTGTAAATTTGACAATTACGTACAAAGTTTTTCTCTTATTGCTGGCACTTTATTTGCCTACATAGAAATTTGTAAAAATAATTATTCTTTGTCGTACTTCCATTTATGTCGATAAATTATATACAAAAATGATTTAAGAATAGATCTCCTTCTTATATATTAATTTTATAATTTAGTATTTTTGCTTAACATCTATAAGAAGATTAATATTATTTTTGTACCAATGAAAATGTTTTTCTACTACATGTACACCATCATCAGTTGATAGATCAATATTTTTTTATTAAATTTACTGTTATATGAACACGTTTGTAAGTATTACAAAAGAAAAATATATTATAAAAAAAGTTGTTTTTTTTTTATTGATTTTATATTAAATTTTTAAAACTATTATTATATATTATCAATGTAAAACAATTTAAAAGGGAAAAAATATGAATAAAATTGATGTCATTTGTCGGATACTTTTTGCGGTATGTTCGCCTTTATTTGACAATAATGTCATGTTCTAATTACATTTTATCAAATACAGTTTAATGATAAAAATAATAAAAGTTGTTCATATAAAAATGTCATATGTACATACATTTCCATTGTAATACTTGAGTATATTAAGAATAGTACACTAAGTTAATTATTAAGTTATCATTGTGGATTTATATATCTTAAGTTACGTCAACTAAAAATCTGTAAAAATATAATTAACGAATAAAAATAAAACAAAATTAAAATTAAAATTAAAATTAAAAATAAAATTAAAAATAAAAAAAAATGCACTTTGGACGGTAAAGATTACAACTAATACTGTGAGTTAGTATTTAAAGAAATAGAGATGCGTAACTAATAAAATAGCTTTTGTACATTAACAAAAACTTGTTTAAATCGTACTGGCATAAGAAAACTAACAAAAAAATATTTGAATAACGACGTCTCTGAGTTAGTTTCCAAATGAATATAAAAGTTACGATATATAAAAATGACAAAATAAAATCTGGATCAATAATATTGAACTATTATATCTGCTATATTTGATTTGGCTTAATAATTAAAAATGATATTTTTCGACTAATTATATAATGCCAGATGTACATTTAATAAATATATTCATATATCTATAATTACAGTATAAATACTTATAAGTCATACAAGTATTTATGTGAAATAATTGAGCCATTAATAACTTTAGAAAATAATCATATGTTCGCAATTATAAAATAAATATGGCTCGTTTTTCCCTGCGCTAATGAGATTCTCAGGTAGTTTTGCGTTTATAATTGATCAAGGCAATTATTTCTACATTATTTTCTGAGCTCGTTGAACCGAAAATTCTTGTTCAATAATATTAATAATAGAGATTGATTATTATAATGCTTTCGTTGATTTATCTTATAAACTGTATGAAGTGGTAGGACAGCCATTTCTACTATATATCAAATACTTAGCATTAACTTTATAATTACATGGGAATAGAGAAACAAAGTACAAATCGCTAACTCTCTCTCTCTCTCTCTCTCTCTCTCTCTCTCTCATCTTCCTATGTATACTTTTTTTGTTCTCTTAATAATGTATCCAAAGATAAACGTGTACTTGTTATTAATTATATTTTTCATTTCTTTATAGAATTTATATAAACCATTCTTTTTTCTTTTGAACTTGATGACCGGTCGTGGAATGTACAACCGCTGAATCTGGATCTAATGCAATTTCTGCACCTTTATCTTCTTGAGTCAAATATTCACCTTTATGCCTCGACATGTATCTTCCTATAAGTACTGCCATGATTACTAAAGCTATAATAATAACAGCTAATACACTTCCTAAAATTGCAGTATCTGTTTCATTATAAGCTGCTCTAACTTTGTTTTCGTCTACATCAGGTGGTGGTCGTGTTTCAACAATATTTGGTGGATGCGTTATTGGCTCTACTCCGCAATAGTCTTCCGTAATCGGTGTATTACTTAAAGATCTAATATTTCCTGGACCATTCTCTTGAAATAGTAACTTTAGAGGATATATGTCATCAAATTCGACTCTAGATATACAACCTGCAAACCCTTCAGTCATAGATTCATTTTTACCTATATACATATATTGAATATTATTGAATTGAGCATCGGCCGAAGTTTTAATATCAAAATGAAATTCTTTCGGTTCATAATTATCAACTTTCAAGACGAGAACTGATCCAGAATTTTTTCTACTTAATCTAACGTCATGATACTGGCCCAAACCAAAATGTTTCGACGGAAATATTACTTCTTGTCGTTCGAAACCAAAGTCAAAGACTACGCGTAAATGACCGCTGTTAGAAACCATAATTGTCATATATTCTCCTGAAATATTGGAGAATAAACCAAGTAGGAATCCTTTGGGATTAGTCGTTGTAAAACCAACTCTAATTTTTTCCGAAATTGTAGAACGCCAACTGCCCATAAAGTCGTATTTTATCATTGAGTTTGAACGCATGTTAACGCCAATTTCTGAAACACACGTAGACAAAAATAAACAAATATTTAAATAAAAAATCAAACAAATCAAACATCAATATATATATATATATATATATGTGTGTGTGTATAAAATTTATTGAAATTTACCATCCGCACAAATTGGTCCTTTGAATGCAGTCCAACGACAGTCACACCAATATCCATTGTACTTTTCGTGACATGTACCATTGTTAAGACACGGATTACTCTCACATCGTCCTACGCAATCTTCACTAACACCATACAGTCCACGTCTTGCATAACTTCTAATATCTTGTAATTGTCCATTTAAAAGTAAAGCTCTTATACAGCCTACAAAGCCATCCCTATAATCAACAGTTGCCCCAATTACCAAATCCGAAGTAAGATGAAGTGCCCGCACTGGTCCAGGAGGTTCCCTAACTTCGTTCTTCAAAGCTCCATCAATAACTATTCTAGCTTCTTTACGATTTCTTTCAACGGAAACGGAATGCCATCGATTGTCAGCTAATTTATAAGATGTGTCAACACTTACAGCAAGTGGTCCACCACCTGCTTGATATTGAAAGTGTATCTGATTTCCACCGTTTATAGAAACTTTGATATAATCTGTAGGACCCTTGCTATGAATAATTACAGCATTTTCAATAGTCGTTTTGAATTCGAAATAAATATCCCCACTATGGCCAATATCAAAAGTAGGTAGATTAATGGTAGCATCAACAATGCGAAATGTTACTACATTCTTGAATAAATCTATAACAAAAATAATAATACATAATTATGACAAGTTCAAGAGAGTTTACGTTTATAATTAATATTGTAGCAATAGGTTACACAACATGATAAACTAGCTTATTGTAGAAAGACATAAATACGTCCAAGAGCTTATATGCGTTAATTAATACTGATCTGAATTATTTCTAATCCACTCTAACTATCCTAACTCTTACCTGATCCTACTTTAATAGAATACCAAGGTAACTCAGATCCTTATAAACACAATTGAAAATGAATTAACTAAAATGATAAAATAAACGTATAAAAAGATGATATCATTTTGACGTACCATCTCCTTCACAAATAAGTGATCCCAAGGTATATTTGCCTTCCTTTTCATCCAATGCTGTTCCAGTATCTCCGAAACGTAATTGTTTCACAGGAAGATATTCCTTCTCTGTAATATCACCGCTATCTTCGAGTCTACCTTCTAAGTCAGCATCACAGTTACACCATTTATTCGGATCCGCACAATTTCCAAGTATTCCACATTCGCATTTACGTGAACCAGGTAAAGCGCCACCCCAATAATCCATTTTTTGATTTTGTCTGCTTACCCACCATGAATTTGGTTTAAAGTAATCATTCTGTCCAACTATAAATAATAATTAATATGAATAATGTTAAGTCTGATAACATATGATGTTTTATTAATTAATGAAATAATTAATATTATTTACCTGGTGTATTAAACAATTTCGAGTGTTTACATTCGTATTTTATTCTTTGCCTACATCGCGTTGATCGATTTAAGAAAGCTTCTATTTGATCAAGATCAGCATCGTAATTGATATCTTGAATAAAACTGCCTGGTTCTTCAAATCCATCAACGGGCGTTGGGTATTCGTTACTATGCCTTAGAACTGTCATTACTCGTCCATCGGTAAAAAATTCACAAGTTACTGGAAAAGGTGCTAATGGTCCACTTCCGTCAACATCAATTTTAATTTCTGCTCTTTGATTTACCGAATTCATATTTTTATACGCCTCGCAAGATAAGGGATATAGTGCTGAGTAGAAAAAAGATATTTTATTATTTAATATTTATAGTATTAGGTAATAATACAAATAATTATTTATTTACTATAAGGTACTTACAAGTATGACAAACAGCTCCTGAGTAACCAGTATGAGTACAATCGCAAAAGAATTCATCTGAATTTTGACTGCATATACCAGAATGTTTACAAGGATTAGGATTACAACGATCAACCATTTGACAAGCATCAAAAACAACTTCATTTTTGCAACAGTATTCTTCTTCTTTCCAATCGGTTGGTATTTTATAATTTCCATCAATACTTATCATTCTCATACAACCAACAAACCCACGATTACTTTCTTCTCCTGACATACCACCAACCCAATATATTGGTCCAGTTATCATTTCCAAAAGACGTTTAGTTCTCATAGGTCTATCATCAACATTTAATATAAGAGTATTTTGTGCTACTGTTAAAATCACTTGATGCCACTTTCCATCATTAAATTTTCCTTCAAAATTATCTAAAATTACTTTCGCACTTTTTCCCGTTTCGATTTCGACTTTCAATTTGCCTTGTTCTAAGAATAGCTGAAAATATTGAAAATTATTAACTATAGTGTCATCTTCTTTATAAATCAACACGTATATGTATTATATATTAATAAATATTAAATATGCTAACTTTAACATGTCCTGGAGATGTAAATTTATGGTAAAGGATTATTCCTCGATCCTCGTAACTTCGAAATCCAAGTGAAACGTTCAACGATTGAATTCCTTCATAACCTTTGAGCCGTGCATAAGATCCAGGTGTTAAAAATGATATGGGAATGACAGGAGGTTCAGGACAATTGTAAAGCGCATGAACCTTCTGATATCTTAAATTTTCTCCAGTGTATTCAGTTTCTTTTAAATCATGAATAATATTGGTAGTATTCAAATAAAAGTTTTCTATACATCCTGTGAAATTTTGGCCTATTACTAAACCTTCTTGCTTGTTAGGTACTCCACCTATATAAAGCTGTGAAAGTAGAATAAAAATGATTATTAATATTCTGTATGTTTATGTGCATACACATAACATACATTTATACACATCAAACTTACCGCTCTGTTTAAATCTAGACGATGAAATTCTCCTTTGATTCTTTCTTTTATTAACACCCTATCGACGGAGAAAGAAATATTTTTTCTATTTCTTGATATAACAACATCATGCCACATGTTATCATCCAAAAGACTTCCTACCGATAAACTTGTCATAACACCAGATCCAAGATCTATATTCAATAACATTCTGTTGTCGCGTAACTGCAATGCAATGAAATCTCCTTGCGTACCACGTGAATACATTAATATACCATCTGCAAAGTTAGTTTTAAAACGAAAACGTATAGAGTGTCTATCGGTTTCAATTGGTTCTCTCAACAGATCTAGACGAACCAGAGATGATCCATTAAATGATAATACATCAGATTCTGTAAATATAAAGTGAAATTATTGC
Source organism: Polistes dominula (assembly GCF_049000335.1). Lineage (NCBI taxonomy): Eukaryota > Metazoa > Arthropoda > Insecta > Hymenoptera > Vespidae > Polistes > Polistes dominula. The sequence goes on from NW_028301150.1 coordinate 243,284, forward strand.
AACTTTATATATCATATTGTCCTTTATATATTACTTTGTAATTAAATATTTACCATAGTCACATCCATATAATTCAAGTCTTAATGATATTCTATCTCGCCATCTGGTTGGATTTATTCTTATCCATTGTGCAATTATTGGAACTTCAAATTTATTAAGTTTGATGGTATCTCCATTTGTATTTCCTTTGAACATCTACAAAAATATATTATCATTTTAGTCAAATTTTATCATATTGATTATATATTGATAAATAAACTTGTTTTTTTAATAAAATCAACAAGGAACAATCAAAATAAAATATATATAATATAGTAACATTATGCATAATATTCAATCAAATTTGACTTATGCAATAATCATATTCATAAACGATAATGAGCAGATAAAACATGCATATAAATATTGTTAGTATTGTTAGAATACCAGTTGTTAATTAAAGCATTAAAGCGCAATGAAACACTCCAGAGACTTAAAGATTATAAATAATAATTTTCATTAGAAAAAAATAAGAAATTTTATTGAATAATGATAACTAATTAAAGTAATAATGAAAAGATCTACAGGAATATATTGATAAAATAAACATCATGTTTTGGAATAAATGTTGTCAACCCAAAAATGTTAATCAAACCCTACAGAAAAACAAATATATGGGTATTGTATTTTTCAAAGAAAACAAAATCTGGACTTTTAGTTTTGTTGTTGTTGTTGTTTAATCCAATACCTCATCTACACCATCTTGACCTTCATAACTAGTCCAGGCTTGACCATCGTCAGAATATTGGACAATATATTCTGTCACATATTCATTAGTATGAGCGCGACCCCGTGTCGCAACGCTGCGTATCTCGTACCTGTCGCTCAGTTCCACAGTAAGATGTTGATCATAACTGCTAAGTTCTGGTGACCACGCAGAATCCCCTGTAAAGCCCAGCCCCGTGTTCGGATGTAAAAGTAGAGTGAAAGCAAAGCAGATCAATGATATATGATACATATGATAATGATGATTATAACGACTATCAAAATATACAATTATTTTTAACAATAATAATAAAGAGTGTATATTTTCTCTCATAAGTACTCTTTGTTCATAATATATTATATCATTTAATAAATGATAGAAACTAGAATAATAGAACAATAGAAATATAATTGCATTATTTAATTACTAATAGTACAGCTGATAATACTGTGAAGATATTCAAATTCTAGTTGAATTATTCGCTTGTTACAGCAATTATATTTCTATGAAAATCACATTGAATTCTTACCATCAATTTCCAAATGATTATTTAACTGTGATATTATGATGCATGTGATGAACATTAATTAGATGTTATGAACCAATAAGCAGCATACAAATATAAATTATTAGGGCATGCATTGAGAACCTACCTTTTACATTTATAGTGAATTTTTCTTATTACGTCAATGTTATTAATAATATTAGTAAGAAATTAGAAATTAATTAGAAATTAATTATCTACAATATAGTTAAATTCTAATGTTAATTTAATGTTTCCTTATTAAGCAATGCGCATGCTAATTTTCTACATTAAATATAAATCATTATATATTTCATGTTATTAAAATCAAATAAAAATAAACTACACAGGGAATGAGTAACTTACCTTGATATTACCAGATTCTTCTTTAAAATCCACATAATCAAGACCATTGGTACCATAGCTGATACCGTATTCCATAACATACTCATTCTTATGAGCTCGTCCCTGGGTTGCCACAGCCGTGATATTCATTACTTGACCCAAGTCAATAGTCAGGTATTGGCCAAAGTCTGAACTGCTAGCCGTCCATGCGTTTCCGCCTATGCCACAACATGTATGCATGCATGCAACTCAAAGTGTACTTAAAAATGCATTATATCTAATAGAGGTAAATAGATACTTGATACTTTGAATTTAACTGTTCTTAAATCAATACTTTTTGAATATGTGTGTAAAGCATATCAGAAATAAACTTTAAATGTAAGCAATGTATTTGATGATATTCAAATATTTTAACATATCAAAATAATCTACTTACAAATATTTACATTATGAATATCAAAATTATATTGTGATGTAATCTCTGTTTTAGTTTATGAATATATAAATTAAATTAAAGTTATATATATATGTGTGTGTGAGTAAATTATAATACATTATATAAGTTAAAGTTTTCGTATCTTTAACTTAAGTAGGTTAATATTCATTAACAAGATTATGTCAGATGTGTATTGATATGGTATCTCCACTAATCAATAAACTTTCTTCAATATATTTTAATGAATTCCAGTAGAAATAAATACCTTTACATTCAAAAGCAAACATTTGTTTTGAAGGAAAGTTATAAAATTACATGAGTTATTTGATATCAATTTATTTTTTCATAGAACAAAAATGATTTACATCGAAAAATATCATTGTATAGGTTTGTCAAAGATACTTAAGGTTCTTCACGTTTATTAAAATATTTTTTTACGTACTGTTCATCTTCTGAATGCATTGGTATAGCATTCGCTACAAGTTCATTATAGTCTAACAGTTGGAACATTTTATTTTGTGAATTAGGTGCTGTTCCATTTTCTTGCAAAGCTACGGCAACACAATGTTCTGAATCTAATAATGATTCTTCGAATAACCAATTTTGTATATCACCTTTCCAATGTAGAATGGTATCGCATACCAATTTACCAGGAATTAATTTAGAATTAGTTTTAAAATCGATTGCTGCAAGATCTGTAACTATTCCTATTCCCAAAGCTTTAACGAAGCTTTCTTTTAAAGCCCAGTGTCTACAGAACATAGCAATTTGTTCCATGCAAGTTTTATTACCTTTGATTTCTTCCCATTCAGAAGATGAAAAGATTCTATTCATAATACGAAAAAATTCAGACAATTGCTTACCGCCTCTATATTCTAATTTCATAACATCTACTCCTAATAATACATTTTTAACTTCACCGGCTAAGACACTGTAATATCCTTGATGTGAAACATTAAAGCTAATATTTATTTCAGAAGTATTTAAAATAGGCTTGTTATTTTTATCTCTTGTAAATATTATTTTATCATATGGAATATGTGCATACTCATTGACAAACTTTCTCATTAATAATCTACCTATAAGAGAAGCTTTAACATCTTTACGAAAAACAAATCTATCTAATCTTTCCTTCTCTTCTAGTTGTACACAAGAAATTGCATATGAAAATTCTTTTTCACTCGGATTCCATTCTTTCCAATTAAATGCCCAGCGAACACTCTGACTCATTTTATCAATGTTGATATTATATCTTTTCATTTAATGAAATTTTGATCAAATTTATAATACATATATTGTGTGGCGTTATTACTGTTCTTTGTTAGTATCCACCTGAAGCAAATATATAAATTACTTGGAATCTTAATATTACATATATTTTTCTTCAATTACATTTAAATATATAAAACTTTTATGTAATTTTTATGTAAAATCATCCGTTATTCGTTTATATTGCCGGTTATAGAATATCCTGTATACGAATCAGAAAAAAGTTCAAATATCTCATAATTGAGCGTGGGTGTTTGAAAGATATACTTAATTTGGGCGTGCCTTAGGAATTTACTCATTAATTAATACTTTTCTCAGATATAAGAACATAATAGAAATGTCACCAACAGATAAAAGCAATTGTAGTGTGCAACAGAAGATGATAGCAAGATAGATTTAACTAATAATAGCTAGGCAAGCAAGAAGCTAATATACTTTATGCAGTATACAAATATTGAGATCATTTTGTAGAAGAAATAATACATAAACTCACACCATTTAATGAAAGCTTAAGATATAGGAGGAATCATAAAAATATACACTTGTATAAATAAATAAATGAAATCATACCATTGAGTCTTGCATTTTTAGCTCCTCTCTCCGGTAAAGATGTAGTTGCTGTTAAATGGGCTTTATCCAAAAGAGGCACATTACATTCGTAGTCATCTAAAAATCAAAGATAATCGACATTAACAAGAGATTACTCATAAAGATTAATCATTCCAATTACATCACAACGTAATATTTGCATTTATTTATTGAAACTAGGTTAGTTATTCTAAAATTAGTAGGAAAAATGTTAGAATGACGAGTTACGTATTCTCAATAATTTGTTTATAAATGAGTATAATAAAATAAACAACATATACATCTAGTACACGCTTGCGCGAATCTTTCGACCATAGCCTATTTAAAATAACACATAGAATTAAATGACTAGAGATTTTAATCAGACATATGTAAATATCATAATTCCAAGATTTCATTTCATATCAATTATTTATTTAAATTAAAGGAAAGGTGAAAAATTGTCTTTGTTGAATAGTACTGTCATAAAGTAAACTCGAACGCCATATTCAAGTGGGCTTGGTCATTGCAATCACGCTTGAAACATGTCGCATGCTGGGTCATATAATAAACGATTGTTACTTACATGCATTTGTTAATGAATTAATCGCAAGAGCGAAGACGAACACAAAACACTTGAAAGTGTTCATCCTTTCATTGCCTTATTGAAAAAATGAATCGAGGAACGTAAAAATCCACGTTAAACAGCACGCTATCTTAACCGCTTCAAAACTGTTACTATACTTTTATCAAATTCCCACTCGTACAAGAGACTCAGTCAATCGTTGTTACTACACTACTACCACTACAAGTACAGTTCTATCGCACACAATGTGCACTGTGTGTCATATATAGGCGTTACGTGATTTCACTTGTAAGAAGCTAATGACGGCACCACGCGTGTATGAGTAACTATGTACGTGGACACGATACGATATATCGAAATCCAACTACTTCATATCGATAGTTGTTTTTATGTTGATAACATTTACGGCAGATGGCGCCACATGTACTAAACTGAACGTAGTGCAGCATTCATTTCCACACACGCGCACACACACCACACACACACAGAGGATTATAATGAATTTTAATTGGTTATAATAATAAAAGTAATCTAAATAAATGATGAATAATCGTGAAAGTTAAAAGTAATAAAAAAGGAATCCGTTATGCGTGTAAATATGCGTAGAATTTGTAATATTATGGAAATCATTAAATCGACAATATAAATATTAATATTTGTTTTCGAAGTGATAACACAGCCATGCTATTGCAAAAAGCAAAAGGTTGAAATGGAGAGATTATTTGAAAGCAAATAAATATGTAGTAGTATTATATTGCTGAGAAAAAGATTAATTGTAAGAATGTTATGGCGAAAGGCATTAAGCGAAAGACTGTTTATTATGCGCATACGCGAATATTTTCTCAAAAATTAGCGGTATGTTACTTTACCGATCGGTAGCCGATTAATCGGTTGCTATGGCAACCAACAAACATTGAATAGAAGTGTACAAGGATGTTGAGCCGTTACCGGTAGGTAAAGTGTTAACAATTGTTCTTATAGATGCTATTTAAAAATTAAACCAATGAAAAATGAAATTTAATATATTTTTATTAGTTTATAAGATACGTCGAAAAAATTGAACAAAAGAACGTGAACACAGCCGAGAATTCATATTTGTTTGAAGTGATGATTTTTCATTAAAATGGTGATTGTAAAGTGATTCAAGACAAAAGATATAATAATGCGTGATAATTGTTGTAAGTAAAGTATCTTTTGTAGAATTACAATAATGTTTCGAATTATAGGAAAAATATCGTTAGTTATACCATCCTGTAAAGAGTAAAAGGAGGGAAGAGAGGGTAAAGAAGAGGGTGAAGAGAGAAAGGGAGGAAGGAAGAAAGAGAGATAGAAATTATTGCACGACTATGTTTCGATCGTGATTTAAACTTTATTTTGCTCGAAAACTCATTACAAGTGAATCAACTTTCTTCCCTCGCAATATTATATTCGAGAGAGTGCTCGAGAGTGAACATAGTATTCGTTTAGCGAAGCATTTATTTCGAGCGGTCAAAATTGAATTCAAACGGGCAGAACAAAAAAGTACGCTTGCACGAACAACTTTTTTTTCCGAAATATTTTTTTTTCTTTTTATTCTTTTTTTTTTTTTTTTTTTTTTTTTATTATTGATTAACGTCGTATTGCCGTAACATGATATTTCGAATAATTTTCATTGGAATTGGATTTTGAAGTAATGAATAATCGATCGAAAGGTTAAACAGCGAAGGATGCGTAGATGGCGTTACCATTGTACATCGAACGATGATCGGAATCAGCGGGAAAAAGAAGAGAGATTGAAGATAAATTAGAATGGTTAAAAATGATTAAAAGTATGATTATAGTGAATTAGTAGCATAGGATTTATTTTTGTTTTTACAATAATGATCGAGATTACTTATACATTCTTCTACACGCATACATACATCAATACTAAACTTCGGGACGACCTCCTCTACGATTGGTCCGCTTCTATACTCGATTAAAATACGAATCTTTCATATCTTTCATATTATTCGATCATTTTCATTCTTATATCGAATTCTAGATGCTTTTTTCTACGATCGACACGAATATAATATACTTATCGATTCGACGATTATATACAACATTTACAAACTCTTCGGAATACCCAGCTGTATCCGACTTCGTAGTTCATCAATAATGTAATCAAGAAGTCGAATAGAAGAAAACAAATCTATCCCACGACTAACTTTCTGATAAGAGGACTGTCAAATCTGACGTTTGTATTCTTCCTTCGACCATATCGATCGGCGTATCGGGTGTGTCCGGCACTACCAATGATTCACTTTGATAATTCATCGAATTTTGACTAACTTTTCGTTCGATGTCGTACGAGTTTGTTGTCATGTTTTCTCCAGTGGAAGTCAAGTTGGTAGGAATAGTTCTTCCCGGTAGAATAAAAGAGATTCTTCGCCATCGTCCGATATTCCTCTCGCTCTCTTGGCACTCGACACGAGGAAGGAGCGTTCTCTTATTTTCTTTCTTCTCCAATTCTTCCTTTTCCATTTGTTTTCTCCTTTTCTCTCGTCTCTTTTCACTTCTACTTCTTCTCTTCTTACCTTCTACCTCTTCGATCTCGTTCAAGCTCTGCTTTTCCGAACGATCGACCGCTCGAGTACCGTCTTTTTCTAGAAGACGTAGAATCCTGGAGATACAGGTACTCGCCCGCAAAGATTCCTCGTCGTTCCTCTTATCACGCGGCGAGACGATGCTTTTCATAGCTTCGACTATACGCTTTTTGATGTCCGAAATGTTCATCGATTGTATTCTACCATCATTCGACGTTCCATCCTCTCGAGTTTCTTGACCTATTGGAAGGATTTTCATACGCGGTACTCGCCGTTTGCACAATAGCCACGTCACAACGCACTGGAATACCAAGAAAATCACAAAATTATAGATTATTTATTATTAAGGGTTATTATTTACAGCTTCAATTATTCTTTCTTATAGGTCTTACCAGTAATAATAGCGGAAGGAAAATCATCAAGGCGACTATGAACCAACATTCGGTGATCCATCGTTGAAAGTTAGCAAGACTCGCATCGGATAGAAGAAGTCTTCTCAAGGTAGCCAAGGGTCCACTCGGATCAACCTATGCGTGTAAAAGGAAATAACTTACATGATACGACGTAAGTCATTCGTCTTAAAGGTAAGGTAAATAAATCCATAAGTTTTTTCTCTCTTATATTTTCTATTTTTATAATCGATAAAAAGGAGGGGAATGTACCTCTCGGCATCTTTGAAAAACGTCGCAGTAACCATTGTAGTTGTTGCAAGGTGTGCCAGGCTTTGAAAGCATGTCCGGTATATCGTAAGGGGCTGAATTCCAAGTGAAGGACGATCTGCAAAGAACGAGAAAAGAATTTACTTTCTTAAAGCTTCCTCTCACTCTTTTGATCGAAGGAAGTGTTTGTACACGCCCGACTTCAATTTAACTTTTTTTACACGCCCGAGAAAAACGCTTTCCCGTTTTCCATCTGTAAATATATATCTATATATATTTCAACCGTTTCATCTTCGTCGTCGTAATCGTCTCTCTCTCACACAGTTTGTGACTATTTAACGTTTCAATTTTTATTTTTTTTGCGTTGCTCAAGTTACCTATTTAGTTAACTCGAGTAGTTGATATTACTGTAATGAAACTTCCGGTTAGGATACTATTAATATTTGTTGTTAACTATTAGTATTTAACCGAGAGAATGGAAATAAGAAATCGTTTTAGTTTACAATTAGTTTATATCGTTAAAAATCGAAAGATATAACTTGGCAAATTTTCAATATTATATTATTATTATAAATTTGTAATATTCCCGTTTTTTTTATTAACAAGATTAACACAAAGGAAAAGTTCTCGAAGTAGAAACTATTGACAAGATACTACTGTGTGATGATCTCTCTTACACGCATGTTTTATTCTCTCCTGGTAATTTACAGCAGAGTTCACAGCTCTTGGTTGGTGGATCCTTTGGTCCTGCGATACATTGACAGGATTCCAAACCGTAAGCCAGGCAAATGCTGCCAGTGCATTCCTGAAAGCAATAGGAAAATCCGATAAACTCCCACCATTGCTTTACAATTATCGTTCTGTTCAAAAGGACACTGATTCATGGGAGATACTAAATGTGACGAGAGTAGTAGACAGTTAAATATATAGTTTATAGGGTTGAACATTTTCCTCGTTTATGATACATATGTAGGACGAGGAGTTCGTGCTTTGTTTCGTTTGCCATCTTCTCATTGACGTTATCGTTCTATCTACTACAACGATATAGACAATAATGTGGCAATGGGATGATAAAAATACCCTCATTTATTGTAATATTTCTTCAAGCACGCGATATTCGATTACCATACAGATAAATATCTGTTTGTTTAAAAGTAAAATAACATTTTGGAGTTAGAACCAATTTACTTAGAGAATGGTAGACAAATTGCAAAGAAAGCTTATCTGATTGAACAGTAGGACGTATTGGTAATTAAATGGTCCTTGTTTGATTCGAAAAGAGAAGTACAGATAAGGTGAAAGAGAGAGAGAGAGAGAGAAACAGATACGAGCTGGCAAATGAGCATGTTACTACACTGTCGTAGGTAGTTGGGATGTAGGAAAATCGAGCTTACTATTTGTTTTTCGTCGAGGAGAAAGAGAGAATAGATACTTCGGGTAACGAGGATCAGATACATTCGATTCTATTCAGCCGAGTGGAAACATTGGTACGCGAAGAGGCAAGTCGACTGTTGAGGAGAATGAGGAAAAGGAAGGAGGAGGAGGAGGAGGAGGAGGAGGAGGAGGAGGGAAAGGGTAGAGGGCTTTTCTCTCGTATGTACGAGCCGTGGAAATCGATATTCCCGAAATAGTCGGTTTCTAATTTGCAAGTACAATAACGTCGGTTGGTCGGTTGGTCGAAAGAGGAGACGAGAGAAGTGGAGAGGCGATGGATGCTAACAGAGAGAGCGTGAGAGAGCATGAGAGAGCGTGAGAGAGTGTGAGAGAGGGAGAGAAGTCAGCTGCCGCGCTACGTCCCCGAAAGTTTGCAATTTGCTTTGGCGTTTCCGCACCGTCGGCAACAATGAGACGTCGACGTCGCATCCTCGACTCCACACCGAATTCGACGTTCTCTGAATCGAACGGGAAAGGGACGTTTCTATCTTCGTGTCAAGAATAAAATTGTATTTCTCTATACTTTATATAGCTTTTTCTCTAAATTGGATTTTGATTATACATTTGAAATTTGTTTAACGATTACATTGAACGGAACTTAATGAGTTTTCTTTGTTTCAAGACTAACTAAAGTTCTTTATGCATATAATACGTATATGAGATGCAGATATATATATATTTATATATACATAGTCAATGACTACTCAAAGTCCTTGAACTGATCTTTATTAAAGTCACGTAGAGTCGATAAGGTGGCCTCGATGCAACTCGAACGATCTCGCCCTACGGAAATTCGTAACTCTGTACGTTGCTGGCGCGAGTGCTGTTGTAATGGCGATTGTTTCTCGACCTGTAGGTACGGCCAAACTTTCCCCTTCTGCGATTCGTGCCGAGAAGTTACACGGAAGCAGTTCGAGCGTTAGATTTTATCGCGCTCGTTCCACCACCGAGGCCCTTATTTGTTCCGTTAGTTAAAACGAAATAATCGCTCGGATATCTTGATTCCGTTACTCCCCTTTTCAGTTTTTTTTTTATTTTTTCCTTCTTTTAATCCATTCCTTCTCGCGATAAGATCTTTCCTTTATTTTCTTTTTTCTTTCTCTCGCTCCATTTATTTTAACCGAATTCATTAACATTTTATAAAACACGTAAATTTAGTAATAATCTCGGAAATAAATTGATGGAAAATTAGGACGTTACGTGTATAATTGAAATTGAATATTTAAAGTTCGTTCACCTTAAGCAAAAAGTTTTATTAAAAAATGTTTCATTAATTAAAGCTTCTCTCAAGATTCTTCACTGAATGATGGTATTGAAATAAATCTAATCGATATAATTTTTCTTCATTTATCATGTGCTGGTCTTATTCAGCCAACTCCTCTTTCCCCCTTGGTTCTATTAGCACCGTAATTTACACACCGTATACTTACTATTATGACTACAACGAACGTACGATCACGGAAATGCTAGACAGAGCTCAATGAATAAGTTACTAGCTAAGGAAGCGGCTCTGCCGGGAATCGTAAATTCGACGCGCCGCGGCAATTCCGTAAGTGCGGTGCATTCTCGTTGAGATAGTCGTGAAGAACGTTCATAAAAATCCCTCGTCCCTTATCGCGATATTATTCTTTTTTTTTTTTTTTTATGCAGTTGAACGAACCTTTGCAACGGAACAATCTAAATGATCCCTACGTTAATATAAGGGGAATTCGATAATTGAATTAAATTGCAGTTTACCGATGATAATAAATCATTCAATCTTATTTCACAATATAACTTTGTATTTGTCGAATGAAAATGAAAAGAAACAAAACAATGATAGCGTTTGTAAACGATAATTTCATATTTTTATGCACGGAAACATATTTTATTGTCCTAAAATAGATTTCTGTGTATAAAATTTGTAAAGTTTTGCATTACAAGGAAATATTAATTATTTCAAATTTAAAATGAGAACGGATACGTACTAACACTCATATGATTCACTGTATACATTAAAAATTGATCCAATTGGGAAAGGTAGAAATTATTTGAACAAGGAATGATCGTTTAAATGTTATCATTTATATTTACACTGATTTGATATTTATTCATCTTTCGTTTACACGTCTGATTGTGAAGAGAGAAACAAATATGTGCTTTTGTTTCAACTATGGATTGGTTTATTCGTATTCGAGGTCGTGTTGTGTTAATTGAGGAATACATATATACATCAAGTCTAACGAAGTGACCACGACCTCGAGGGAAAGCAGACGTCAAAGCGATAATCACCGTCGATATTTCTATACCTGAAATATTCGCATGCCGATATAATGGCGTACATATATGGTATGTGCATAGCGAAACGCTCGAGAGATGTATGAATTAATTATTATATTAATAGCGACCGGCTATTCTACCATACGCGTATTCAATCCACGACTAAGAGAAAGAGAGAAAGAGAGAAAGAGAGAAAGAGAGAAAGAGAGAATAAAAGCTTCATAGGCATGTAATTAATGCGCTCTGTGCGTTCTACTACTATCAACACCATAGCTCTGTTTTCATGTATTTCATTTCTATTAATATTCTTTTATTACTGGCCTATTTCGTTGGTATTTCGAGTATTATTATCTATGATAGCGATAAAGCGAGCAAACTTCATTCATTCATTCATTCATTCATTCAAAACGAATGAGAGGTATGACCTGACAGATTCGGGATTAACTTTGGCTATCGTAATTTCACGACGAGAAACATGTTCTCTACATTTCCATTTCCCATATATTCGAAAAAAATGTCCAAACTCTGACGCGTCTCTTCTTTTCGTGTATTATTTCATGAAAATTGTTGAAGAATATGCATTCGATTTACGCGATACGATATCGGGGACAATTTACTTCTATTGTGAATATTTAATTACATTAGAAAAAAACTCGTGAAAATCGTTGAAGAGAGGAATACTCGATAAATAAAAACGAGATGGCAATAGACGACTAGAACGTCAGTTAGCTAGCGACAGTTTTCCAATTTTTGCTAAAAATCGATCGATGGATCATTCAGGGAAGTTTCACAGACGGAATCTCTCTACCGGTCCAGATGGGATTTGACAAAGGCAGGAATCGTCTGCGTTCATAAATTCGTGGTTGTAGATCAATACTAGGTAACGCGGAGCTCGATGGTGGTGGTGGGTGTTTGTGTTTCTGTGTAGGAGTTCGAGTATATACGTGTATGGTTGCATACATAAAGGAGAAATAGAGTAGTATGCAAGTAGAGTGAAGTAGTGAAGTAGCCAAGTGGTGTGCGAGCTTGTATTCTCTCGTCTCGATGGTTGGAGAATGCTCGAAAGGAGTCTGTGTGACTCTACACAACATGTATGTCAGTATCTAAATGTGTGTATGTGTATGAAAGTGGAGAGAGACGGAGATAGAATCGTGTATTCTCACCCCCATGTAACAGACGAACTCCTCGTTGCATATGGTCTTGTTGGGTTTGTTGATGGATGGCGGACACTGGGGACCTCGGCCGTCGCAAAAGCTCGCGTCCCTGCATCCGTTGTCGTCCCTGCACTTGTCCCCGCTGCGTAAAGTACAAGCCGACGTGCAGCACGGCCCCTGCAACAGAGATACGACGATGAGAGAGAGAGAGAGAGAGAGAGAGAGAGAGAGAGAGAGAGAGAGAGAGAAGGGAGAGAGTGAGAGGGACTATGAGATCAGTATGGTCTCTGTGGGAATCCGTTAATGGTGTTCGAAGCAAGATGCGATCATGTTATTGGTTGACTCGTGGTGTCGATCATGGAAAAACATTCGAGCGAATTTCTAGCTGATGCTTTTCGTTATTTCTACATTTGATATGTATGTAACTACATATGTACAACATAGACATTATAATTAATTTAGAGATATTTACTTTTGGTGTACTGGTGAATGTTTTGATTAGGAAAGTAGGAAATTCAGATAGTTCGTCGAAATATTTGATTACGACGTTTGCATACGAAATGGTAAACTTTTGGGATAGAAAGTAAAAAGTCCGTTTGATGTTTATATACTTTGAGTGAAATATTTTGACATTTCTATCGTGAACGATTATTCTTTTTCCAAGTTTATCTACAAATAGGAAACCATAAATACGTGTATGATTCATATTCAAATTTTCTTTTGGCTGAATCCTCATTGCGCTCATGTGAAATACGCTGGAACATCACGAGCATTGCTTTTTTACTCGACAAAGCACTGTGAAACTTTGTTAATGAGAGCAAACAGAAAATTCGGATTTGAAAAGGATGCTTTCAAAGAGGTCTACTGTGGTTGGACTAATTATGAGTTAGAGAATGTTACATAGAGTTTTTATTATACAACGATCTCTCATACATCCACCGTGCACGAACCTCTTAAAGCTTTCCACGTTAGGTTGATGAAATGTTAAGGGAAGGGAGGAGAAAGAGTACGAAATGTTAGGCAACTGATAAATATATATTTAAATGTATATAGATATCAGTAAAAAAGAAGTCAAGTAGTACAAATGTATCGTTACATTGGACGTGACTTCTCACGATGGCTAAGCTTGTGCACAATTTTCAATGGTAAATGTCGTTCGAATTTCCTGTATAAAAATCAAGTTGATTTTGCTTGCTACCTCATTGGTAGAAAGAGAGAAGATTCTCGTAGAAAATGGAAAAGTACATAGGAGAATTCTAGGGTCAAATCGAAGTTCGATATCTATGTGTAAAGAGCGAAGAAATAAGCGGCTACGGTCGGTCCGAGCTTTTTCCATCAACTCGTAAAATGTCCGTAGGTGTATGTAAAACATGGATACATTTACACAGACGTTCACATATGAATATATACATAAGAGAGTTTGACCCATGGCTAGTGGGAGTATTCGGAAGCGAGAATGGAATAAAGAACGCGACTCCGCCTTCGTCGTAGTCGTATTCCAACTTCCAACCGGTCTCAATTTCGTTCTCACACTGGACGGAACGCAATAACATGAGATGGTGGGACGAATCAATTTATCGAATTTCAATACAGGAGACAGTGTGGTGTATATGGGGGCCATAAGGAGAGTACATGCGGTAGGACGATATAGCAGAAACGTTCGAGTCCGTCATTCGTGAATCGTCAATCCCGAGAATTTCTCAAATAAGTCGATCAGTTAATTTTCTCTTCCTGGAATTTATTCGATAATCTCGCGACGAAAATAAAAAAGCACAAATATTTGATCTATCATTTAAATTTTTTCTTTTATCTTCCTATCAAATATTAATACATTAGAAATATTCTATCGTGAATTATTTAGGAGACAGGAAGGGGAAGTCAAAATATTTCAATTTACTTTTTGGGATGTAAATGTGTCAATCGTATTTTTAATTAATTTCAGACAATTATCGGAATTTTAACTTCTATCTATATTTGATTTTCTTTTTCTATTATTTACGATAGGTATCGTTTTTCGTTAATCAATAAGATACGCGAGATAGATTTTAGATATCGTTCGAAAAAAGTATGAAAGATTGTTACCAAAAAAAAAAAAAAAAAAAAAACAAAAAAATGAATAAAAAAGATAAGAGGAAAAAAAAGTAAAAAAAAGTAAAAAAAGTAAAAAAGGGATAGTAAAGTTAGGAAAGTCGTAGATCGTGAAGCGTAACTGGCGAAATATAAAGCACCTCGCACCTTTTTCCGCCCTACGTTCAGCCATGTTTTCAGCCAGAGAAGAGAATGCGGAGGAAAGAATCGTTTCTCCTTCTTTTCTCTTTCTCTGTTTCTTTAGCAAAAGAAGGCTGTCTCGAAAGAGGGAACCCGTTCATTCGTCTACGTCTTTGCGTTCCAACGGATCTCTGCGTGTTTTGCATCCGGCACTTTTCTTCAGACTCTCACGATGCACCTAATGCATCGAGTTCCTGTTTCTCTCTCTCTCTCTCTCTCTTTCTCAAGTTAGATTCGATTTTCTTTTCCTTTCTTCTACTTATTCTTTCTGTTTTTTTTTTTCTTTCTTTTTCTTCGTCTTTTTCTTCGTCTTTTTCTTCTTTTTTTGTCTTCGTCTGTCTCCGAGATCTTCTTTCATCTCATTCCAACCAACGGATGTTTTCCTCTTGTTGGATTTTCCACATTTGTTTACTTCCCATTCCTCTATATCCATTCTCCAATCGTATTTCCTTTCGTAGATATGCAGACGGAGACGCGATCCTCCTCTGTACCTCCAAAGAGGGAGTAGAAAACCGTAAAAATATTTTCTTCCCATTCGTTGAGAACGCGTCTCGACGCGTTTGTCTACTTCTCGTTAGATTCATCTTTCTACGAATGGATCGGAACAAATCTGGAGTAGATGTAGAAGAAAAATAAAATGTAAACTACTTGTCGGTGATTGGAAAATTCGTATAAATGAGCTACCGGTATTTCATCGTTTCTTTTTCTGTTTTTTATTTTTTTTTTATTCTTTCAAAATCTACATGCGCTGTGCTTTCAAATTCATTACATTTGAAAGTGGGTTTTGCATGAGAAATCGAGATTAACAGAAGGGGAAGAAAGAGAGAGGAAAGCTCTTTAAATACTCGGTAATGAGCTCTCTCGCTTTTCCTATATCGTAACGACTCGTTGAATCGGTACTCGTCGTTGGATTAATTCCAACGAACTTTAAAGCTGCAAGCCGACGGTAGTGGTTCCACGCGAGAATCACCACCACCGCAAGCATACTGGCCCGAGAGCTTGTATCTACGAGCTGGAGGAAAATGAGGAAGAGGAGGTTTTGCCGTATATATACGTACTAAGACATGTTTGAAAATTCCAAAGCTTTCGGTGTTTGCTTTCATTTGGCAGGTAGTCACAGAAACGTCTCTCGATGGACATGAAATTCCATTCACTTTTTCTCCTCTTCATATTCTTTATCGATCGATTGTCATTAAGCTCAATAAGCTTTGTCTCTATCTATACGTATCTCTATGTGTGTTTGAACGTGCTTTTGGCGAAAGGATGCCTCGGTAAACTTGAAAGAGAAGGCTAATTTCGAATACGGAGGAGGAGTTCGGAAATATTCCCATTTACTTGGATTACAAAATGGCAAGATTAATTGTTTTATCTCGTTCCATGTTAGCCAAGTATGCCTCTTTCTCAAGCATTTCCTTTCTTGATAGTAACCACCTTGATTCTCCTTTGATTAATTATTCTCATTTTCTGGGATACCCTTAGTCGTGAACAACTCTACGTTACCAACGACGATTATGTTGGAAATGGCACATTTCGATTGACATCTGTGAATTGAAACCTTCATCACTTCTCTTTCTCTTTTTAGGACTTTCTCATAAATATCTTCATTCCATCTTCCAATCATCATAGACATTTAAGGTTTATCGTTGAAGAGAAATGAGATTTTGACTCGAACAATTACCCTACTTCTGTTGCTTTTTTGAATATTTGCGTTGATTTTACATATAAGAGACCTTGTATTACTATGTTGAGAAATATATTCACATCTACATATGCAGAGAACGTGAGTGAGTGAGTGAGTGAGTGAGCGAGAGAGAGAAGGAGAGTTTGCGAACGGACGTACGGCAAAGTTCACCACGAAGTGCATGGCGAATTAGTGCATAAATTAGGATCGTGTGAAAGCACCGTTCCCTATCCAATAAGATCAGAAGGAAGGGGAGATAGCTGTTACGACGTTAAGGGATCCCTTACTCATTATCGGTGGCTCGTCGAATACGCGTTTAATTATCCATTGCATACCGGCAAAGTATCGAACTTTGCTTGGTTTGTTAACAAATGATAATTATTCGATTATCGATATGATTCGGAATTTCTTCCGGTATGAAATATTTATTTAATAAAAGTTTAATGTTGTCGAGATTTTTAATATTTTCTTTTCATTATATTTCGTTTAATTTATCGACAATCTATCAATATATATCGTTAAATATAAGTCCTTTCGATTAGACCTGTTCTTTTATCTATATAGAAATAGTTCACCTTCTTCTTCTTCTTCTTCTTCTTTCTCGATAGAGTTTGTATTTTTCTTGGATAAAACTCGCACGAAGTAAAAGAAGTAGAAGAAGGAGTTGTAATCAAGGGAAGGTGAAAAACGTCAGTACACGAGTTACGTCAAATTTACGAAGAGAACTAATTAGAGAGAAGAGAGAGTCTTTTCTCTCTGAAAGGGAAGTAAGATCGATCGTAAGTTTATTTTTAGTTGTAAACGATTGGAAAGTCGTTGACCAGGAAGGATGAAAAGCTTCCAATAGATCGATTTTATTCGGATGATAAAAATAAAATAAAAGTCTGACTCGTGCATATGTTCGCGCATATATGGAAATCTATTGAAATCGTATACTCGCTAATTTTACGTAACAACTTTTCAATCGAAGCGACAGTGAAAGTTCTCACTTTTTTTTTGTCCTTGTCATTCGGCAATTTAAAATAAAGAGGTTGAAATGAAGAAGAGATTTTAAGAACACACATATAACGATCGTTCATCGACGGAACGAACGTTTCTCTCGAGGGTCAGGAAATGGAGCATGTGAGAAGGGTTACTCACCTGACTGGGACTGCAAACTGCGCCATCGGCAAGGCGACAAGGTATCTCATGAGGGACATGATGGAGCCGTTGAGGGTGGCAACAAGGATCATTGCAGTCCTCCTCCCATCCGCAATCGCACTCCTCACCCTCTTCCACTACGCCGTTTCCGCAAATGGCCGACTGAGGCTCTGTGGGATCATCGATTATCGAGAAGCAACCTTACCATCTACATCCTCTAAGTTTTCCTTCAAATCGAAGGAAAAGGGCTGGGGGTTGGGGGGAGGGAAACGCGAGAGAAATAGAGAAAGAGAGAGATAATGATGGTGTTCCGAGTCGTCTGATAAGCGTTGATAGTAGTAAGAAAGCAACCGAAAGATAAAGAGAGAGAGGGAGAGAGGGAGAGAGGGAGAGAATTTATCTCTCATTTTCTCGTTCTGCTTCACTATCTTTTAAGATCGTTCTTGAAGTTGTTATTCATGAAAAAGTCGTTTGCCAGCTATGGACTTGGAACAATGGGCAAAATTATCGACGGCTATCTATTCGGTTTTTCTTCATTTTCTTTCTTTTATCTTTTACATTTTCTACCCTCTCCGTCAGCTTTTGCACTTTTCTTTTTTTCCTCTGGTATTAAAAATTTGTTCACGTCGTCGGTAGCATTTATTCTCTTAAGGAATCGTAGCTCTTATTCGTACGTAATTTTCGATGCCTGAACGATAATTAACCAACCAACTAACCCATGCCATCCATTTCCTGTCTTGTGTTCACGTCGCGTCTTCGTGTCTTCTTTGTCCGATAACGAGAGTGATTGTTCCTCGGGGGATCGAAGCGAACGAAAGAAAACGACGAGTTTGACAGGTTAATCGCGTGCTGTTCTGCTGCCGGTACGAAAGGAAGAGGTACGTAAAAAAAATCGAAAGCAAGAGGGAGAAAGAAGGGAAGAAAAAAAAAAGAGGAAAAAATTGTCGGCAAGAAAATCCCGCGCGCATTAAAGCAAATGAGATGTAATAAAGGTTAATCAGTCGGCAGTTTTAATGAAATCCTTAGGTTTAATGAAGCTCGGCGTAGGGATCTAGTCTTTCTCGTGGTTTCATGAAATTAATGTTAATCTCGTGTCTTACGCTTTCTACCAATGTTCGTTCTCCCTATACTCGTGTTTTTCTATTTTTTTTCTTTTGTTCGATTTCTTTGAAAAAAAAAAAAACCAAAAAAAAAAAAAAAACAATGAATAATTTGAATGATATTATTAACTATTATTTAGATAAGACGAGATCAAATGTTAGGTTTAGGATATAGGTGTGTGAAGAGAAATGATACTACTTTAGAGATTTTCGTAATAAATCGAGGAATTCGCGATAGAATTTCCTCTGACAGGGGGTTAGTCCGACTTTGTTCGAGTCTCTGGAAGCCGAGGATGAATTCCTCTTTACGTCTCCGTAGCCAAAGTAATGTGAGATTGTAAAAGGCACGGTAGGCACGTCGACTATGCGCTACGCAACGCGAATCCCCTTTTTCGCGGCGATACACATAGGATTCGTTGGGGAATTTTGTACTTTGAAGGCTCTTTGCAGCGGCACTTTAGCGATTTCTCTCTCCTTGATTGCTACCTTGTTCTCTCAAAAGTCTTTAAACGGAGTACTCAAACTGATTCGTATTTCTCTCTATCTATCTATCTATCTCTCTCTCTCTCTCTCTCTCTCTTTATAAAGGATTCGTTAAGCAAGATTTCATGGATTTCAAACTTTATGTAATAATTATGTGCTATTACTTATATTACTTTAATTATATCAAATGATTCTTTTTATAATTGAAATTATTTTTGCCTGCATACAAAAATGATATAACGTGAAAGTTAGTCAACGAGGATTACCATTTCCCCGTGAGATCACTAAAGTCAAGTAACGTGGGCACCGTTAGTAATGTGGATGGTTGATGCGTTTGGAAAAACAAAAACCGTGTGCTGTTGACTCCAGAGAGCCAGTAAAAAGATGCTTTTGATCTTCTTAATAATATTAGATAAGTGTGAGAAATAACTCTAATCGAAAGTTATATCATGGTATAATAATAATACTATATTAAATATCTTTATTTATTTGATTTTCAATCAAATTATTCCGCGAATTAATTCTAAAGAGATTGACGAATTTCATTGGATAGAAAGAGAAGAAAATAAAAGTAAAATTGTTAATTTGCTTTGAAAAGAAGGAGAGTAGATGGGGAGAATGAAATGGTCGATTTCTTCTTCTTTCATCTTTAAGGCAAGGTCACTCGACAGTCCATTACACGCGTCTTTGTCAAGATTAATCGAATGTACCGATTAGAAGAGCAATTTGACTGGGTAGTCGTTCCCACTCGACTCTCTGACGTGCGACTCCGTTTTAATTGAATTCCAAGCTCTCCGAAGCCCCGTTCCCATCCCTTTTCCATCCCCTTTCCCACCCCCTTTACAATCTCCATTGCATCCTCGACTCGCCATACTCGCACCCTCTCGAGCGTCTACCATCTACTAACATATAACGCATCCTCCTAAAAGCTTTTGCCTACAAAATAGAAGAGTTTTTCTCTGTTTGTCACTCGAAGGGACTCTGTCCGTCTGTAAAAGGCAACCTGTATCTCTTCTCGAATTGCTTTCGAAATTGTTGTTCGTTTTACACCCCTACTCCTGTTCCTGTTCCTTTACCGCTTTCAAGTTTATCGTCGAGCGTTAATTTAATTCATTTGGAAAGCCATTGCGATGACATTCTCTCTCTCTCTCTCTCTCTCTCTCTCTTTTTCTTTCTCTATTTTTTGTTTTGTATATTTGATCGAAGAATTTTCTCCGAGTTCTCGTCAAATCGTTTAACGAAAGTGTTTAATTTAGCTTTGAGTTTTTATCGTCGACGGACGTTGATCGAGCAGAAAAAAATAATAACTGACGTTTATTTATTATTTTCAAAGTTACAAAGAAAACGTTGGCGATCGTTAGAAAGTGAATTCGTTGATTCCTCGTGTAGAATAATTGTCGTCGTGAGGTAAGTGAAATTACCGGTAAAGGTACACGGTACAGACTACGTTAAATAATTTGACGAGAATTTGTGTTCATCGTCGTTGTATACGGAACACCGACAGCGTTCGTTTCAAGAGGTATTATTCCTCTTTCGTAGTATAGCATAATAAGGAACGGACGAAAGACGAATAGTTTGGAGATAATTGAAATCTTGAAACTTATTGTTGTACTCACCAGCGAAACATCCTTTCGGAGAACGAGCCTTGGTATTTAGGACTGGGTTTATGGAGACGAGACTGCACGGACTGAATCGATTGTTGTTCCGCTTGTCGCCACTCGTAGCCCTTGCGAACATTATGAAATTCCCATCCTCGCCGCCTGGTGAACACTCGTCGGGATCATGCTGTATATGTGCGCGTAAATACAATATATATATATATATATATATATGTACATGAGATTCTATTTATATGCATGTGTGTGTGTGTGTGTGTGTGTGTGTATGAAAGAAAGTAGGTGGTGAAAAGCGTTTTCGAACTCGTCCGAACTCTACGACCATTTTCCTTCTTTTACTTTCCAACACATAGTTAGACATACGCTAACACATCCCTACACATATACACACAAATGGTCGTAAAGTAGAGAACTCATTTAGAAAGGACCTAAACGCATTTGTACCCGTTCCGTGGTCGAATGGAAGTAACGGATGATAACGTTGCAACAAATGCGTCTTCTAAAGTCGCCTTAAAGACTTCATTTACGATCCCGATTTTCTGAGAGTGTGTATACAACCTTGGTTCAAAGTTTTCCACCACAACTCTAAGATTTTAGATAGAGATAAGGGTAGAAAAGGATTTCTTTTTTTTTTTTTTATTTTCATTACGTATTTTATGAAGATGAATAGATAGAGGGGGAAAAGGAAAGGGAGAATGAAAGAACAAATAATTGCTAGACAAAGTGATTCTGTAGGAAGTGTGAAATAATAAAGGAAAATATCATATGGCATAATACATGCACTTTATTTTTGAATTTAACTAAATTTGGATTCTTTTTAATAAAAGTACTACTCCAAAGTCATCGAAATCTTAATACTTTATAAGATATTTGACATTTTAGATTGTTCAGAATTATAAGTATATTGCAAAGTTTTGATCGAAATAATGTGTATCTTATTACATGAACTTTGAAAAGTTTGAAAAGCTCTCATTCTCGATTTGTAATTCAAGATATAGAAAATCTTACGAGTAACTACGAATAGAAAAGTAATTAAACTTTAAATATTTCTAATCTGTGAATGATATTTAATAGAAATATATTAAGAGTGTTCTAATTTAAGTTTATTTTTATAAATAAAAATTTGTGGGTGTCAAAGAGCAGCCAGTGGAAAAGTCAATGAAATTGTAGACTACGTGTACGGTGACGGTGGGATTATGGTTTTATCTAAAAAAAAAATGGCAAAAGTTGGTCAAACGAAACGGCACGTACACTTGGTTTAATAAACTTCGTTAAAAATATGAACAAAAAGTTGTTGAAGGTTTGGAAAGTCTCATCTTACTTTGCGTATGGAATTGCAGTAGAATGCGCGAAGGACGTCACGCGCATGAACGAGCACGGGTACGTACTCGAAATTGAATTTCGTTGCCACGAGGAAATCACCTTTAAGGGCGGCAAGAAGGTTGAGGGTGAAAGAGGAAGAGGAGAAGCGGAAGAAAACGAAGAGACATTCCGTTCCCGGGGGAAGAATCACTCGATGTGTTTTAGTTCTACTTTCCTTCTTCTCCAAAAACCTCCTCTATCCCTTCATCCCTTTGCTCTAGGAGACGTGGCCTTTGATCGTCGAAGGTCGACCGTCTATGGTCCCTTTATTGCATTCTCTCGACCAAAAAGAATTAGGAAGTTCGATGAATCGAGATTAGACTGAGCAATCGTTGACTTTACTACTTGACGATAAAGGAAAATTTCGCGGAGAAAAAAAAGAAGTTTGATAGGTTAAAAAGTAAGAGGATACAAATAAAATAAAGGAAAGGATTGGAAAGGGAATAAAAGGGAGGAGGGACATTGTCGATTTTATTCGACGTTCTCCGTAGGTAGTAACGATTTTAAAATCCAACAGGAGTCAGCATTTTCGGATATTTTACGAGAGATCCCGATGGGAAGTGACGCCTTTCACGGGGTGATTCGATTTGACGCTGCCAGGGAAATATTCCTCGAGGGGATTACGACGATAGAAAATATACGCTGAGTTATAAGTAGACGGTGGAGAAAGAGGAGGGGGGGGTGGGTGGTTGGTTGGGGAGAAGGGAGTAAGACGGTGGTAACAGTAATAGGTTATTCGAGATCTTTTCTTCTTCTTCTTCTTCTTTTTCTTTTTCTTATTTTTCCTTGAATATGATGCGAGGAAGGATTCACGGATTTTCAGTTAATAGGGTCTTGAAATTCTTGCATGACGTCACTCCTCTGTTTCATGGTTCCCCGTGTTCTAACATCGACCGATTAGTAGGAAAGTTAGCGAGCTTGTTCTGTGGTACTCTTTGGTATGAGTCGAGCGAGAAGAGAGGGTGTAGATTCGCTTTCTCCTTGGAATTCGTGATGAGAGAAGAGGGTGCGAGAAACACACGAGATAGGGGTAGGTGAATAGATAGGTGGATAGGTAAGGGGAAGGAAATAAGGTACGATGCACACATCCAGTTCGTCGTTGTCGTTGCCGTTGTCGTTGCCGTTGTCGTTGTCGTTGTCGTTGTCAAGTACAAACGGGACACAATGTTAGAGACAACGCTCTCTTGTAAACTTACAGGAGATCCAAAATTGTGGCCGATCTCGTGTGCAAGGGTAACGTGAGAAACCGTCGGTGGTACGTGCTTCCCGTAGTTGAGTAGGGTGATTATGCCAGTGTTGAGAGATTTCATGCTACCTCTGTAATGCTGTAACGTCAAATTCGTGCTTTTCTTTCATTAACAATTATCTTATCGAATACTTAGTTTCGTTTTAATAATAATTCGATAAAAGCATCAATTAGTACTTTTGTCTCAAATAGAAAATTATACGTACTCCGTTTTTCTCGCAAACACCACCTGCGTTCTTGAGATCACCTGTCCAAGCCAAACCCAGCGTACCCTTTTCGAAATCACGGTAAGTGAACATATAGGAGAGACAAAAGGCATCGTAATCTTCCTCTGTAAAACACACCAAATAATAATCGTAAATATAACTGGGATTTTTTCTATTTCCTTGTTTTATTTTTTTTTTGTAGGACAAACGTTTAACTCAGAGTTCAATTCCAAAGCTTTTTCTTTCGAGTACTTTTATTGGATTAGGCTTGATTTATAATTCCTATCTAACGTAAAAGCAGTTCAAATTAATAATATAATAGATTCTATACATTTACGAGCGGATCGGTAATAATTAATAATGAATAATGTTACTTTCAAGGGAAAAGGGTAGAAAGTAGATAGCTACACATAGAGACATATAGATGGATACATAGATAGGTGAATAGATAGAGATAAGAAAATACAAAATTAATAGGAGAGAGATCATACGCGTATTCTGTTGAACTTTTTTTTTTTATTCTGTAGACCTTTATCCATCCACGCCGCATGAATGCGCATTGATCCTTCACCACGGACGAAGAGGGAATTTGTTACTCGTGTTTCTATGCGTGTGAATGCACGCATGTATGAGTGTGCACTAAGCTTTCGAGGAATTAAATTACAGGACATTCTTGGGCATTCTGATTTATTATGTACATACAAGTTGATTTACCGCATGGATACAGTCTGATTATTTTATATTAAACTTGACTGTAATGTTGATTAAACGATTCCGTGTTAGATTTTGATCGTATAATGTATTTGAAAATACATTTGGCACTTTTGAAAAGAAAAGTGGACTTCAAAGCTCTGTTCGATCAAAGTTCCGAACCATAATCAATGGTGTGGTCCTTATCGTATAACAAAGTGTACGTTCCCATTGTGCAACGACTACTTGATCGGTGAGCTTGATGAAGCCGAATATTATACCTTAGTCTTAGCCAAGGTGCGCATTATGTTTCCCAGTATTACCTGTTTCAAATCGCCTTTGGCCTGACCATTATGTCGCGAAATTGAGATTTGAGCGAATAACTATGACGACCTGTTATAACGATATCGAAACCTTTATCGTAATATATGTGTTATATGTTTAATAACGCTGGACAAACTACGGGCAATATACAATTTTACTACTATTTTATTTTGTTTAAATATTATTCTAAAAATGTCCATAACTAATTACAAAATGACAGAAACACTAAAAAAAGATTTGATATCGAACAAATGTTTTCATATGAAAAGAACAGCTTTTGTTAGTCTTTCACAGATGATACGAATGTATTTGTTTATTATTATATATATTCATATCCATTCAATGGCTTTCGTCAAAAGATTAAATAATATTTGAATATATCTATATAAATAAAAGCATGAAATAAACATCCATGATATCTCTTTTTCATAGCAGCTGAACAGAATTGTATGTCTCTTTTCATCTCTTTTTATATTCATCGTAGATTTTGATGTGTTTCTCGATCGGAAAGGTGTGCTGGGGTTAAAAAAGTATTCGGTGTGTATTGTCCACTTTTAGAAAATCTTGGACGATGGAAACTGATCTTACCGAGTTCACGTACTACTAGTAGTAATAGTGGTAGTAACATTGTTGAAATATGATCCGTGATGTGGCATAGACTGCACTTTGTGGAAAGGACTCGAAAGAGAGAGCTTTGAGGAGAACTTTCAAGAAAGAAAAAGAGAGAAAGACGCGTTAGTTTCATTACCGTTACACGAACGAATCGAATTACATTAACACGATACTTTTATTAATTTGGATTATAACCGTACTCGACATTTTATTATTATTTTTTTTTCTTTTCTTTTCTCTCTCTCTCTCTCTCTCTCTCTCTCATTTTTCTCTCACCAGCCACGAGTTTTTTCCGACTCTTCAAAGCTTTCATATATCTCGCGTCTCGAGTTTCACGTTGAAGGGAAGTCAAGATAAAGAGAGAATAGCGAAGTAAGTCTGTAAATCAGTCTGCGTAGCAATTTTTCTAATTTAAGAGATGCCATTTTCGTTTGGCAATTTTCATTTAACATATGTCTATGTATTTATAACGCAACAGTGAAATTATTTAACCGCCCTATTCCTTTTTGTTTAAATAAAAACACAATGCAATTTTTGTTCCCTTCTTTTCGTTGAAAAGTAAGTTTGTACTTTCGTTGTCTTCCATCATTCACTTTTACGCGTGAAGAAAATGTTTGTCACGAGTTTTGGGATATTGGCGTTGAACGACGTTACGGAAATGGCTTTAAGGCATTCGCCACGATTTATGAAAGTTCCTTTTCTATTGCTTTTCTTCTCTTTCTCTTTCTCTTTCTCTTTCTCTTTCTCGTTGTAACGAGGAAACGTACTTACTTACTTACTTACTTACGCGTATCGATCTGCTTTTCTTGCACGAGACTTCTCGAATCGTGTTTAATAAGATTATACTGCTAGATAAGTTTGATAAGATGATGCTACCCAATAAGAGACGCGATTAAAATTGAATCGTTAATCGGTAGCTTAGTTGACGTTGATCATCGAAGAAAAAACAAGTTTCTTCAAGGGCTAGAAATTCTGGAGTTTTCTCGAAGACGGATAAAATGATGTTTGAAAGATCGGAAAAGTAAAAATATGATCTATTTAAAAAACAAGATATGCCTGTCGTATTGAACTTTATCGACTGGGAGGGGGGGTGGATGAAAAAGAAAGTTTATTCGAAAGGAGTCGAGTAAAGTGTAGAAAAAGCAGAGAAAAAAGGATGAAAGGGAAGGAAGGAAGGAAGACTCGAGTAAAACGATGAATAAACGAACGAACGAACGAACGAACGAACGAACGAATGAATGAATGAAGAATGAATGAATGAAAGAAAGAAAGAAAGAAAGAAAGAAAGAAAGAAAGAAAGAAAAGGAAAGAAAGATAAAATGGGTACTTATACGAAGCGATATAAAAACGAACGCTTTTACCTCTCGCCTTTAGAACATTTCCGTAGCGAGTACTCAATGACACCTATTTTTTTTCCTCCTTCATGTAATCCAATACTCTTTTAACTCTCTTTCTTTTTCTCCTACTCTTTCTCCTACTCTTTATTCCTCTGTATATATATTTTTTGTTTCTTTTCCTTTTTAACATTTTGCACCACTAATTAAAGCTACGATTAATTAACGAATGACGAGAGAGATGGGTAAAGGATCCTCTTGGAAGTAGACTCGAGTACGTACTGTAGTTGTTCGTTTTATTAATAATTTTATGTTTCAATGTGTGACAGGATAGCGTGATATTACACCTTCGACATAATTGCAAATACTGATAGTGGTTTGAAAGTAGATCGGATAATTCTCTATGATGTCTCTTCTTCCGTAAAATCACATGATTCTCTCAATCGGTCGTTAAGGTTTCTCGCAAACTTTCAGTTTTACTGAAGTTTCTGATGTCTACCATACCATGTATGTAGATTATTTGAATGTAAAGAGACGGGAACTAGCTTATGCATAGTTCAAAAGTCACGCTTGAGTTAGACGACGAATTGGCGATATGCTTGTAAGGGAGAGAGAGAGAGAGAGAGAGAGAGACCGACCACTTTATCAGAGAGATTCATGCGTAAATAACGTCCTGGACATTTCTCATACGACCGTAAATAACATTAATCCAACTAAATTTCATACTAAGATATATATATAATATTGAAGAAAAATTGACGGCAACGGGGGGGGGAGAAAAAGCATTAATGGAATTAAAAAGGAAGCAAATAGAAATGGAAAATAAATGGAAATAATAGTTAAAACTCACCGGAAAATAGCTCGAGAAATTCTTCGACTCCGTAATCACCCGTAAATCTATACGATGGATCTTGCAATGCTTCCTCTCCGTGTACTTTCACGCGTTTAATCATAAAACTGATGTTGTCCGGTTGTCCATCCTGATTAAAATCTGTAAAGAATTTTTCATTATATTTTGTCTTTTACTTACACATACACACACACACACACACACAAAATGACATTAGCGTTAATAATTATTGTCTCTTCTTCGTATAAAATAATGAAATGTAATACAATGGGAAAATAATTAAATTTTCTTTATCTTTACGAATTTAATCTTCATATTTTTACAAATCGGCAGTTAGATAGTGGAATTTATTTATTAAAAAAATAAGGAAACGTTGAGGAAAAAAGTATTTATTATTTCATTTCTCTTCTTTAACTATTATTATTATTATTATTACCAACCTTCTCTCTTTTTCTCTCAAGAGAAATACACTTTGGCGCGGTGTGCAAGGGTGAGATTAAAAATAAAACAATTGAAAATTGCCAGACTCTACGCGCGATGTTCATTGTTTCTCAAACGTGACGCCTTATTCTTCCTTGTGTTGTTTTATTGAACCCCCTTTTTCGTTCGTATCCCTCTGTTACTTTCTTTTCCTCTTTTTAAACATGTGAATGGCATTCGTCGGAGCGATCAGTAGTCGTAGCGTATGCGGAAGGAAGAAAAGAAATGTTCAAGAGAAAAAACATTTTACTCCGTTCATTTTATCGAACGAAAAACATCGTTCGCATTGTTCGCAAACGATTGGTATGAGTATACAATATGTCTATATGTGTGTGTGAGTGTTGAGTGTAGTGTGGTGTCATGGATAGGAAGTGGTAGGTATGTGCTTATCGAACGTCGAAAAATAGAGGTTCGTTGTTGGCCGATGAACCGTGCGATTATTGTACTGGCTTGGTAATTCTTTTTCAACCCCTTTCCTAAAGAGAAAAAGAGAGAAAGATAGATAGAGATGTGTTACACAAAAGGCAACGATAAAATCCTATAGCTTTCGAATACGCATCTCAATCGTGGAAACGAATTGATTGGCTCGACCGGCAATGTTAGTTATCATCAAATATTTGAGCAAGACATAAAAGAAAAAAAAAAAAAGAAAAGAAGAGAAAAATATCGATCGCATTTTTTTACAAAATATATTAACTTTTTTAATAATGAAAGTGCACGTAATTTACTAGGAAGAAAATCAACGAGAATTCTCTAGCATTTCCTATTTCTTTCTTTCTCTCTCGGTTTCTACATAAATTTAAAGTTGACATCCGATAAGAAGAGAGAGAGAGAGAGAGAGAGAGAGAGAGAGAGGTAGATGGAAGAACAGAAAATCGAGGCGAATAATTTTGGGGAAACCAGTCTTGCTTCCTTCGAGCCAACCAACCAACCAACCAAGCAACCAACCAGCCAACCAAGCAACCAACCGACGAACCAACTAACCAGCCAACCAGCTAACGTGGGCTGCTGGTTGGTATATCTTTTCGAGAGGATGGCACTTCGCGTGGCGAGAAGCATTTAATCAGACCTTCTCCAACCCTTGCTTCGAAGAAATACAAATCGAAAATGGAAAAACGGTCAGACGTCACGCGAGAATCTCTCTTTGGTTTCCACCGAAAATCAACGAGGATGGTGAGAGAAAGAGAAAGAGTTGAAAGGATCAGGGAGAGGGGGAGGATGAGGGGGAGGATGAGGGTGAGGGAAGGTGGGGTGGGGCCAAGAGGATGTACGCTCCGAAAAGCGATTATTATCCTGACTCTTTCGTTTCCACTCTCTCTTTCTCCTTTTCTCTTGCTTGCCTTGGCTTTTAACCAACTCGATTTCTTTTCAAGAAGAATATTCTTTTTCATTGGAAATTTCTCTGATCTTTTTTTGTCTTTTCTTTTTTTTTTTTTTATTACAATCATTTTGATTAAAGACGATAAGTCATTTAGAGAATATATGAAATTTGATTGAAAAAAAAAAAACTCCTTTTTTGTATTGCATTATATTATACCAAGCTTAATTAAATATTACGTTAGAGTAAAAATAAACTGATAAATTCATTACTGATAAAATGCAATTTTGTTGGAAAAGAAGCGAACTATTCCAAAGTAATTTGCCGAAACGAATCACGCGATATCTTGGTTATTCTAGCAAGAGATGGGTTTCGCGTTTCACCCCGTTCCCATCCATTTCTCCTCTTTCGTAGATCTTGGAAAGCGTTATGCGACCTATCAACGACAACGACGACGACGTCGACGACGACGACGTCGACGACGACGACGACGACGCCTTCCTAATTAGTGCCTAAGTCCATCGTTCTCTGCTAACTCGATGTATGTAATATTAATCAGCTTTGCTTCCTTAGTTTGGAGAAGGAAGGAATCTTTGGAAAGAGGGTGCGTTGTTTAAAAAAAAAAAAGAAAAACCCTAAGAAACTATAATGTTTCATCTTCCCTCCTTGTTATAATTTCAACCTAATTTATTTTCTCATTTCGTTGAGATGTCGATCATTAATTAAATCGTCTTCCTTATTCCTATCTCTTTACTCACATATCTCATTTCCTGACATAACTTACGAATATCGATTCTACCTCGAAAGGTCCTACCATGCACTTTACGATCGTAAACTCTCTCTCTCTCTCTCTCTCTCTCTCTTTCTCTCTCTCTTTCGTAATAGACCACAAATTCCTAAGGGATGAATTACGAATTTCGATTAAACCTTCGAATATTTCTTCAACGGTTCTTCCAACAACGATAATATTAATAAGTATGCATATTAAGTATCAAATGTTATCAATGAAATAAGCATATCTATAGGGCCATTATTAAAATGTTTATACCTAGTATTTCATGAATTAGGTATTATAAATTATACGATTTAACACCGAGAGGTATATATACATATATATGTGAAGTCATATTCATTAGTGATAACACTGATATCTTTGCTTAGCCAGAGGAACATTAAAGCACTCATACATATTCATATAGCACGTTAGTCAAAATATAATATATTACATAGGCGTAAGAAGTAATGGATAAAAGGGTGTAATAATTCAACGATTCTGAGGGAGAAGGGAAAACGATAATCGGTGCGACTATCGTCGTTTAGTAATCTCGGTTGGCGCCGCCGGCATATTCGTTAGAAGCCCGGAAACTTTGGCGGAAAACGAGCTTTATCCTTGGCGATCGCACGACGGAAGGAACTAAAGAGAAATAGAAAGAGAAAGAGAGAAGAAGATAGAGAATTGTAAGTAATGCACTAGCCTTGCCGCACGACGACTACGACTACGACGACTACGACGACGACGACGACGACTACGACGACGACGACGACGACGACGTCGACGACGACGACGGTACGTGCGGTCACGCCACGTTAAACACGTCTCAGTCACGAGATGCAAATATTTGCCGTTGTTACTGCAGGTGGTGCGCAGTGTTCAACCGTTCTGTCCTATCTGCGAATATACAACGCGCTACATACCCAAATCAGTCCATTTTATTCTTATCTAATTTTCATAAGAAACATTTTTTAATAAATTGACGTTACGAAAGAGTTGGCAGTCGAATTATATAATGTATTATTTGAAGTTATTATAAAACGAATAGAAAAATCCTACAAAGTCAATGGGCAAAGTAATTAATGATATTTTACAAAGAATAACGATTATATATTATACAAATGTCATTACAGTTAGAAAGAGATCGAGCAGGGGCGGTGGACGCGCGAAAGACAGAAAAATGGGTAGAAAGAAAGAAAGAAAGAAAGAAAGAAAGAAAGGGAGAGATCGTGGCGATGGAAAGTGTGGAACATTCATTTCCTTCGATATACCGTCGATCGCCGAAAGCAGAAAGTTAGTTTAACTGGGAGGGCCCCGTCGAAAGTTTTAATTGGTTTGCGAAGTTATTACGTTTGGAATGAGACAGAAGACGCGCACTTGTTAGGTCCACCGAAGAAACTCGCATTGACTTCGATGGTGAGAGTGAAGGACGGACGAAGTAAACTTTTCGATTCGTTTTCTCTTCTATCTTATTGTCAGCTGCGTTGGCAAATAATGCGTTCTCTTATTTACGACGACTAGTACGATTAAACTTCTATTCGTTAAAATCAAATAAAAGAGAGAGGGCAAAGAGAGAGAGAGAGAGAGAGAGAGAGAGAGAGAGAAGATATTACATTATAATAAATTGTTACTTGTCGATTCAAATAAATGTTTATTCATTTAAATTCATTGATCATTGAAAGTACGCTTTTAAATGAATATTGTGTTGATATAAACTGAAGTTGCAACGTGCATTATTTCGTAGATAATTTTTTTTCCCTATAAATATGTGTGATTTTGATTAGTTCATTACCTGTGTGTCTGTAAATGGAGTTAACACGTTGAACGTGACGAGTCATAACTTCGATGCACGCTTCTTCCGATTTGTAATGTTCGAAGAACGTGTGATCTGCTTGCAGGTACAGCATACAGGTTGTCTTTTTCGGATCGATCCATTTCTTTCTTCGTAAGATCTTTTCATATCTTTCTCTGTACAATCTAAAGCAACAGAGATAAGAAGAAATAGGATAAGAAAAGTTCATCTTTCGTCCCTTTAATAAAAGAAGAAATTCCAAACGCGAACTCTTTTAATATAAATTCATCGTGCAGCTCGAGCAAGTTATTCGGGCAATGATTTTCGTTTCTCTTTTTTCATCTTCCGGTAGGACAAAGGAATCATAAATGCCGGAAGTTTAATTTGCCAAGAAGACTAGTGAGAAATACCAAGTCGACTGTGTGCTTAGAAAGAAAGAAAGAAAGAAAGGAAGAAAGAGAGGAAGGAAGGAAGGAAGGAAGGAAGAAAGAAAAGAAGAATGAATGAGAGTTAATTGTCGTCGTACACGATTTTAAGATGAAAATTTGTGATCTCTAAAGTAGTTCGCGATGATGTTATTAAAATATCTAGTATTTATACTAAAATATTATGATACGATATCTTGCAATGATTTATATCTATGTTTTCGTTAGAAGTGAAAAAGGGATGATAAAATTGGAAGATTTTCTTCAAGGTTGAAATCGATGAACCTGTCGGAAGCACTCATTCTCGATCTTTCGATATCTCGATCTCTCGACATCGGGTTTACTTTCTTGTTGACGGGATACACGATAGCTCGGCTTCTTTTTCCTTGTCGGAAGCTAGTGGGACGTTTAAAATGAAAGAGGCAAGGATCTTGAAGTAAACATAGCGAAGAGTCGACAGGCAGGTAAGTAACCATCGTACTTTTTCCTCTCGTATTTTTATCGTGTCGAGATATCGAGAAAGAGAGAAAGAGAAAGAGAAAGAGAAAGAGAAAGAGAAAGAGAGAGTCTCATTCATTGAATCATTCGATAAAATGGGGATGAATGAAGTACGAGAAAAACAAAGTTAAATTGATCGACCATATATTAACACAAATTTGCTCTCTCTCTCTCTCTCTCTCTCTGTCGCGTGTTTTATAAAGATACTCGAATAATAAATGGGTTTTAAGTGAAGCGACACAATGAATATTTTCATCATATTATAAACTAACATTTGATTTCATTGATAATGGAATTTGAAACTTGAATGGAACATATTTGATGATCGTATATAAAGTAAAACTCATTATATAGAAATATAGGATAGGATTGAAATCATTTGTATCTAACTATATACCTAAATAGGATCGTATCGATCAAAGTATAGAGTACTAGTACATATAAGAAAGACGAGATGCTTACTTGTCTATAAGCTCGAGATTATGAGAGAACGCCATGGGGTCCTTTTTCCTCGCATCCATTGGATAGAATCCTGGCTTCGCACGATTCGTCCCTTCATTTACGTGTTGATAAAACGGGCGCATTGTGCCACCAGCAAGAAGATATCCGTTCCTTCCAGTCTCGTTGTTGTTCCTGCGAACGGTATTTCTCGGGTGAGGGAGAAAAATTGTTCAACGTTACCAGGTAAACGATAACCTTAGTTCTTTGATAAATTCTCTCCTCTGTGTCGTATTATTTGTCCAAAGAGTATTATATTTTCTTAGTGTTGTGTATAATGCACACACACACACACACACACACACACACACACACACACACAAGTCATAAAAGTATTCTTACCTGCCTCCCATCATTAATTTAACATTGAAATGAATTATTAGAAGGATTTTCTGTTACGTTTATCGGCTCTTGAAATCGCGAAGAAACGATCGCTTCGAAAGGGATGAAAAACAAGCTTGTGAAAGAAAGGACTTTGTATATTTTTGTATCTTGAAACAATTGAACGTTCGTTTCGCGAGAAAGAAATTAAAAGATGGACTTGAGACAAGAAAATCTTTGTAATATTTTAAAGCGACCGCGATTGTGTCTCGGTAAAGTTGATGGAAGGGGGAAAAGAAAAAGAGATAGAGATATATTTAAACGCGAAGTGGTTGAGATGAACTGGCATTGTCCGACTGCTTGGCGAAGCTCTCCAGAGGGGTCTCTCGCAAATTACTTCCTTGCGAAGTAGGTAAAATAATTACTACCTGGAATGCTACGTAAATTGGTAGGAAGAATAATTAAGGTTCCCTTTAACCCTTTATGTCTCGCCAAATTCTCCTTTTATTTCTTTTATATAAAACGATATTCATCTCGGGGGAGGATACACTGTACAGCTAGTGCTGGTGTTGGTGTTGGTGTTGGTGTTGATATTGCTATTGCTACTCCCCACACCCTCTCCTGTGGGAGGACGTCACTTTGCGAGCAAATAATTTCATCATAGAACGATGCTATGGAAATATTAAAAAAAAGAAAAAAAGACAAGTAAAACACGAAAGAGAGAGAGAAAATATATTTTTGATATTTTATATGAAATATCATTGTTTTTCCAATGATTTTCAAGTGGAATAATTAAAACGCGTTACGTAACACATCGTCGATCTCTACATATATGTCACGTTTGATATTACGCAGATATAAAGAGAGAAAGAGGAGCTTTTGATCATATTAAATCGAACGACGTCAAGAACGATTTCGGGGAAAGCTGCGAAGGTCAGATAGTAATATTCGAAGATCGCGTCAAGTTTCGTCGTTTCAGCAGAGCCATAAAGGGTTAAATTTTCCGTTGGTGACACATTCGAGATTCAGAGGATGACGTTGGTGGAAGTTTCGAAGGTGAAGTCGAGCCACGTTAAAGAGAGAGAGAGAGAGAGAGAGAGAGAGAGAGAGAGAGAGAGAGAGAGAGAGTATAGAAAGTTCGCGATCGTAAACAGAGCTCGTATTTCACACACACGAGTACGATTCGATCAACGAGTAACATCGTTCCCTGGTCTCTGACTTGATCGATAAACTCATGGATAGTAATGGTGGGAAAGATAGTGGTGGTAGATGGTGTAACACAGTTGGTATATTGGTATTGGTGATGCGTGGACACAATGCGGTATGCGAACAAAATGTTTATCACAAGGTACTGTCGGGACTAATTAGAACACAGGGTGCATCAGCTCAAAAGTCTTCGCTCGCGTTGCAAGCTGCGTTCGCGAGTCACGTTATCATTAATCGATGTGGCCAGACCACCCTGCCAATTAACCTTCTACACGTTCTCTAATTAGTGGTCTTCGAAAGACGGAAAGACCGACTAGAGAGAGATAGAGAGAGAAAAGACTAGTCTCGCAACGTGTCGTGCAACGTTGGAAAATCGTACGAAAGGGTATTTGCTTTCTCGTGGGAACGCCAACGTCCCTCTTTATTTCACGAAAGAACGAGTCGTTTGCGATTATTATTTCGAAATTCTCGTGAAAACTCATATGTATATATATATGAAAAGAGGGAGAGAGAGAGAGAGAGAGAAATATATATGCATTTACATAGGTATATCTGGCTTGCCTTTGTTGGACACACGATATGTAGAGATCGATTCGTTTAATTAACATCTCTCGACAGGACGAGAAGAGTCGGTCGGAAGCAACTTAATCAAATAATTGCTGAAACGCGTTACGTTTTATCCGTCTACGATGACTTCGTTTACGTTATGCGCTGGTTTTAGCATTAATCTGAATTATCCTCTTGCCAAAGTGCTTTCTCCTATATGCATACATATATGTACATACATATACAAAAGTATGATTCTCTTTTTATACCGAAAAATAACGAATTTTACGGTTATAGCATCATATTAATTACTTTACCGTGACGTAATGAAATAGAGTTTATTAGTACGAAATGCTTGTATTTTCATTAACCTTACGAACCTCTCAACGTTTTCTTTCTTTTTATTAGTTTAACGTTACTGCTCTACAAACGTATGTACACATACACATGCATAAGGAATTAATTTCTTTGTTATTCGAGTAAACAACTGTGAGATAACACGAAGCATTGGATTTATTTACACTTCGCGGACATAGGACGAACGAATAGACCCGAACGACACAACCGAGTGTCAGTGTTGTTTTCAATCGCGAAATGGAAGGATCGTAATTCTGTCTACGAGTCTCGTGAACAATTTTCAAGTAAGTGTTATTAGTATTGCTAATAATTATTGATCATTATCGTTTCTTTTTCCTTTATTTTCGACAAGTACAGAAATATATAATATGTGTGGATATTATTTTACCGTTAATATTACGTATGTTATCGTGTATTATTTTATGACATATATTATGTTACACGTTATGTACCTACCGTTATCTATTAATGATCACCATCATTCATTAACGAATTTATATTTTATTATTAATCAATCTTTTAATCGTTATATTACGATGAAAACGAATTTTTAATTTCTCAAATGCACTCGTAATATGTAAAATTAATTTTTATCTTCATCAGACCATTTAAATATAGTTAATTTTATCAAGTGAAATATTTCGGTTATTTTTAATTGTTATGAATAAAATTTTGCTGCAAACGAAAGGTCGCTCTATTACAAGAGGGGGGCACATTAAACTATGAAAAGAATTTTTGTCTGTAATTAATTTGAAAATTTCGTTAGAAGAACATATTTTTTTTTATATTATAAATACTTTTGGATATAATATTTAAATGAAATAAGTTTAGCAAATATTTGGAAAAGATTGTAAATGTTCTCTCACCTGAATAGATTTCGACCGGTTCGATGAAAAAGTTCCTCGCTTGCACAGGATTGAGTTGGTAAGACAGAAATATCTTTCGAACGATAAGCGATGGTATGATGATGACGTAAATCATCGGATTGATTTCCGCATCGATAATCGTTTTCGGAATGAAGTCGATGACAATTGACGGATGAAGAGGAATATCTGTTAGCCGGTTCGATGTAAATCTCATCGGAAGCCGTGAAGATAGTTCCATCGAAAAGACCCTCGGAAGTGACCATACCGTGAACCAAAGAATTTTCGTCGTCTGTAAAAATAAACAAAAAAACAACAAATGGAAATATAAGCAATATCTGGCAAAACGATTTCTTCAATTTTACGCGCTATTTGGTTCTCATCTGTTTCCTAACTTTTGCATCTCTCGTCGTCTTTATTTTAGCTTTTTCTACGAAAGCGTTTGGCATATCATATCCCGCGATTTGCAGAATGTGCGAATATCGAAGAGAGATTCACGGTTATATTCCCTTCGAGCTGTATTGCTTGCTGAAATCGCTTACTTGTTTTATATGCCAGCTCGTATGTGTTGAAAGGTGAGAAGGAATAACGTTCTTCTGAATTGTACGATGTGAAATGTACGATCAAAATCATAGAAATGGGGAAGAAAGAAAATATTATCTTACTAATGTTTTTTAAAGCCGTTCCAAATATTCTTCATTCGGATCGATTAACTTCTTTTCAACGCGATCAAATCATTTTTTTATTTAAATGTTTCTAAATTCGTCCTAAACGCGTCATCGAATAAAATTGCATTAACTGTCGGCGCGGAAAATCTAAGACACAGAGATAGGTAGAATAAAATGTAAAATATCTTTTTTAAGACGTATTGAGAAGGAAAAGTGCGGTAGGAAAAAGAAGAACTTACTCGTCTGACGTTTTTCTTCCCACGAACACGTACTACCTTCCTCATTCTGGACAAAGGGAATACGAAAGTAAGTTCGTGCCAGTGCAGCGAACTGCTTGTTAATTCACCACCGATAACGTTGCACGTGGACTCCTATACGCGATAACGCGTCTTCAAGTAAGGAAACAAACACGTTCCCTACACTATCATGTACTTTTACGAAGCTTTAACTGAACCTATCATTTTCAAAATTAACCTTCATTATATAAATAGTATAATTTAAACTTTTTCTATTTAAATGCAGAATTGTAGATATAATATTATCGTCATATCAGTTGAAAGGGTTAAACCAAAATCGTTCCTTCGTGTTTTGAAAAGAAAGGGGGGGGGGGCGGAAAAAAAAGAATTAAAGCGTCCATTAGATAAAGAACAAGACAAAGAACAATATCTTTTTATAGGTTTGGAAAGGGATTGCTCCTAAGAGACAGAAGTTCCTCGTTGTAAATCACTCGGTCGATCGACCCCACCAAGGTTTATCCATTTTCTGAGGCCGCAGACGTAGAAAGGATATGGGAGAGAGCCACTCCTGACATCGTTCCAATCCTGATCTTCTTCTTTCCTTTTCTACCAAACCCCCTCCATCCTTTATCCCTCCATCTCTTACGCGGTCCTACGTCGAAGGCTTCATCCCTTACGGAATTTATGTGTGGAACGACGTAGAAATTTTGAGAAAATTCCCAGGGCGTAGGTCCTACGCCCTCGGGACACGTACCCTTTTTCCATTCCCCGTTCCTTACCCTCGCGAATCCCTTTAGTTACCTTCGCTGACGACCTTCACGATTGATATACAAGCGAATTTAACCGGAATGCGAATGAGAATATCAGATAGATAGATACCGTTTTTTAGATTATTATCTAGATTAGTTTTCTCGATTTGATTAGATCATCTCGAAAGGTTTTATTTAACTAAATACAACGAAATAAATGTCATTCCATATTATAATATAACAAATATTATTTTTATCGCAAGAAAACACACGATATTATTCGGAATTTGTTATTACGAAAGTCATATTTCTTTGAAATCGTATATGCATACATACATACATATATATCGCATTTTCTGCGTATGTGTGTGTAGATCTTAGAAAAAGTGGATATCTGGTTTGTAAAGTGACGGAGAGTGTGGCATATAAGAGAATAACACATCCCTGCAGGCCAGCATTTCACAATTTTCTATATTTTCTCCTTCTTTCTCACCTTTCCATTATTTCTCTTCACACCGACGCGACGTCTCTTTTTATTTCCTACATCGTTCTTTCTATGCTTCCCTCTTCTCTCCTGTTTGTCTTTGTTTCTCTCGTATGTTACTTTCTTCATTTCATCCGGTTCTTACTATTCGCAAGCGTAAGCTTCTTTGTTTATTTGCGTAAAAGCCACTCTCGAAAGTATGTACACGGATCGAGATTTTTCTTTTCCTTTTTTATTCTTTAATGTTTCTTTTCTTTATACCTCGTACACTCGAAAGGATTCGTCTTCTTACTCGATCTCCATTACTTTTCTATAGTATTTTAAAGTAAAATTAATATCCGAAGAAATCTTATGGGAACGAAACGTTTTCCTTCATTCTCATTTTATTTCTGAAAACTACTTTGCGTCAGTTTCATTTTATTCGTTGAAATGAAAGCAGACAATATGAAATATTAAATACAGACCAATTCATAAGTCAATTGACATTAACAATTATTCAACTTTTTTATTAATTTGTATTTACATCCATATGGTTGAACGTGTAAAAAATGAAATCTGATTACTTTAATAATACATTTGTATCGATTGGTTTATAAGCCAATTCGTAGAATATTTGATTCCAAGAGTAAACTGCTTTAGCGTAAAAAAAAAAAAATAAAATACTTGTGTAGTAAGAAAAAGACGAAGGAAAAAGAAACCTTGTATCCGTTATCATGGTTCATGGGTCGTGAAGTCAAAAAATGAGCTCTCCGCGTCCTGTTGAAACTTTCTAGAGAGAGAGAGAGAGAGGGAGAAATCGGGTATGTGTTGGTTCTCGTGAAAAATACTCTCGGAGAAATCTCTTGGTTCGTTCGTGTTTCGTTCGTGTTTCGTTCGTGCTTGGTTCAATACATACATCTTTTTCATGGATCGTTTGGTGAAAATCGGCTTCGTTCATCCGTCGAAAGCACGCGTTCGGAGACGAAAGAGAAAAAGAGAGAGAGAGAGAGAGAGAAGAGAAAGTATGCAGCTTTACTTAAAACGAGGTAGAGCAATTTTGTATTCCTGGAGATGAAAGATTGATAGACGACGATGGTGTTGGTGCTTGTAGAATAAGATCGAAGTCAAGGTGTAATGATAACATTCACCGGAGAATATTTATTAGCGGCCAACAGAGAAAAAATAGAGAAAATAAGAGAGAAAACTTTTGCTTTCCCTTTAGAATTTCTTACAAGTTGTTACTTATTCTAAAAAAAAACGAAGGAAGGAAGGAAGGAAGGAAGGAAGGTAGGAAGCAAGTAAGCTTTTAATACGAAGTTTTTCTTACCAGCAGAACCATACAGAAACCACATTTTAAATAGCGTTTTAATAAAACTTTATATTTTCGTCATTTTCTCATCGAGGATTACCGTGAAAACCCATTAATCGATTGTCGCATTTCTCTGTTCGACGGAAAGGATGAATATGTTTGACAAAAATTGCAATTTGTCGATACGCCATACGCATACGTTTGCCCCTTGTTTCGCCGTTGTTGGCGAATCGAATTTTTTTTCCTTTTTTTTTTATTCTCTCTTTTTCTGTCTCCCCCTCGCGCTTTTTCAATTCATTCATTTTTCTCCGGAAGTTGTTGCAAATTTTTTAGACAACGTCCTCTCTTTCTATACGCGTACAACGAACGAGGTACCATTAACGTAAATCAATAACGGAATTGAGGTTAATATATTCAACGATGGACAGTTCAAGCTCTAGCTCTCTCTCTCTTTCTCTCTCTCTCTTTTTCTCTTACAAGTACACACATACATAGAAATACGTGCACACATTTGCCAGAGGATCAAGAGATGAAAAAGAAAAAAAAAAAAAATACGTAGTTTGCGCGCAAATGCACGTCACGTGACATGCGCAAAGGTATTAACGACGGGATGGTTTAATTCGTGGAATGATCGGAAACGAAAATCAGTATCATTAATTCGTAAGCCACGCACAGGATACACATTCAGAGGGAGGGAGGGAGGGGGGAGGGAGAGAGAGAAGATAGAAATACGTGCAGGCCTGTTCGTCCCATCTCTATTTAATTCGGCTCGATAAATTACCGCAGAGTGCTGCTAATTACCCACTAATAATACTCACAAATTACTGATTTACGTTCTTACGATAAAACTCGATCATTAAAATAGAGTGAATCGTTCGATCGATAGCAATTTCATCATATTCTCAATTTTTTCCTTAATTTTGATCAAATTTTCACGA
This sequence comes from Polistes dominula, assembly GCF_049000335.1. Classification (NCBI taxonomy): domain Eukaryota; kingdom Metazoa; phylum Arthropoda; class Insecta; order Hymenoptera; family Vespidae; genus Polistes; species Polistes dominula. Next base: position 284,179 of record NW_028301150.1, read on the forward strand.
TGAATTTCATTCTAGTTATAATTTTATACTATAATAATCATCATCTTCATCATCTTTGAAATTTTTCTTTCGTCTTGGGTAAATTAGCTGTCGCCACGAACATTAATTAATGTCAAACAGTCAGCGATCATCAATATTTATTATCAGACGAAATACGTTTATGGTACGAAACGTCCTGACAAACCTCGCTAAGGTAAATACCTGCAAATTCATTCAATTTAATTGCAAGCCATCGAATTATCGCTAATTATCCGTTCCCGCGGCAAGGTGGATATCGTGAATTTAGCAAGGTTTTAACGCTCGGGGAAGCGTAACCAGCACGAAAAAGCGACCACGATTGAAGCAGCGGAACCGATTCCTTTTGCCAAGAGGGAGAGAGTCATGTACACACTTGCCTCCTCACCCTCTCTTCTTCGAATATTCCCAAAGCGAGTTCTTTCACTTTCTCCTCCCTATCAGTCATCAAGCAACATCCGTGAAGAAGAGAAAACTTCATAATCTCATTGACGTGTAGCTGGTATTTATTTGTAGTAGTCGCATTGGGAATGGGTTTTGCGTTCGATGCTTATGTTAGTTGCAACTATGTGGACGAAAGAGATATACAACTACGTGTATGTGTATATAGTTATAGATAGATAGATAGATAGATAGATGGATAGATAGATGGATAGATAGAAAGAGGGAGAGAGGCCGAGTGCAGTGTATTCTGTCGGGATTGGTGGTTACGAAAATTAATGCTGATGGCAGGAGCGGCCGTTATTTGGCGCCGGTTTAAGCGGTAAAACCTCGCAATCAACGCCGGTGATTGATGCGGATCTCCTCTCTTTCTCTCTCATTCACTCTTGCATCGTCAGTTACTCTTTGTCCTCCTCTCTATGTATATACTCTGCATATATTTGCCTATATATATATATATATATATATATGTGAGTGTGTATATATATTTATATAGGTATTCGTATATTGCTTGGGCCATTCTTTTCAATCATTACGGTGGTTTCGACACGCAGCCGATTGGCTCGATACAAACATTTAGTGGCGTATCGCTTTGAAAAATTGCCGACGACACCGTTGGGATTAAGCGACGAATACAAAAAAGGGCTTTCCATTTTGTCGTTCCGCACCCTCTCGTCCAAAGTGACCTGACTCTCTCTCCTACGTACCACCCGTTTTACGATTTAATCTTGATGGGGAGTGCACCAGCACTGCTCTCGTAATCGACGTTCCCGTTCAACTTCAATTGCGAGTTGCGAGAACACGATCGGTCATTTGACTGCGACGAATCTGCAATGTTATTTTCTTCTTTCTTTTTTTTACTTTGTTGTTGTTATGCATTCAAGTGGGAAAACGTGTTTCGAGAGGGAACCTAGAGATATAGATATTTTTATTCGAGCCTAATCGAATCGAACGACCGACGAAAATCACTATCGAAGAGATATTGTATGATTCATTGTTATAAAACGTATATTTTGATTTGTATAGTCAGGTAATATTTTTATACCGAAACTCGTCATTTTTAGTTTGTGTATTTTTCCTTTTTCCTTTTTCCTTTTTCCTTTTTTTTCATCTCTCTTTCCCTTTTTGGTTTTTTTTTTTTTCATTTTATTGGACATTTTGTAGATTGCAGCGTACGTTCGATTGAACGATTGAACTCGGTTTTCAATCGGAAAGCTACTTGAAAGTGGCAAACGCATTGGCTTAATAATAAAAATGTGCAAGAACAAATGTTGGACAAATCAAAAGGAATGAAAGAAAAATAAAGAAAGAAATACTCGTGGGTTAGCTCGTGGTGCAACAGTTTCGTCCGTACTGTTATTGTTATGGAATCGACCATTATTGGAATTATTCGACTTTTGTTTCTCTCTCTCTCTTTCTCTTACCCTTTAACGATCATCTCCCGACTGCAAGAAATAATAGAGAGTGGAATTTCGCGGGCTTGTAATTGGCCAATCCTCTCGGTGTCTCTGTTTCTCTCCTCATTGGATTCTATCAAGCCAATCGCAAATTGGAGCAGACATAGGCTCGTTACGTCGTGAATTAGCGGTTGGCAGTGCATCCTACTGCATTGTGGTTCGAAGATATCTGCCATACAATGGCCCTTTCACCCTTCGCACGCGCGTTCCTCTTCATTGGCGCGATGTATTTCAAGGAGCTCATTACGGAAATCATTAGTATCTTCTCTTACAGTAATGTTGGAAAGCCCTTTTCTAAGCCCTCTTTTAGACTACTTCACCACGTCATTTCCGATCGATGAGAGGGAGAGAGAGAAAGAGAGAGCCCATTATTCTTTCGAGCTTGACAAAGGTCTTCAAACTTTTATTACATTTTGACCAATCACACAACCATAAAGCGGCTTCTTATTTTACATCGCTTGTATTTTTTCTTTTTTAATACGAAAGATAATTACGCAATAGTTGATGATCAATTGTTTGATAATTCGCGTTCGTATCTACTAGGTTTTTTGTTGTCTTTTTGATTTATTGTTATATCGCAATAACGAATTTTTGTTCTGTTCTTCCAAAATTCGTTATCCTTTGAAATTCATTCATTTTTGGAAAGTTGCTATCGATATAATAGAGGAGATTAGATTTCCGCCGGAAGGCCTTTTTTTTCATAGAGACGCGCGTAATGGTATTGACTGTGACGTGTGAAATCGATTTTAATTTGACGAATAACGCCGACGGTAACAAATTGACAGCTAGTCGAATAAATATCGGATTTTTGTTTTTATTGGTAGGACGGGGGCATATGCAATGAAAAGAGGTGAGAAGAGAACGTAAAGTGGGGTGGGCTGTGGAAAAGAAGCGAAATGCGAATTCGATGCAGTGCGAAAAACACTTAGAGAGAGAGAGAGAGAGAGAGAGAGAGAGAGAGAGAGAGAGAGAGAGAGAGAGAGAGACGATCGAACGGGAATGGAAAATGGATCCTAACGAGATCCCGGAGGAAATCTCGGAAGCGAAATAACGACACTGTCATCGGCTCGTGTTTTCAACCACCCACCCACTCTACGCTCTTCGACCAATCGAAAACTTTTTAAAAGAATCTCTCTCTCTCTCTCTCTCTCTCTCTCTCTTTCTTTAGGTGTTATCCAATTTCGTTTATTTTTCTATCGCTTGTGTTGAAAGTCAACTTCTCTTATCTCGCGGAAAAGAAAATGAATAATAATTCTCGATACTTCATCGTGGTCGGTTGAAAAAAAGAAAGACAAGTCATTTGCATGCACCCTTCGGAAGCCATTACCGTGTTTTACGTGTCATATTAACGAACAATATAATCTTTCCTTTTATCTTTTTCAATATGTCAGGAGGAATAATAAATTTGACGAATAATTTACAATGATAGGATAAACTTGAATGGTGCATATGTTCGCGCATATTCATTCGCGTGTACGCGCGCGAATCACGTCTTTCTCAAGGGACGTCGCTGATCTTGTGTGTCAGTCTCTCGTCATTATAGTTACGTACCTGAAAGGGTGACTGACTCACTGAAAATAGATATAAAGAGAAGGAGAGATGTATAGAAGAAGCTCGCACACGGTCGACGCGTCCCTTTTCACCGTGTAGAGAGAACATTTCACGAGGCACTTTGAAATCTCTCGAAGGGGAAGGCAATGTTTGCTCTTTCATGTTGCACGTCAAACTTCTTATCGTTAGGAGCCTTGAATAACGTCAGTAAAGTTACCTAGCCAAGAGAGGGAGAGAGAGAAAATGAGAGAGAGAGAGAGAGAGAGAGAGTCAAGTTATTGTTTTCCCCATCTTCGTTTTGTGGCCTGCTAAGAGAAACTTCGGAAAACTTAATTACCAACGTGTTACCCGTCGTGAAACTTTAATCAGGTCTTATATTACTAATGATAATTACAATACGGGGATCCTGTGACTCCTTTTTTTTATTTCTCGTCCTTTTTATCCATCTGTGTTTTCCAATTCTTTTCGCGTTTTATTTATATCTCTCGTACGTGTCTTCGATTCGTACCAAGTTTATCGTATTTGTAAGAATACAGGGATGAAATGAAAGAAAAATAAGACTATATCGTGTTGAAATCGTTTTGGAAGACATTATCTGTAGAATTTCTTGCGAAATCGTTTAAAGCACGGTAGAACGGTAAACGAGTATTAAGAAAAAAAGTGTCCTATTCTTTAGATGCATTCTAGCCAGCGAAAGCAAAGTTTTCTCGATAACGGCAGCTGGAATCGATACAGAAGAAAATAGTTTGGACGATCTATCTATAAAGAAAGAGGAAAAGAGAGTTCTTCTTCTTCTTCTTCTTCTTCTTCTTCCTTCTTTCTTTCTCGTCCTCCACCTTCTCATCCTCCACCTTCTCGTCCTCATCTCCCCTCATCTTCCTTTTCCTTTTCCTTTTCCTTTTCTCGCAGATTCCTCGGTGGAAGCACGGATTAAACTCGTTTTACATTGTGGGCGATGTAATACATACGAAACTCGATGGCTTCTCGGAGAAAAGTTGGTAGGAGATCACGTAACAGAGTGAGAGAGAAAGAGAGAAGGAAAAACTCGAACCTTTTTCGCGGATCACGTTCGCGACTTACTGCTTTCTAGGGGGATCTTATCGAGCAAGACGAGGCCGAGTTAACAACCCCAAAGGAAAGGGACGTTCCTTTCATCTCCCCTTTCATCGGGTACCTTCATGTGTACCGAGTTATCATTAATTTCCGAACAGTCTTCTGAAAGGATACCTATCTCTGATAAAGTTTACATTTTTTGCCATCACCATCACTTCTCTATCAGATTTTCTAATTTTTTAAACTTTTTTCTTCTTTTTACATTATCATTTATCATTTAACAATTATATTTTTCATGAAAAATGTATCTATGTTGTTTAGAAAAAAGGAAAAGCTATTTGACAAGAAGAGAAGAAAAATTGAAAGGTATTGAAAGGTTAAAGCATTTCGTACAAACGAATACGCAACGATAGGAAAAATATTTTGGTAAAGCCGGTCAAGTTGTCGAGCCGCTATTATCCTCGTAACTGGCATCGGTAAGCCCATAGCAGTTTTAAAATCCGAGCTCTGCGATACGCGTCGTGCACAGTCACCATTCGTACCATCAGCACACACCAACCATCAAAGCTTCCGCACTCGCAGTGGTCTTTACCTAGTGAATGTGTACCATCCACTTCCTGTACGCGAGGCTTATAAACCCTAGTGGTGCTATACCTATACGTTTCTCCATTGAAACGGGAATGTTTACTTTTCAAATGGATTCTCCTGTATGCATTATACACACAACAAAGTACCTTCCTGTATCGAAGGCACGTAGAAGAAGAAGAGTAAAATTCTTCTCCCCTTTTTTTTCCAACTCAATGCAGTCTGCTATTCGTATGCCAATCTTTTCTTATATTCTCTTTTATCGAATTAAACATAGAAGTTGTGAAAAAATGGACACACAGAGAAGGATCGAATTTTGTTCTTTTCTTTATTCATTGAAAGGAAACTTTGCAATCCTCTTCAACTTCCGTTGGCATAACATGTAGCTTCTCATTTCAATCGGAAATAAAATGACAGTTTATCGACTTGCAAGTAGTCAATAATAATTGAAATGTATGATGATACAATGTCTTTATTGATAACTCTTGATTTCAAGTAATCTTGATTTAAAGAGAAAACACGTTAATTTAGATATCGAAGGGAAAGTTTAAGACCAATATTGATAAAATTTCAAGTTGAACTTCTTCCGCCCCAGTAAGCGCTATTTAAGAATTTCAAATGGTACCCTCTATCTCGTAATACATCATTTTAAAGGCAATAAAAATTTGCCTTTAACTAAGTTTACAAAAAATTAAATAGAGTTTTCTCCTTTACGCTATATAATCACAAAATCATTTATTTTGGGTGGCATTAAATTTCAATAAAATTCACTTTGCCGAGTGTTTGAAATGCTAATTTTTGGAATCAAAAAATAAATGTTGATTAACTTTACATCCCTGGGATTTACTTATAAATTGTCGTTTTTTTTTTTTTTTTCTAATTTTGACGATAAGCGTAAGTTTTCGTTAAGAAGAACATCTTCTCTAATAATCCGCCGATAATTAGAGCTCTTGGATGAAAAAGGTTTCCTCGATTCAACAACATTCGTGTCTTTTCGGGTCTTTAGGTACTTTTAATCACCATCAGTCTGATTCAAGAGATTTAATTAAACCGTTACCGATGCGTTTACTTCCTACCATTCTCTCGGAAGCTTTGCCTTGGAGAGATAATTCCATCCCTCACGGAACTTTTTCGTCCGAGTGAGAGTATTATTATCCTCGAGAGGCGGCCGAGAGGATTATCCGAAAGAATCCTTCCGTTCACGACCTTGACGTAGCTTCCAGGCAGGCAGGCAGGCAGGCAGGCAGACACTAGCTCGTCATTTTCTTTCTCTCTCCCTTTGATAGAAAGTTAGAAAGAGAGTTAGAGAGAAAGAGATACTCTGGATTCTCTTTTCGTTGATAGAAGTACGGACGACGAGTTCGAGCATACGCTCGACCTGTGATTCGTTTCTACACCGACTCTTGGGAAAGCAAACACTCGGTGGTGGTCGCAGATTCCTAACGAGATCCGACAAGAGACTCGATGAGATCTTACGTCCCACGCGAACATTTTCTATCTTCCTCTCTATCCTTTCAGAAACATCCTGTTCGTTTTCTGCTGCCTACGACGTTCATCCTTATCCTTCTTTTTTCGATTCATTTATTGTCTCTTTTTTCATTCCTCTCCTCTCTCTCTTTATCCTCACCCTTTTGTCTCGATTTCAAACTTCAATATTTCATCTTCTCTCCGTCCACTTTCTTCTTTCTTTTGATTCTTCGTCGTTCGGTCTCATTGTTTTTGTCCACTTTTAATATACGCCTAGAAAATCTTGATTACTTCCACTTGCATCTCAGCTCTCACATTTTCTTTTTTCTTTTTCTTTTTTTTTTTTTGAAATGAAAACTTTTTTAGAATGAGAGTGATTTCAATCAATAAATTTAACATTTGTGTTTTTTATTTGAAGATTCTCAACATCTACTAGCTCTTTTCCTATCTCTCGAATGAACGAGAAGCTTTCAAGACGATTCGTCATCGTGAAAAACGGAGGAAAAGGCTAAGGAGTAGCCTCTAAAAGAGGAGAACGCATGTTCGCTAGCAAGTACGGTTCGTTAAGGGCGGAACCCATCTTCTTCCTTCTCTTGTCTGTTTCTCCCACTCTCTCTCTCTCTTAGCACACACACACATATATATATATATATATATATACACACACGTAGATTCTCTCTTCTCTAGTTTGGCCAAGCCGAAGAGAAAGTTGGGAACTTTCAGGGAAAACTTTAGCGTGGTGTGGTTCGAGAGAAAAAAAAAAGAAAAAGTAAAAGGGGAGGAAGAGACATAGTGGCTAGAAGAGGGGGGTTAAGTGTGGAATTTAATGCTACGAAGAAGAGGAAGTAGGAGAGGTTGTTGCCGGAAATGCGAGCGAACCAACGATTGCCGATTGCTCTCCCTCTCTCTTTCTTTCTTTCTTTCAGTTATATTCTCTTTCTTATCTGATTGTTTTTTTTTGTCTTCTATTTCTTTTTCTTTTTCTTTCTATTTCTCAATTTCCACATCGGCCAAGCAAAAGGAACATTCTCGTTGGAAGTTTAAAGTAAACGTTACTACTCGGCTCCGTTTACCCTTGCCATTTGCATATGATCAGAAAGAGAGAAAACGGGCTATCTCGTCCTTCCGTACCTTAACCATTTTAATACCCACCGTAAAAGCGAGAAGAGGAGAAAGTCGAGGTGGAGAACACTCGGTGCGAATTTTCAACGATAAAATTAAGCTCTCGATATATATATATATATATACGTTCATCTATACAGAATGTGTTACATAACTCGGAACGTTTGAAAAATTTTCCTTGTTTTTGGTGATACTAAAATTTGGCAATTGATATTTATCGTCATTTATTTATTCTTAATTAGAACGAAAAATATCGTTCATTCGTAAATTTGGAAGCAAAATTGTCTTAGCATAGGTATAAATAGTCAAACTAAAACAGACAATAGGATGTTCGAATCACAAATATCTTTTTCTCCACCTCTTCTCTCGTTTTATCGTCTCTGCAAAGAACGATACGACGTGTCTTGATTCTTTTTTTTAGAGTTTCTTTTCGTTTCTCTTTTTTTATCCATTCGAATGCATTCCCTAAAAATCTTGTTCTCAGTCTCTACGGTATACTACCACGAATACCAAAGAATTTTGGTGGATATTCAAGAACTAGGAAACCGGCTTAAAAAATCCATAGCGGATTTGCCCGTTGGAACGTTAATCCTTAAATCTTAATGTTGTTTTTTCTTTTTTATTACTTTTTAAAGTTTCCCTATCTTCTTTATCGACTGTAATCCGAAGAGAAACCTTTTAGGATCTAACGGAAGGAGAACGGAGGATCCATTCGAAATGTAATTAATTATTACGAAAGCTAGTCTTTCTAATCCGCATTATTGAACGTTAGATAGTTATATATATATACCTATATATTCGTATAGCAATTCTCTTGAAATTCTTTCATTTGTACGAAGAAATTTATAGATATGCTTTAAACGATTGATCGTGTTAAATGAAATTTAATTGGAACGTAAACTGATCAAGATTTTCTTGTTGTTTTTTTTTTTTTTTTTCAGAAAGATGAACCTCCTTCAACGTGTTCGTAGTCGCTTGAAAAAAGACTGGAAGAGATGATAGAGTAGAAGTGGAGGAGGAGAAGGACGTTTCGTGGTTCTAGTTGGTGGGTTTATTAATTAAGGGTAAGTACACGACTTTCGACCCCAATATAGCTACTTTGCTTCAGGCTGTGTGGTTGTCTTACTGTGAGAATCTTCAAAGAGAAAGGGAGAGGGAGAGGGAGAGGGAGATTAGGTATCCCTATAACATGCACTCGCTATACTACTGTATATTCTTAGTAGCAACGTTACAAAATAGCAAATAATTTTTCTTTCATAATTTAACGTAGAAAAAATATTTTCTTCCTACATAACGGATACACGTTAGCCTAGTTACGCTACGCGGTTAAGAATGCTCTTTGTTAGCTCGCATTAGCGACTACCATAAAATCAGCTTTTCTTGGGATAAAGAGAAAAGTATATAGCGAGATATTTTGCATGGATACCATCGTTGAGTTTCAAGGGATTTGCGCGAGAATCTATTGTGTATATTTTCGTCTTGCACAATACTTTTGCCTTTACTTTTGCATATACAGAAAATAGATAAGTGCTTTGTAACTGAAATCAGATCTAACTTTTTTATTTTTTACTTTATCCGCAATTTTTTTTTCTTCTTCTTTATTTTTCTCTAAACAAATTTTTGTTTGATACTAGAACTCTAACATACATACAAACAACTCTTTGAATTCTCCGAGATAGTTTCGATCAATTCATGGGGATCGTTGCGAAATATCTTAGTTAACCTTTAAAATTTGTCAATTTTATTTTTCTTTCTTTCGGTTGGTACGTTCGTTCGTTCGTTCGTTCATTCGTTCGTTGGTTCGTTCGTTCGTTCGTTCGTTCGTTCGTTCGTTCGTTGGAAAAGTTAATTATACCTCAAAGCTCGGGAATCCACAGCCTCCTGTAACGAGGTTAATTTGGCCGAGTAAAACGGAAAGTTTCACTCTCTTTGTCGTGCCCAGACGTACGGAGACTGAACTCTTATTCCTCTCAAGCCACTCTAATACTAGGACTGGTACTCTACTACTAGTAGTACATACCACTATCACAATCATCATCGGTTCGCAAACTTCAATTTTCTTTTTGTCACGGCATTACACAAATGCATATATATATATATATAAGTAGTTCCGATAGAATGGTGAGAAACCAAGGACGCAAGGTACCAACTCGTTCCCGTTTCGAGTGGCCTTTTTACACCTTGTTCTCTCACGGCGAAACGAGCGTTCGTGCCCTGGCTTTAATTATAAAGTATCCGGGGGGTTGTTGGCGCTCTAGTGTGTACGAGCCTTTGATCATTTTCCACCCTTGCTTTTCCTCTCTTTTTTCTTTTTTCTTTTTTTCGAGTCATATTATGACGACGACGACGACGACGACGACGACGACGACGACGACGACGACGACGACGACGTCGACGTTGTCGGCGGCGAGGACGATTTTCCCTTAATACCACCGCTGTTATTTTCTTCTCAACATTTTTCATTTCTTTTCAACGTCAACCGAACGCTTCCGGCTTTCATAAATCCTGCAAGCGTAATTAAGAGATTCGAATTAATTCTAAGCGTACTTTACGCATGGCTAACGTTTATACATACGTTGCCAAGCCGATCGTTTAACGCATTATCAATTTCTCTCTATCTCTCTCTCTCTTTCTCTCTCTTCCTCTCTCGTATTTCTGGATAATCGCTCTAGCTCGTTTCGTAATTTCACGATATTGAATCATTTTACCGGATAGAAAGGATCAACGATAGTGGTTGTATTGGTCGTTCGACTGATCCACACGAATATTACGATAGAAATGTTCGACGGAACAAAAATCCCGATCCAATCTTCGGATTTTCTATGCTCTCAATATTTTTCATATTACATGCTTAACTCATTTCTTTTCTTCCCTTTTTTTCTTTTATCTTCTTTTTTTTAGGTATGATCAACTAGGACAAAGAGACGCGCATATTTCCTTGCGATTAAATCATCCTCGTTAAGGTAGAATTAGCCTTTCCGTAATGGCACGAATTTATGTTCTCAAAGGATGAATTTTGGGGTAGAAAAATATTCTGTGATAGATAAACGTATTTCTTCTTTTTTAAATAAAGTTCATCGTTTGAACAACGAGTGAATAGATAAATGGGACAGTGGAGAGGATGGATATATTGCTGTAGAATGTTGAGAAGTGAAATTATTTTTTTTTTGCTCTCTCTTTGTCGCACTTACACACACAAACACACACATACCCTCTCTTTCGGTGGATTTTTACGAGAGGTCTCGAATATGCTCGAGGCGAAGACGGCGGAAGCACGTCTTACGCGTGCACCGGCATACACGCATGCATGCATATTCATAGGGACACAGAGGCAAAGGGTCATTACGAAAAGTCCTGCCACGGAAAATGTTTTAGAAGTCGCCTACGTACGCTCTTTTTTTTCTACTACTCATCTCCTAGTATTTTTTTTTCTCTCTTTTCTTTTTCTTTTTTTTTTTTTTTCGACCAACCTAGGTATTCGCCTACCGTTGCGTTTTTTTTCGCAAGCGAAGCTTTCGCGAGAGAACCTTTTCAATTTTCGTTCCTCGTGCATATACTAACTATGTACGTGCATTTTAATGACGGAGATTGTTACCCACTACAATGGTGGCAACACTGCCGCCGCCGACGACGACGACGACAACGACGACGACGACGACGACGACGACGACGACGAGCTGGTGGTTGTCTTCTTCTTCCTTTTTCATTTTTTTTTTTTTTTGTCAGCGAGCATTAACCCTTGACCCCGAGCACTTAGCTAGTAAGAAGGAAGATAGCTCGATGGTAATTTTTTGTTGCTTTTTCTATCCCTTTTAGAGTTAATCGATAAAAGAAAAATGTATTTTTTAAGGTTAAAAATCATTCGCGAATGTATTCGCGTTAATTCGATAAGGTGAAAAGAGGAGTAACGTTAGTAACGTAAAGTTGGAATGAATCGTCATTGTCACCTAAGATATCTCCGAGCTCCGATCTCTCTTTCGTAGCAAGCAAGCAAGTAAGCAAGCAAGCAAGCAAGCAAGCAAACGAGGAAGGAAAAAAGGGCAGCTTTGGGTGGTAGTAGGGTGAGAGTAGTAAAGAGAGAAGAGATTCGAGAAGAGTATGTTTGCATGTCTCTAGTGTGCTGGTTTTTCGTCGTCGTTTCGAGAAGCCACTCGTCGTCCGTGTCTAATCATCGAACTCGCTTCTCGTTACAAAGACTAACCTCTTTTTTCTTTTGACTTTCTTTTTTTTTCTTTTTTCTTCTTGAAGTAAAACCCTTAGTAAGCGGCATATAAAAGGAAGAAGGAACATTGGCCATCGTCGTCGGTCGACGACCGAGAATCTTAAAGAGGGAAAAAATAAAAGAAGGGTCGAGAAAGCTGGCAAATCCCTCTTTAGTTAAAATGCGTGGTACGGAGCACAAGCAAACCCTCTCTCGAACGGTTAACGTGCATGCTCGGCTGACCACCACACTAGACGGCGATGGTAATCCATAGGATCGGCTTCCAGTCGCGTGCCGGAAATTACAATTCGCGCTGGATTCCAGTCTCGGAAAGGTCTCTTAGGATCTACGCGTTGTAGGTACAACTACGTGTACTATTCGATAACCAGACCAACTATACTTTTACCAATGATAAAGCATACCCACACAAGAATCAAAAGCTATTTCTACATTGAATTACATTTTATAAACTAATCGATTTATTTTAATGGATCCTGTCATTTTCACTCAATTTATTATTCATTCATTATTTAATGGTGCCCCGAGGGCAGGTGACACTTTATGTATAGTATATTGTTGATAATGTCGGTAAGATTATTTTTTGACTTCCGCTAGTAGTAGACTATATCGATTTAAACTTTTCTATTGTATAATTAATTGCCTATTTTAAGAGGTTTTAAATATATATACAATATTTTAGTTTTCTCTCGTTAATGGTTTTAGAGGGTAGTATCGTTAATAAAGTATGAAAATATGTTTTATTTTTCTTCCAGGCACGAAACTCGATTACCTCGAGATTGATTTTTATTTTTAGCATTAACAAGATTACATTCTAAAATTAAATACACGATATGAATGTAAACATAAAATTGATAACAGGATTATAAAACCACAAGCGATTAACTGATTGTTTTTTCATTTCAAGTATACCGCCAGTTAAAAGATTCAAATAACTAAATTAATTTTCCAGAAAGAAGATATTTTTCAGGAACAAAATGAATACCTTTTTAAATAACCGAGGTAGATTTACTTGATTTTTTTTTTTTGAAACCAAGGAATGAGTATTTTTCTTCAAATTTCCCTTTCGTCAAAAAACACCGCTTCTATTTTTAACGACCTCCTGACGTATTCCGGACATCCTGGCAATTAGTTTTTCCAGTACTTCTAATTTAATATTTTTTCATGCACTTGCAAAAATGTACCAGTAGAAAAGTTCGTAAACCGAGTTGTATAAACTATAAAAGAGCTGGTGCTGTTAATGCGTTATGAACATCAGAATATGTGTAATTAACTGTCAACAATTTTGATGGCAACTCGGCAAATGATTGTAAACGTGCGTAGATGATGATTTTTGGAAGAAATCGATAAGTACGGTTAGAGGATGGGGCAAACTGGTATGTAAGATTACATCGGAAAGTTTGGAATCGTTTATAAACGTCTGCCAAGCTTAGCATACTCCGCGCGTTGCCAGTAATCCGTCGGATTGGGTTACAGTCGCGTGCTTGGAAACCGTAATGTGCTTGCCTCCATGATACAGCAGCCGTGTCAAGCACGGATTTCATAAGGATCAAGGATTACTGCGATGACACGTACCGTTAAAAACTCTTTCTCTCTTTCTTTTGCCCGATTATTTTTCTCATCGCATAACGAACAGAGTAAAACGAGAGAAAATCTTAGGTTTATGGTCCTCGCGTCGCATCTGACAGATTTTCTTTCATATAACATCATTTTTATTTAATTTATGTTAATTAAAATGTAGATGCTTCGCTAAATAAGCAGATTTATGATTGCTTTGACATTAAGTATGAAATTAGAATTATTTAATAATTAATGTATAATTTATTTAAAAGTACGGAAATGAAAGAAAAGAAAAAAAGAAAAGGAGAATGAAAATCGTTCCATTAGCAAATCTATATAGAAAATAAGGAAAGCAATCGGTTTAAGTGATTCAACCAGTTTAGTAGTAAACGCTGGTACGACCATTTCGTGACTTTTCTACTGAGAAAATGATCGCTCTTGCGAAACACTATTCGGATGCAAATTTGGGGCCGTTTTACGTAGAAAATTGAGAAGAGATTTAAGAAAGGGACGACGGTTTTGCCGATGATGATTCTTCGTCACGAAAACTTTCTCTCTCATAAGTTGTCAAAAAAAAATCCTCGTCGCGTGACAAACCACAATTCTTAAAGTTAATTTCGATAGGGGGAAAGAAAAAAGGCGAGTGCGTTTCTCTGTTTCTGTGAATATTGAATATCGTGTGGCTTGTTAAGCGGGGGGGGGGGGGCGGGGACGTGGGCGTGGGGCGGGGAGTGTGCTACAAAAAGGAAGGGAAACGAAAGGGAAAAAATCAAAGATTTAGGCGCTTTTCTCGATTGCTCACGATAGCAATCTCCTCGGATTCGAGTTTCTACTTACTTTACGAACGAATGAACGAATGAACGAACGAACGAACGAACGAATGAACGAACGATTTCTCCTCACGAAGCGATTAATTTTCGATGCAACGTTATAGGGAAGCCAATGCCTATTCACGGACTCACGTCACGAGCGACGTTCATTCTTCTTTAATGGAAAAAACAACTCCTCGTGCTCTTTTGTAGAGTGGACAACGTTGACTCCTCTTGTCTCGTCTTCCTTTCTTTCCTTTCTCTCAGTTTTTTCTTTCTTCTTGTCTTATTTTTCTTTTTAAGCCTTTTTCTAAAAAAAAAAAAAAAAAACTAAACGGAAACGCAAAACGAGTATTTCCTCAAAAGAGCGAGTTTTAATTACTCGTTGTTTGGCTGCGAAAGAGAGAAAGATGTAGTTATAAAAACAGTAGCAGCAGCAGCTGGCCCTGGTATTGGTGTTGGTGCTGGTGCTGGTGCTGGTACTGGGCTGTGCTGTGATGGTGCTACTGCTGGTGCTTCTAACCTTCAGTCTTTATTCTTTTATCCTTTTCTCGCTCGGAGGGACAAATCGTTGAATAAGATTTTTCCTCGGCGCAGATCGTCTTTCAAAAAGAGGTGAGGGCGTATATGTCTCTCGTGAGAGAAAGAATAAAAAGAAAAAAAAAAGGGGGAAGAGGAAAAGAAAGAAATTCGCAAGAGTCGCAGAGGGAGAAAGAGAGAGAGAAGTAAAACGAGGAAATGAAAGAAAGCGATGTAAAAGACGAGAAGTCGTTTAAAAGTCGGCTAAAAATATTTCTACCTTTTATTTTCATCCTAGTCCCGGACATTGGACGTGTCTCGGTCGGAAAGGCGTTATTATTTCCCGTTGTCGTTGACATTCTTACAGGTACAACGAAACGTAGTCATTTCATTCTCAATTTCTTTTCCATTAATCAACA
The DNA here is from genome assembly GCF_049000335.1 of Polistes dominula. Lineage (NCBI taxonomy): Eukaryota > Metazoa > Arthropoda > Insecta > Hymenoptera > Vespidae > Polistes > Polistes dominula. The sequence continues at coordinate 299,396 of NW_028301150.1, forward strand.
AAAATAATAAGTGGGAAAGAAAGAGAGAGAGACAGAGAGAGAGAGAGAAAAGTAGACAAATTTATTTTATACGGTCTGATAACGAATAACATATTTTTGTATGTATTGGATAAGACTCGCTTAAAATAATAATTCACTTAAATAACTCGATTACTATTTCAGATAGAACAAATTTGTATTAGTCAAAGTTTTGTGAGTCTATTGTTTAAAAAAAAAAAAAAACTTTGAAAGTAAGTCAAAAAATGAAAGCAAGAGTTTGATTGAAAGCAAATTGTTTTCATGTTAAACTGAAAACTTTTCAACATACTCGTGTATATACATTTACTTTCTTTTTTATTCTGATAAAAAAGATTAGAGAGAGAGAGAGAGAGAGAGAGAGAAGATATTTATAAGACGTTGCACAGGTGGTATAAAAACATTACTTTAGAAAGATAGATCGATTTTTCGTTGCATTCGATGAAAATGTAATACCGAATCCAATTTTCTTCTCTTCGTGGTAAAAGGAAATACGAATGAGGACATCCTTTGCTTCTGTATCGCATTGATAATTCGATTTGAATTCTTCTTCGGTAGCAAACTCATTTTGACGATAGATGACAACGTTACGAAAGATTTCTATTTTATAGGAAAGTAAGTAAGTATCAAATGATGGATGACAAAAAGATGAATGAAGAAACCTATAATTGGGATACATAATCTGCACACGTTAGTGTGCGTGCCACCAGAACGTTTTCAAAACTTGTCGTATTTTCAAAGTTCAAGTTTTCTCGAGAATTTTAGATGTAGGATTATACCAGAATAATAGAACGAAAGCAGATGTTACTACTCCTTATATATATTTTTTTTCTTTTCGTTTCGTTTCTTGTTTTACAACACCACCCAACGATGTGTATAATTCGACTAAATATCGATAGAAAATGTGTAGAAAATCGTTAAGATTTGTCTTCGAAATCGTTTTATCTTTACGTCACGTAAAGAAATTTAATAACGATTTGTCGAGTAGAACTCGTATCAATTTCTTTCATCCCCGGTATATTTTACCGAGTATTAGGAGAAAAGTCTCTAACTAATGGATGTATTTCTCGTCTCGCTAAAAGGTAGTGCGAAAGAATTTTTATTTTCTACGTGTAGAAATTCTCGATCGAAAGAGAGAAATAAATACAAATTGTTTCATTATTTTTTTCGATTTGTTATTTCCATGTCCACTCGATTTTTGAGAGTTCATCAAATCTTTGATAATTTTGTCCACGCTTTGGCATCTTATTTATCAACTGTCAAGCACTTTTGAACCCAGCTAAAACTCTTTTCGTTTCCCTCTTTATAAATCTCGTCGATAGATCGAAGCTAAAAAAGTCGAAAAAGTCGAAAAAGTCGAAAACTCTTAATATAAACAGCAAGAACTTTCTTTCCAGTTTCTTCCACTCTCTTGGACTTTTTTAATGTCCTTTTCGTTTTATTACCAAAGCCATCTCTCTCCTTCTCCTCCTCCTCCTCCTCCTCCTCCTCCTCCTCCTCCTCCTTCTCAAATAGATGGATTTTCAATTTTCGATTTTCTTGGATTCGAACCACACGTGACGAGTGACAGCCTCGCGACGCGTTTAGATTGGCTTGGGGAGAACAAAGTTCCTATTTCAATGCAAAACTTAAATAAGTTTCTTTTTTTTTATTTATATATTTTGTTTACTCATATTTGTATCTTTCGTAAAAAAAAAAAAAATGATGGAATTGACAGGGTAGCGATTTTATCCTCAACTTAAATTTCACAGAATCCGTAAATAATAGGACGTGAATGTGAAAGCGATAACAGGACTCGAAGGACTTATTTTTCTTGAAAGAAGAAACCTGTTTTTTTTTTTTTTTTTTTTTTTTTTGTTAAAAAGCACGAGAGAGCAAGTTCTCTTTTCTCTTTTATTCCAGGGGTTGTATCTTTCAGGACGAGACAGTTATGGCCACCTGTATCGATTTTTCATCTTTTGTCGGAGAAAGTACACCACGATGGGGGACACTCAGAGAACCGACTAGAAACGCACGAAGGTGTCGTAACGTTTCGCTTTTACGATCTCGTAGAAAGAGTAAAAAGAAGAAGTAGGGGAAGTGGAAAACTACCGGAAGGTCATAACGTCGAAAAGACGATGCAATTCGCGAATGCAAACCACAAAGTAGACCAAGACCGGACGTGTGTCGGGTCGAGCGTCTTTAAGGGACCCTTTCTATTCTTACTAAACTTCTTCTTTTCTCCTATTTTCTTGAATATTTTTCACAAGTCCCTCCTCTTTCTCTACTATGTAACTCTCTTTATATTCACTGAACGATGTCAGCTAGCTAGTGTACTTTGTAATCACGGTAAGAATTTGTTAAAGTGGTAGTTGTTAGTTTACTGTCGTTGTATTTAGTTAGAAAGAAGGAAACGTTAAATTCACTTGTTGTTTCTCTTTGACAAAACTTCTTTAAATCGACACTTGTTATTTAAACTGCAAGAAATATTTCTGTCCAATGTAATTTTAAAGTTAAAAGAAGAAGAAGGAAACAAAAATACATAGCAAGATGAAAAGTAAGATTAACATATTTTAATAGAAATAAAATAGAGAGAGTAAATTGAATTATGTTCTTCTGGTATATTTTATTAGTTTTTTTTTTCTTTTTTTTTTTTTCATTACTCGTGGTAAAATAAAATTTGTAGAGTTTCTTTTTCCTTTTCTTTAATTGTATCCGATATATGAAATGTATCTCAGGTATTGGTGCTTTTTCATCGGTGCGGATTTGAAAGTTACGATCTGACAGAAGTTGGTGGAAAACTATGCTGGTAGAGGTGAGTCGAAGAGAACATTACGAGGGAAGTGACGAGGGGTCGTAAGATCGAAACGACGTCGTAATCCAACGACGAATCTTTTCACATCTTATTCTTTTTTTTCCCCCTTTTCCTTTTTCCTTTTGGTATCTCTCCTTTTTTTTTCCTCTCTTTTTCTTTCGTGTCGTCGTTGATGTCGCGATCCGTCCGATTCGCCAAAGTCATCGATTATGCGGCAACGGAGCACAACTTTGTCGACGGACAAAACGAACAAGTAAGAAAACCTAAAGTAAGTGCGAAGAAAGAAAAAAAAAATAAAGAAAAGAGGGAAAATTTCTGAAGAATAAAACGCAAAACGCTGGAATATGAAGGAGGATATCGCAAGGAAAGAAAATTTGTTCGCTTCCTGTAAAACGAATCGAGCAACTCGATTAAAAAGGTAGAAGCATTATTGACGAATATCTCATAAATTTAAATCAGATTTCACGAAAATTTGATCCGTCTTTCTTCGTCATTTTCTTCGCTTTCTTTTCTCGTGGATCATCTTACACATTAAAAGAAGAAAAAAGACAATTCTGACATTTGGAAAGTTCCAGTCAGATCTTCCGTCAAAACCACCATCCAAGCCTTCCCCATCTGTAAGGCTTGGAATAAATTATTCTCTTTCACCCTCTTTGTTAAGAGAAATTGCTTGGCCTCCGGTTACTGGAACAAGACTTAGGGGGATGAAAGTGCAAAGACTTGAGTGTAATCGAAGGAGCGATTAAAATGTTAATATTAACAGCAAGATATTTTCTCTCTATCATCTATTTTTGTTTCTTTTCAACTCTTTTAACTTTTCTCGAAAATAAAAAATAACGAATAATGAATTAAGTTAATTTTCTTTAGAAATCATATTTAAGTTGACATTTTTGTGACTTAAGATTCAAAGTTTAGTTTCCTTTCCTATCAACCACCCACTTTTCACTGGAAATTTATAAGGTTCGCGACGATCCACGTTCATCCGCGTTTAACGGAGCCCTCTTCTTCTTCTTCTTCTTCTTCGTCTTCGTCTTCGTCTTCGTCTTGCCGCTTTACTCGTAAGAGAGTGAGAGAGCACCTGGAGAATTTCTCACAGGTATAAGGAAATTTATCGTGGCCCGATATTGCCGCCTCTGGTGGTGCTCGATAAAGGGTTTCACCCCGCCATGATACTCTGACACAATCTAACGTTAGATAGGAGATGCTTCTTTGAAGAGAGAAAGCACATAGGTGCACACAGTGTTTATGTGTGTGTATGTAAGAGAGAAAGAGAGATGTAGTGTCACATTCAGTGTTAGCTATCCCATGTTATTAACCGTTAGCTCTCTCTCTCTCTCTCTCTCTCTCCCTCTGTCTGTCTGTCTAGCACTCTCTTACACTCTCGCTCGTTTTGTTGTTTCCTCGTTCGATCTATTGTCGTCGTCGTCGTCGTCGTCGACGTCGTCGTCGTCGTAGTTGCTGTAGCACCACCAGCTCCAAGGTTGTCGTATAATGTTTACGATGCGAGTACACGCTCGATTATTATTTTCCTAAGCGAACGGTGAAGTGCTCCAGAAGCCTCTGGCGTGTTGTCGATCGAGGTCAATACATTCGACGTGCTTCTCTCCTATCTCTTCCTAATAGTTTCATGTATGCGTGAGAAGAGAATTCATCGAATTAATTTTCTCGATATATTCTAAAGGAAATTATTTTATTACAATTTGGTATTAGCATATTTTGAGTTTATTATTTTACAGATTTTTTGACTCGATGTTGTATCGGTTTGTCTACGTACTAGGGTAAAACTTGGTTTCAGAAAATACGAAGAGGGTAGGGTAGGGGAGGGTGTATATACGTAAAGTTACTGTTAGAGCCATGGCAGACACTGGCAACGAATAAAACGCGCAAAAGAGTTTCGAACGAGTTTAGCAACGTGTTTTTTCTCCCTCTCTCTTTCTCTCTTTCCTCCCGTTAACACAACCGAAAAGAATGGAAGTGATTAACCTTTTACTTAACGAGTATACTCAGATACACGCGTAGATACAAACCGACCGTCGCATTTTTTTAATAAAAACTTCCCCACTGACGATCCTTTTTCTTTTCCTTTTTTTTTCTCTGCTTTAAATAGTCAAGAAGTTATTGAAAATGAGGGGAGAAAAATGAAAAATCGAAATTTATTAGGTCGACTCGAAAGTTTCATGCCTTTCTTTTTTTTTTCCTAACAAGTTTTACACCTACAATAGTTTTTTATTTCATGCTATTTTACTGAATACATTTTGTATGCTCTATATAATTCGTTAAAATAACATCAAATGTAAAATGTACGAGCGAGTAAGCCGTTTTATTTGAAGATAATATATAATATTATCTATTTTAGTCATCGAATTTAATAGTATTTGAAAATATTCTAAATATAAAAAGAAGAATTTAGGAAAGTGTATCGCGACGAATAAGAAATGGGATCGAATGGAATCGAAAAGAATGAGTTTGGAGATTTAGTTTGTGTAGAAAATGGACGATATCCTTCCGCGAAGTCCCATTATTCTCGAGTTGTCTTCGCATGTTGCTAGGATAGGGTAGGTAGGTGACGCTTCGGGGATGGTTGGTTGGTTGGTTGGTTGACTTTACTGATAGCGAGAGGAGAACTCCAAATTGCAGATTGGAAATTCTCCGTGGGCGATTCTCTCTCGCGAGTCGGGACACGCTTCTCGCTCTCCGATGGGATTCTTCTCACCCTCCTAAGGGTGTGATAGCAGTCTAACGGAAGTTACTGTTGGAGGAGAAGCAAAGAGAGGGTTGAGAGCTGTCCTCTTGTGTTCTTCGCGAGAACGTGCACGCTACTATACTCTCTCTCTCTCTCTCTCTCTCTCTCTCCCTTTTACATACAATCGCAACTTTACCAATAAATCCACGTCAGTTCGAGTAACTTCTGCAATCGGTATCGAACCCTTCTCGTTCTTCTCCACGATTATTTATCTACTTGCACAAGTTCACGCGTACACACAAATATTTATTATCCTTTTATTTTCATCTATTTTTTATCTTTACTATCTTGTCTTCAACAAAAATTTCAGCCTTTTATTTCTCTTACACTATGTACCATGTAGTACATACGAGAGTGTCCAAATATTAGAATCTTATTTTAAATTTAATTTCTCTTAATTAATTTTAATGGAATTAACGTTATTATTATTTATTTATAATGTACTTGATAAGCTTTGTCATGGAATATAAATTTAATTAAATAATAAGCGAGCTTTATTCCGTGCGGATAACATTATAATTCCTAGTATAATAGCTTTTAATGATTTAATTGTTTATTACCGTATCGCTTTTATTGCAATACGAACGTCTATTTATTTTTATGCATTTATACAATACGAGTTATTTTAATATTCGAATACTATTCAATTTTTATTTTATATCATTGTAGTTTTATTCCAAATGAAAACTAAATATGCGTGGTTGAGAATGACACTTAAGATACTAGGTCTAATTAACAGTAGTATACATTCGATTTACATAATTGACAATATTTGTAAAACAATATCGTATTTTGATATTACTTTAATATTCATATATTTTTACATGAGAAAGATAAGAAATTCTGATGATAAATGTATAAAGGTTGTAAGAATTGATAGAGGGTTGTGGTTTGGTATCGTTGTATCGTCTTTGATTCGTTTAATTAATCTGTTGGAATAGATTAACGTGGTTTTGCTTGCTCTCTTGGTTAAAGTATCGGTTTTGAGTTTCATGATCTTCTATCGGGTTTCGAGTGATAAATAAATGAAAATTCATTCTATAAAAAAAGAAAAGAAAAGTACAAAAATGTAGATAGAAAATGGGCTAGATAAATAACTAATTACGTTATAGATATTAAACAATATTAATAAGATAACGATCGAGTAATAAATAATAGGATTCTCGGAGATTCTCAGGTTGAACAATAATACTTGAGTACATTCTAGAATAGCTTGGTAATTTGAATTCACTCGACAAGAATCCCTTAGACAAGAAACCCTTACGCAGGACCATGAAAGCATAACATACCAAGCACGTACTTACATAACATACCTTCGAGACCTCGCGCGTTAATTCGATTATCTCATTAATTGATGAGCGATTACGTGAATCGGTAGTTGAGTTATGTGAGTTTATGAAACGATCCACACATTGAAAAGCATTCGATCGATACTTATCGACATATTCATTTATATCCTAAAGAGTGTGCCCAATTTTTAGGAATTATTTTCGTTTGATTTCGTTTCGGGAAAAAGGGGACAGAGATAAATTGACGGATATAGAATTTTCAAATTAATCGAGATAGACAGTTTATAAATATTTCAGAGATGACGCGTCAACTTTGACCCTCTCCTTCCTCTCTCTCTCTCTCTCTCTCTCTCTTTTGTTCTCTTTTTCTGTCGTAATAGATCGGTGAAAATTCAGAAAGCGTAATTATATAGAAACCCGAGAATGGGAAAGTTGGAAGAGAATAAATTTACTTCTCTTTCTCTCTCTCTCTCTTTTTCCCTGGAAGCCGGCTATACAAACACGAGGACTCGTTATTCAAGACGGACTTTTCAAAGCTTTTCCATCTTAAGACTGCTCAGGATAAATATTATACAAACGTTAGTAGTAGGTAACTACCGACTGCGTATATTTAAATCGACTCCTCGACAACGTTACGTTTCCTTTACACTTACTAAACTTTTTACTTTTCTTTCTTCATTTTATTCATCCTTTTTTTTCTTCTGGTTATTCTTCTAACGGTAAAATAAATATTGACGAGTGAACAAAAAATAAAGGAAAGAAAAGGAAAGAAGTTAAGGTCGTTGGTCGTCATAAAGATGAACGAACGAATGCTTGATTGTTCCGAGTTATATTCCAAGTTCGAAAGGAATTCGTCGATCAAATCTACAAAGCTGCTGACTGCTGTTTCAGAGATTCATCTTTAAAGAATGGCAACAGAAAGACGAGTATGATTTGAGAAAGAAAGAAAGAAAGAAAGAAAGAAAGAAAGAAATGGTGGAGGAGTAAAGTGATCTTTTTTCCAGACAAACTGAAATGGATTTTTATACTTGTTGTAAAAAGGATAAGAAAAGTTGTCGATTAATTTGCCACGTGATAGAAGGAAATAAAACGTATCGTTTTCTGGTAAATCGAGCTAGAAAAAGAAATTGCATTAAAGGAAAAAAGAAGAATTAGGGATCGAGGGATATAAAGGTGTTAGATAGCGAATAAAGTCTTGCTTTTCATCTTTTATCAATATTTTCTTATTCAGTTCAGACAGTTCTGAACTCTCAGACAGTTCAGTCAGTTTCATTGTTTATTCTATACAAGTAATATACTAATATTTTCCTATAGATAAGTTTTTCTCGTATTAAACGTGTATAATGGAAAATCCTTAGAAAAAATATGATTGAATTTTTAATAGATTGTCAAGTACATATTTATCTCGACAATATTCTCTCTCTCTCTTTTTCTTCACGTTAATCACGTTAATCTTTAGATAGATGTTGATAGAAAATTGGGCAGTTTTCCTCTTATCCTTTCGTTACGGGAACGTAAGGAGCGAGCAACAAATGAAAGGTAGAGTTGCGTGTCTGGATGACAGAAAAGAAATAAATAAAATAAAAATAGAAAAGACAACAAAAAAAGTAGACGTGGACATTAGCGCCGTGAGTCGGAACGATCCTCTTCGTGCTGTCTTTCTTTCACGTATATATACGTACACATCGCTTAAGTGGATTTTCATGTAAAATATTTTACGAAAGCGCGTCAGTCTATCCGAGAAAGAGAGGGGGGTTGGAAGCTTTTTCGAGGTACCATGTGATACACACCTACACACACACCTACATACATATATATTTCGCACACGTTCTTTCTCTCTTTAGGTTCGAAAAGATAGTCGCCCAACCTGACCATTTTAATTTACACCGTACCGACGTATACTTCCTATTTTTATCCTTTTCTCTATATTTTACTCTTTCTATCTTGTCCGTTGTACTCCGGAGGGGGGTGGGATGTTATTCGCGGATATACACGATAGTAGTATCCCACGCGCACGTCTGGTCGACCGGAAAGCTCGAAATAAGTGAATTTCTATCCTCCTTCTTTCCTCACGACACTTCTGTCTGTTTCTCTTCTTTTTCTATCACATAGTACGAACGTTCTAGGATATACTTTTTAAAATTGCTCCATGGCATTCTCCCTTTTTCTTTTTTTTACCTCTCTGTCCCGCTTACAAGCTTTAGTAACTTTTTCTCTCTTTAGTCTCTTGTTCTAGTCGAAGGAATATAAGGCGGATCGATTTGAAAACCTATTTCTTTTCTTTTTCTTCCTCTCTTTCTCTCTTATTCATTCCAGCACGAACATTTGTGATTTATCGCCGACTCAATTATAATCGTAAATCCCCGATGCTCGCACCCCGACGAAATGCTTTCTCTTTCTCCTTCTTTTATCTCGCAAGCACCACCAAATGGGAAATATCTCTACATACGAAGACGGACAAACACATAGGTGTAACCATTTTCTCTTACTCTCATATTTCTTCATCATCCATATACCTACCGATATCTCTTAACCACCGAACGATATTATTCCTTGATCAAGAGTTTGAAAAATTCCAACTAAAATTTTTCATCCAGAGAGAGAGAGAGAGAGAGAGAGAGTGTGTGTGTGTGTGTGTAAGTGTACGTACCATCGCCAATTCCGTGAATATAAATATCCAAATTATAACGTAGAACTTTCATCTAAATTTAAAAGTAAAAAGCATGAATTTCAAGTAAGGTGATACCTACCTTCATTTTTTATTGTAGAAAATTCGTCGTCGTTGAATTATGTCGAAAAAATCTTTATTTGAAGCTTACATTGGACACCTATTATAGCAGAGATACAAGCCTTCGATAAATCTTTGACAACTCGACTATCTACTTATCAATATTTTTAGAATGTAACGCTTGAAAGCGCATCAAAAATAGGAAGTTTCGATCTTTAGCAACAACAATAATAGCAGCACCGTCTGGTCTCTCTCGAGCAATAAAGAAAGTAACTAACACGTTCTCCGGAGAACACTGTAAAACCATCGATCCTTTGCTTTTATCTCGCTCAATGGACCGATCCGGTTCATTGATTTAATAACGCTACAGAATTGTTCTATCGGAGAGTTGAATGCGCGCACGCGCACGCGCACAAGCAAGCAAACTCTTTCTCTCTTTCTCATCAGGTTGATAAAGGAAGGCATAGAACGTGTCGAACGATCGACGATTTTCAACGATATATTCGCTAACGAGCTCACGGTTCGCTGCTCGTTGTGTTAGTGTTCTTCAACCCCCACCCCTAGCCTTTGTTATACCTCCCAACACTACCCAACTTCGTCAAGCCAGACTGTTGGATAAATGGCAAAAGTGCGAACACAGTTAATTCTTGCCAAATAGCATTGAACACAGACCTTTGAATATGTACCCCTGTACACGAATACTTGTATACGAATGTGTGTATGTGTGTGTAGGTTTAACAACGAATTCCAAACTTAGCAATTCGAGGACGTTATCGAATTCGAACGAAAAAATACGATTGAATATATACATGTATCTACTAATTCTTTTTTTCCTTCAACGAAAAAAAATCTCATTTGAAAGAGTCAGCATCGTCTCGTTAGTTAGAGAATCATTTTCGAGGAAGTAATTTGGGAAGAAAATTTGTCTTTCAAAATAGAATTAAAAGTATGAGGTGATATTTTAGTCTAAATGTGAGATGTGTTTGTAAAAAAAAAAAAAAAAAAAAAAAACATAACTTGAATCAGTAACAGAGAAAATAATAAAACTACATAGATGCTTTTTGTGGAGTAATAATCAGTAAATTGAAATTGTTTATGAAACATGAAACTATGTAAGCTACGTAAGTTATTTTAACCATAGAAAATGTAATTTCTGTTTAACAAGCATCGTGTTGTTTTTCTCCCGTTTTCGTTGTAATGTACATTTGTTTATTAGGTAAAAATGAAACGATTTGTGTGGCAGTAACTGTATAACTATTAAACGAATCGAACAGGAAGTCAAAATTCCGTAAATTGCGATGATATTTTGGGTACCTTCCACAATTTGTGTACATTGCCCGTGGTCAATAGTTGGAATTTTACATGGTTTTCACTTACATTTAGTAAATGGGTAAAAGATAAAGATGTAAAAAAAGAAAAATAAAGATAGAAAGAAGGAGGGAGAGTGTGCCATTATTGGTGTAATTATAGGTTGTAATTTATGGCAGGAATTGTATCTCTCTATTCTCTTTATACAAACGCCAATGCGTTCATCATTGTGTAATGTTAGACATACCGATCAATTTCAACCTCTCTCTCTCTCTATCTGCCGTTTTCTCCTCACGCTAGATTTTACTAATTAATTATCACGTTCTACATTGTTATCGCCAAGGGAAGGTTTCATCTACACCACTCTCAAATACGTTCATGCTCTCTCGCGTTGAATTTCATACAATCGTTAATATGCGTGATTACACGAGTGAGTCTTTTATGGTTTCACCGAAGTTGTTCGGTCTCGTGTGCATTCATGATGGAAGAGAGTAACAGAAGGATACAGAAATTAGAATACTAAACTAAATTTAACATAGGACTTTGATCCTACTAGTTTCGTATCGATTTCCAATGAAATAAAATGATAGATAGAAACTTATTGCATTTTATTTGAGAAGAAAATAAAGTTTCGAATTGATGAACGCTGATGATAAATCGTTAACGAATATTGTGGTAGAGCAAATTTTGATTTTATTTATAAAATCAAGGAGAGCTTAGATAATGGAGAAAATAAAGTATTAACAGTTTGTAAAGACTCGAGTTGAAACACGTAAAGGACTTTTCCTTTTTGCTCGAGATGGAGAAAAAGGAAAATAGAGAGAAAGATATATATAGATATATTCGAGAACTCTTAAAAACTTGCCGAGTAGATTCGTTCGAAATTTTCCACTTGCATCGAGAATCTTCACTCTTTTATTACGTGTTACCAAGAGAGGAGGGAGAGTGTGAAAGATAGAGGGAGAGAGAGAGAGAGGGAGAGAGAGAGAGAGAGAGAGAGAGAAACGGATCCGTGCCGAAGGAAAATTGGATTAATCTCGGAGATGAATTCAAACAAATTGATTCTTCGAACGACTACTTGGAAAGGTCTCGAGGGTCGCCTTAATAGGCGACGTTTAACGCTTGGCTTGAGATCGCTCGACGACGACGACGACGACGACGACGACGACGACGACGACGAAGAAGACGAGGAATATTCGTGGATGGTAAATTTTCACTCGATATGATATTTCCGGACAAGCTACATTTCGTATTCTATCTGTCAGTTTCTCTCCTCTTTCTTTCTCTGTGTTTTTCTATCTATCTATCTCTATTTTCTTCCGAAACCATGCCAATTTACGACCAAACTCACTTTAGTAGTGTAACTTTGGAAAAGCTGCATAAGCAGTAACGTATACATATATATATTTTATTATATAATACGTATAAAAAAAAATATACAATAGACCACCAAGTTTAATCTACAATATCGAGATGGAAACAAAATGATATCTCGAAATTTTCATAAATATTTAACCATACGAAATCGTATTCTCGTGATTATTATTAATCGGACCAGGAAAATTTGCATATAAGCTTGGAATCTCTTTGAATTTTCGTCATCGAAAATATAGAGAAATTTCAATTTACGATATCATGCATGCATAGTAGTCGTGTGCTTTGGTGTTTATTAACGATCATATCGTGTATAGGTTCGTTCGTTCGTTCGTTCGTTCGTTCATTCGGTATCGATATTTACGTAGCTACTAGGATCTATCTATCGTTCGAGCAAATTAGTCGAGGAGAATCAGTCGGAGATGAAATTATTTGGGCCCTGATCAAAAGGAGTCGCCAAGCGTAAACGGTAAGCTAAATTCACTCCTAACGATCGAAATAGACTAACGTATCTTCGCGATGCATCTTTAATCGTTCGAAAATCGTTCTATTTAGTGCATCATTATTCGGGTTAACGTTTGAAATACTCTTTTTTGTTTTGTGCTTTTGTTCATTAGAAAATATTAATGGATAATAATAAAAGAGTTCACGTTGACGTATATAGGTTAGTTCTATGTTGGTAGGTAGGTGTAAGTAGTTTGGTGCATTGGTGTAGGTTGGTAGGGTAGAAAGGCTATTATAAACGAGGGAAGAGAATTTCTTTGGGAGGGTTAACGAGTCATCCAAAGCGCAAGCGAGTGCAGTAGTAGGTATCTTTATACTTTAGGATCAGAATAAAAGGACGCGTTCTATTATCTTTCACGCATTGTCCTAAACTACCCATTCAACCGTGTGCGGATCTACGAAAGCGGAACGGAGACATACGGGCGACCTCCGCCATCTCCGCGCGCCGGATGCAATTATAAACTTTTGAAAGAGTCTCTTTTCGGAGTGGCTGCCGCGAGTTTTACGTTACTGTCGGCCAGGTACCATCTCTATGTGTGTACGCGTTATACCGTAAGTGGTCGCGCCCGCTTTTTGCTACAATTTATTATTCTCTGCCTGCTAACTTTTCTCTCTCTCTCTCTCTCTCCCTCTCTCCCTCTCTCCCTCTCTTGGCTCGTTTGGTAGGCGGCTAAATGCGCGACGTTTAATTTATATTCCCTGCTCGAGTTACGAGCGACGACCATGTGAAGCCAGTTAGCCGCGTCTAATTTCTCCTAACTACCCTGTATCGTTTCTAGTAGTAATAGTAGTCGGTTCGTCCATCTTTTTACTACAATTCAAATGCTTACAGTAACTTTGTTCATTCCTGAAAAAGTATATAGTAGGTCTACAGGAGGTCTTAGACGATAGATTCGTTTACGTGGACGGATTAGAATGTGACATGGTCGATATATTAGTTGAAGCGAGGGTAATGAATTTCTTTTAGCTTTCTCTCTTACTCTCTTTTGCGAAGCAAACACACGCGCTACTCGGAGAGTTAGAATCGAGAGAAGGGAACCGTCACGTGTTCTCTAAGACAAAGTGGTAGACGAGAGGCGACAACATCTGGCCATTAGAATGAAATACCGCACTAGGCTGACCATATCTCATGGCGCACCCCTTCCTCATCGCGACATCATTTTTATACTCCCTTATACCCCATTAAATCCGACCAACCTTTTGCACAGCCCCTTATTCTTCTTCTACTTCTTCTACTTCTTTCCTTTCCTTTCCTTTCTAAAAATAAACGAGGAGGGAAATATAATTCTTTCTTCGTTCTGCTATACTTTTCCAAATGAAAAAGTAAACTACTTCTTTATCGGCGATTAATACAAGAAAATACAAAAAATTGAAAATAAAATTCTAAACAATTTTTTAATTTTTTTATTATTTTTACAACGATCGTTAGATTTCTAACATGTAAAAATTTTCTTTTCATGTGTAAGATTATAATATTATTCTAAACATATGCGTATAAGTAATTATGACATTAAAGTAAAATTTTTATTATATTATTTTTTAAAAATATTACGCCTGTAGAGATGCAACCCTCCATACACACTTTGAAAATGTTGTTTGCGAGCGCCATCTCGCGAGACGGAATTTTTTTTCAGTCCAAACTGTTTATACACGCGTGTATTACAGGTTGCCTATCTTTCGGGCCAAAAAATTCCGTCCCATCAGATGGAGCTCGCAAGCAACATTTTCAAACTGTGTATGGAGGGTTGCATTCCTACAGGCGCGAATTTTTATATAATTATTTAATAAATAATTACAAAGAAATAAAATCAAACAAAATACTTTAAAAATGTTTAGAAATCAAATTTAATTTTACAGTCAATACATTTATCTCTTAAAAAGTTTCTTACAATTTAAAGCAACGCAATTGTTCATTTTCATAAACTAGATATGTTCAAAGGATTATTACATAATGATGAAAGTAGAATACTAAAGGTAAAGCATAAGTTATATATATATATTTCGCATGTACGAGCTTAAATTTCAAATTAGGCGCGTAAATGAAAACAAATTGGTGGCGTTTCATGTTCATAGGGCACTATTTCTCTTTCTCTCTCTCTCTCATCTTTTTTTCTTTTTTCAAAAAATGTTTTGTTACAAGAGAACAAAAAAATAATTTAATGTCGAGAAGGAAAAAGAGAAAGACTTAATATATATTTTTTTTTAAATTTTACTCGAAAGAAGAAGAAGAAGACGAAGAGGAAGAAGTAGAGGAGAAACGTTCGACGTAGATTCTATTTGCTTTTACTTTAAATTCAACGAAGATTTCATTCGTCGTTTTCGTCGTCGTCGTCGTCGTCGTCGTCGTCGTCGTCTTGACGATCCCATCTTGGCGTAAAATTATGAAAAAAATTCAAATTCATTCGAGAGAGTTGCCTTTCCTTCGTTATCTTTCCCTTTTTTTTCTTTCCATCTATCTGTCGTTGTATTTCTCTGCTCATATATTATACGTATACAGTACATGTATATATATTTTGAACTTTAAATAATACAATACGAATTGATATTATGTTTGAGTTAGATTAAATAATTAACGCTTGACTGTTAATGGTCAAGCGTTAATTGAATTTCTTTTATTACAATATTTGACGTATATGTTATTTTATCTTTCCCATTCTCTCCTTCACTTTGCCCTGCCACTTCGTTTGCTTTAATTAAATGTGCCGAGGTATATCGATGAGCTCAATTTTCCGATTGCCATGGTTGAACTATTACTATCTGTCTCTTTCTTTTATCTTTCTCTCTCGTGCAGTTTATAATAAGCAAGCTTATACCATTGAGTTTCAAAATCATTACCCCGAAACTTTTATATTTCTCTTTTTCATTTTCTTCTTCTTCTTCTTCTTCTTCTTCTTCTTCTTCTTTTTTCCTTTCCAATCTATCATATTTCCATTAGGAATCCTTTATCGAAAAGAAAAGAAAAGAATAAAGATAAAAAGATAAAAAGATAAAAGACGAGGAAAAGATATAATAAGAAATATAATACATTACTATGATAGAGGAGTTTCATTTGATGTAGAATAAAATTCGTCGTTGGTAGAATGTTACTTGTTTGGTAGCCAAGGAGAGACAAATAAGTGGCGACTCGCTCGTAATATATTCCGTATTACATACGTATCACGTAACGAAGTCGGAAACTTGTCTTCGACTTCCGTTCGAGCTCCACCGAGAGAGAGAGAGAGAGAGAGTATCTTTGTCGTCTCTTTGTTCCTCCGAAAACAGCAAGTCTTCTGTTTGTCAAAGAGCAATACCGGAGTTACCATTGCATAGGGAAAAGGAGAATTTGTTTTCTGTGTGATGACTATGATCTTTCTCTCTTTCTCCCTCTCTCTATCTCTCTTTCAGTCATTCTTTGATGAACTACTTTGCGACTAGTACAAAAGTAGAAACAGATACCTACGCAGATCGTTCGAATTTTACCAATAGTTAGGTTTTCCTCGTCGATCTATCTGAAGGAAAGATAAAGAGAAATGAAGTTGAGATAGGAAAGGGATAGGGACGCATAATGCGCCGTGATATTCGGCGAAGCGTGAAATGCTAAGGAGTAATTATCCTGTTACCACCAGCTGTTACATCCTCCTACTTCAAAAGGAAGAAATTTGTTTCCGGAACGACCCGGGTTTCCTTTTCTCCCATCTTCTCTTGTTTTTTTGCTCTTTTCCTCTTTCTCCTCTTTTTTTCTCTTCTACGATTGGAAGTAGTGGGTATTAAGTTGAGAGAAAAAAAAAGATGATAAAAACAAAGTGTGTGTATTAAAGAGAGAGAGAGAGAGGGGGGGGTAAGGAACGTTTACAATGATATATCGGCACTTAAGTAGAGTCTGCCAGGATACATCCTTAATTACCCAAATGGACCTTTCTTAACAATGCGAGAACACCGTCGAGTGAATAACGTTTAAGTAGATAAGGTCGATAATTCGACGGTCCTTCCTGTTAGATTCCCTTTAAAACTGACTTCTTTTTTTCTCTCTATCTCCTTCTACCCCCATCTTCCCCGTTTCCTTCTTCATTTCTACGTTGGACAATTTATCGATCTTCTCTCGTTCGTATCGAAAACCCATGCGAACGTTGGGTAATACGTGTCAAGTCGTAACCGTGAACAAAGTAACTCTCGATAGACACACAGTTTTCTGTTAAGAAGACTTATATTACAAATAGTACATTTTTGTAAAAGGTAGCAAATTAATCGATGTATCTATCTATCTATCTATCTATCTATCTATCTATCTATCTATCTATCTATCGATGGTGTGTATTTTGCAAGGGAATGAGGGAAAGTCCAATTCAATAGAGCACGACGGCAGTAGACGAGTTTGGCAGAGCCTCGACAAATTATATATCCGCGGAGAAACGGTCTAGTGAAATCCCTAGTGACATTGGCGAGGTTAAAAGGCTACCGGTTGGTGGTCGGAACGGTAATGGTGGTGCCTAGGGAGCAAGAGAAATAGAGGGATGAGGAGGAGAGTCCGCAGGTTGCTCGGTGTCATGGCAGTAGGGGCCAGTAAATTCACCGAGGCATAGATTGCAGCAGCCTCGGCTTTCGTAGTGTATAGCTCGATAGTTCGGCTAGCTGCTGGAAGATAGAGGACAGGGGGGAAGAGGGTTTACGGGCTGTGGAATAGAATGAGGTGAACTGAGGGGGTGAACGAGGCCGAGCTTAATTTCGCGACCACCTGGAAATCCTCTGGTGCCGTGCCAACTCATTGCTGGATTCATTCATAACGAAAGAGACGAGCGAGCGAGCGACCCTCTCAAAGGCAACAGTCTCTCTTTCCGTCTCTCTTTTTCCTCTACTTTTCATCTTTCTTTCTTTCATTCTTTCTTTCCTTCTCTTTTTCTTTCTTTTAAGAACCATTGTAATCTCATCGATGTTGTTATACAGGACTCTTCTTCCATCGCGTCTCCACCCTTCCTTCTCTACCCTTCGTCGCTAATTGGAGAAGTTGGTTTTTGTCACGAGACCTTCTCTTTTTTACTTTTTCTCTCTTTCTCCCTTTCCACTTTTTACTTATTTTTGTCTTTTTTCTACCTCGACAGTTTGTAATTATTTCGGTGTAATAATTTCGTAAAGTAAAATCGGATCGGCTTGTTTCACGAACAAATACGCGAACTGAGTTTCTCTATGCCTCGACGATTATTATTACTATTGTTATTATTGTTATTATTGTTATATTTATTTGTATGATTCTCGGAATTGTACAAACAACAAACGCATCTCTCCTTTCCATATGAATTAAATGTTTCCTGATTCGTAGAAGCAGATTTTCCGGCGAAAAATTCGTAATCGGTCTCTATTTCTCTCTGCAAAAACGTTGATTCGGAGTTATTAAAGCGAAAAACGCACGAATTTCGCTTGTGCTCTTTATACACGTGAACCAGATCCGTTGGCCCTTTACGCAAAAATATGTTCGTTTGTCGATTTTCCAACTGCGGCTTGGTAAGAATATAATATTCTACAATAGCGACGGCTCGTTCGTCTGGTGCCACTAATATTTGCACGATTTATTTTTAAATGCCGCACACCCGCTTAAGTGTACATTTCTATATAGCTTAGTTAGCTATTTATACAGGGATAAATGGTATGGTCGGTTGTGTAGCGAAACTTTTAATACTCCAGAGGAGATATTTTATATTTGTTGCGTTTCGTAAAAAGGCCAACGTACGCTACGCGTGTTACCATACAATATATTATAAAATTCATATTGGAAAAAGGACGGAACGACGTATTTTCGAGTGCGTATCAAAATGCGATGGGGAAACGTTTAAACTTCGGTTCAATTGACAAATCTTTATTTTATTTTTTTTTATTTTTTTGTTAGCTTTTAAAACGTGATTTTACAATTGATCCTAATCGAACGCGGATATAATGGATGATCGATCGCAAATAATTTTTTAGCGAGCTTTTAGAGGGAGGAAAAAGGACAAAGAAAAGGAAAGAAAAAATCAAGATATTCTTATCTCGAGTATTTTCCATTAAAATAGTCGCGTCAAACAAAAACAAAAAAATTAAAAGAAAAAGAAGCTTTGCCCTCTTACGCGTCGTTCTTTAATAAAAGTATACAAAATATGAAAACAAGAAATAACAATATTCCATAATTCCCGCGAACTACTACAACGTGCTACGACGATTTAACTTTTCGTACGAAAAATACAGTGTCGAAATGTGAAATCTCGTGAAATGTGTCTCCGTCTGCTACGTTCGTTCGTTTCTCACCTATTGTATTTTATATGCCATCAGCTCGAGCAGTCGATCCGCGGCCAAAATTCGTGCTATGCCATTCTCTTTGCCTCTTTTAACGTAAAATGAGATAGTATATATACTGTATGGTATCAAGGGGAGAGAGGGCTGGGAAAGGGAGACAGAAGAGCGAAGTAATTAGGTCAGAGCGTTTGTAACAAGGTGTCCCGTGGAAAGCGATACCGACGGATTTATTCGTGAGATTTTACAAGCTCACATATTTACAACGTTATTCGATTCTAATAAATAAAAAAAAAAAAAAAAAACGAAAGGTTTTGCAGTAAACCCTTTCTATTTTATTAATAGTAACATTGACATTTTCACACCATAGGAAAATAAGTGAAAGGGGAAAAAGGGGAATGGAAATTGGTTTCGACAAACGACCCACCGCGAAAATCTCAGCCGTCAGTTCTGGCTTGCTGCGAGTCGAGAAACCGCTTCGTCTGTCTGTCTGTCTGTCTGTCTGCCTGCCTGTCTTTTTTTTCTCCCTTTTTCGCGTCAGGGATCTTTAGAGAAAATTGCAATTCCTCGTAAGTGACGTCTCAGTCCGTTGGATCGCCTTATTCTCTCTCTCTCTCTCTCCCTTCTTTTCTTCCTTCCTTCCTTCCACATCTTTTAGATGATTAAAATTGGGCTCCGGCGAGCTTCGAGGACGAAAGGTGATTGCAAAGTAGCTGTTTGGATCTAACTTCAAAGAGGGAGAGAGAGAGAGAGAGAGAGAGCAACCGATTCGTGTACTTATTCTCGAATAAAAAAAAGGAGAAAAAAAAAGAAAAAAAAATATCGTCTAGCTCTCGTTACTTTGGAGTTTATCGTTCCGATCCACGATTTGGCCAAAGGAAGAAAATTCGTGGTTCGTTTGAGATACGCTAGCTCTATGTAGCTACCTACTATCGTCTTCGTATAGTACTTTACCCTCTTATTCCTTCTCCTTCTCCTTCTTTTCCTTATATAGCTCTCCGATTATTCCTCTGTTAAAAGATGGAAACGAAATGGTTTTCCCTTTGTCGTCGAAGGATGAGATAAAAGGAAGAAAGAACATTGACTAGTACTTTGGTCGATTCTCTTTCGATATCGCTCTTAGATATCGATGATCCACTTTCGAAACGAGGCTAAAATCCTGATAAACTGTTCCAAGTAATAGTAGTAGTAGTTTCAACAAGAATATGAACAAAATATCATAGCTGATATCGTCATCTTTGACAATGGCTAAATGAAAATGACGAATAGCTTAACCAACAATACTGATGACAACAAAAATCAAAGAAAAATATAAATGCGTTTCGATGTGTTCTAGAATTAAAGGATGAAGAATTCGCAAAGAATGATTGTCATCCCATTGTCGATAATATTTCTCTTTGAAAACGCACCGATCTGTATATATGAGTTATACTGAAGAGCAAGAGAAAAAAGGGGCGAGGGGGAGTCACGTTATGCCAGTACTACAGTTTTATTTTTGTATACCTTGTCACAATGTTTCCTGTGATAATGTGCTATACTCGTGGAAGATTTTAGATTTTTCTTTGCTTTCTAATCCTCTCTCTCTCTCTCTCTCTCTCTCTTTCATACCCAATTCATTCCTTTTCTTATTTTCTTCCATCCACGATCGAGTCACATTTTTGCGAGCTTTTTCGTGTTCCCTGACGAAACTTACTTCTCGGGCCACAAAACTCGATTCATTGAATTTCATGTCGATTCTCGTACGTTCTTCCTTTCTTTCTATATATGTGGTACGTAAAGAAGAAGAAGAAGAAGAAGAAAACTACTTTCTCGTCGACTTTTGTGCATAATCAATTGTGGAGATCCACGTACGCACGCAGGCACGCACGTAAGCACGTACTGCTCGTACAAGTTTTACAAAGTGCAAGTCAACTTTAGAAATGTTTTTTCACGATCTGTACACTGTGTGGAAGAAATGGACATAAAGTCTAAATCGTTCCCTATGGGTTTTACGAAATATCTCTACGTTTTCGTCTACTTTGGTATCTGAACGTATAGTCACCGGTCTGATCACGTATTGAGCATAACTACTTGACAATTTCTACTTCTCGTATCTCTTTTCTAAGAATTCGAATGAACCGAATTTATGTTTCTTTATTATTTTGAAAAAAGGAAAATGATCATATTGATTCGTACCACATTGTTTGTTTGCTCTATCTATCTTTTCATTATTTTTTATTTTCGAACGACGTCCGAATAATTATTTCTGAACAAGTAAAAAGAAACAAAGGAAATACAGAGAAAAAAGAAAAAAAAAGAGAAGAACAACTCATCGTTTTGCCTTTCCATAAGGGTGATTAAGCTGTACCAAAAATACCATGAATTCAAAGGATTCTCGTTTCGATACTTTTCTGACGATGTGATCACGTATCGGTTTTTTTACTACTAAAAATTGATCTCCTCTCCTTTTCGTTATTTCTTCGTTCGAAAATTTCGTCGACTTTTTATCGATTAATAAAACATTATGATTATGTCATTTAGTCTTCCATTAATTTCGTTTCGTTCTCGTGTAAAATATAGCTCAGGTCTGAGCCAAAATTGAACAGATAAAGTTTGATTTTCGGATCGAAGGGCCATAGCCAAAAAAGAGTTAGTGATGGTTGGTTTCCTTTCGGCGACTGTCGCCGTCGTCGTGGTCGTCGACGTCGTCTAACCATTTTTGGCTCTCGATACCACTCAGAGTACCGTAAAAAATGTACGAGTTATAGCGATCTCCGGTATAAAGTGGTCGTCGGTGGTGGTCGAGCATAGCAACGCCGGCATATTGGAAACCATCCAATAACCCAGTTGGTCCTATACGAGCACCACCAACGTGTATCGATACCGAGAAATAGTAAGGGACGATGGTAACGAATATAAAGAAAGTAACGGTCTACTCGGAGCTCGGAAAAATCTTGAGAAACCAAGAGAAACAAGGAATCGAAGGAAACGGGGAAAGGTCGAGTCTATAGGGAGTGGTAAAAAGGCAAGAAACCTAGGGCTTTTCCTTTGATCGGTCTTTGTGCCTTTGCGGTTTAATGCACGCGAGCATGCGCTTTACCAACGAGGGATGATGGGGGTTGGGTAGTAGTGAACGGTTACCCGTGACTTAATATCGGCAAACTCTTTCACTCCACTTGCCTTTCTTTCTCTTCCGCGTTGCTCTGATCCCATGTGAAATCGATTTGTTTGTATTTGAATTTTTATACTGGAGCCCTTTTTTCCTCTCTCTTTTTTTTTCTTTTTTCTATTTCATTATTTAGAGAAACGAAACACCGGCGGTGGCGGCGGCGGCGGCGGCTCGCAATAGAAATTTGAATTTTATCCGAGCGTGTATCTTCTCTGGAGCGTAGGATTTTAATGAGCCTATAAACGAGAACCTTATGAAAATTCGATAGGAGCGTGCATTGTGTGTATCCTCCAGATAATCGATGAACTTTTCTGCATCACGTTGTTTCTTATGCAATGGAAAACTTTATCGATCGTAATCGCGTGGAATTATTATACGCTTTCCCATAAACTATTGAATTCGCATCGTAAAATTGTTAAACTAAGGTTATTGAGTAGGATCAAGAATATTGTTGTGCGTGTATGTATATATGTAGTATATATATGTATTTACGTTCACTTACCCTCCAACGTGCCGCTGTATACGTGGGAAGGATCGAAGGCAATATTTCGGTCGTTCGATCCTTCGAAAATTGTATCTTCGTGGAAGAGGCTGGTATCTCTTACGAGTCTCATCTTAAACTCTCTGAAATAAAAATAAACATAGGAAATATATTCTAGACCGAAAAAAACAGTTATGATAGAGCTTCTTTTTTTTATGACATAATATTTTGTCTCTTTTCAAATTTTATTTATTCAAGAAACAAATATTATTTCATCTTAGAGTTTAATAGATAACACTTGTCTCTTTCCATCTTTTTGGTAGAAATTTGCTTATCCATTTTATTGGAATTACAATTTTGTAATCTTCCCTGTTAATTGATAATAAACATTATTAAGTAATCATTTGTAAGACATGTTACTCGATCAAGAAAGAAAGGTGGGTCGTAGTATAGGAAGATAGATAACTCGTAGGTAACATAAAGGAAGCACGAAGACGAAGAGATAGTCAATTAATCAATATTGGCGACCCTGTAATCCGACTATCTATGAACCGTGCGGGCAGCCACACGAGCGTATCACTATGCTAGCAACATAATTAATGCGATATCGTTCACTCGAAATACCCACAGATATATACGTATACATATATATATATATATACATATAGAAGAAGATACACATCTATTTGTGAAAGAGAACACTGTTGTCAGCAACTATTTGTTTCGATAATTTCGAATAATTCGTTTATCCAACGAGATGACAACTTATTAATAAAATATTCAACCATACGTATTATATTATTCTTCGTCCAACATTTATTGGTCAATTAAATATCAATTTAAAAATGGATTAGTAAAGATGACTGGGACGACGTTGAAACAATTATTGACTGTTCGTCCTTCTCTATCTTTCTCCCTGTTTCTCTTTCTCTCTAGCTGTGTACTTCTATGCGTTGCCTATGTCGAAACTAGTAGACGCGTAATGAAATTATCGGTAATGACCTCGGGCTAGGCCGTATGAACGATGTTTTCGGTTAATTGTCGGTGAAAGGGCTGGCTTTGGTTCGGCGGCTTCCCTTCTCATCAAATTACTGCCACGCACGAGAAACACATTCTCGTTTCCATTCATCGTACGAACACGGAATCTCTATGTTTCCTGCATTTCATATTTCAACAACGTATAGTTATGTTTCTCTACAATTTTCGGGAAAAAAATTCTTCACATTTTTATGTAATCCTACACTTTCTCATATATTTTTTGAAATCTCATTAAAATGGAGCAATCGTTAAACTAATCAATGGCCCAAGTTGAAAAAGTCAAGCGACAATATGCAGGGTTAGTAGTAGTAATAGTAGTAGATGGGTGTCTTTTCTCCGAGGGAGAAAAACCCTGCGTTGTTGACTACGGAGAAACGGTAAAAAATGACCTCTTTGGAAATGTTGGCTATGTGTGAGAGAAGGTTTCGCAGAAGAGTGACTCGTATAAAAAGATGATATTAAACTTTTTTTTATAAAGACAATGTTACGTGTAGAAGCAATTAAATTTATTGCATCAAAATCAGCATCTTTTTTTTTTTGTTGAAAGATGGACCAAAGTAATTGAATATAATGGTGAATATTAGATTTGATATTGCTACTGCACCAAATATCTGCACAGAAAGTATTTTTATTAGTCAAACTCATGAAAATGAGAAATAATCACGTAGATGATTTTCATATTAGATTTTGAGAAACTGAAACTGTCGTCGTTGTGTGTATACCTGAAACAGAACTCCGTGCATTCACAGAAAATATCGTCTCGTTAATTAGGAAGTACACGGACTTTCCCGTAGGCGATATCGAAGTCGCCCGCAGCTATGACACTACTACTCGCAATTAATTACCGCAGAATCGCTATGTAATTACGAGCTCGATGATGGATTCGCGGCTTTCGCATTGCTATTATTATTATTATTATTTTATTATTATTATTTCATTTATTATCATTATCATTCGGGTTCCGCAAGATCTTTGATTTGATGGATTGTACATTCGCACAAGAATATTAGTAAATACTTAACCAACTATACTTAACCAACACATAGATTTATCATGGTTTAGTACTTTTCTGACTATCCTAAAAGTTCCAATCATCGCTATCTTTTATTATCGTTATTATTCGCGTTTTCTGAACAAAAAAATGATAATCTCAGTTTTATTGAAATCGATAAAACGATACTCGCACAACAACCCTAACCCAAGTGGAGTAGGTATTATTTGGGGTCTGTTCTATTGTAGTACTTTTATTATCATTATTATACTCTAGGCCCATAAGGGGTTTATTATTATGATTATGATTATGATTATTATTACTATTATCATCATTGCTACATCTAGATTTATATTACTTTTTGTTCCTTTTTCTTTTTTTTTCTTCTTCTTCTTCTTTTATCTCTTTCGATATCATATTAAGCTGATATTTATCTACACGATTGTCTCTCAGATAGAAAGAAAATACTCATTAATCGTAGAAAATTATTTAAATTTCGTTACACCCGCGATTTTTTTAATTCCCTTTATTCATAAGCCCTCTTTCTTTCTTCGATACTTTGTAATTACGCTTGACGAACGAATAAATATTTAATCCGGGGGATAACAATGTAGAGTTATCTTGTTTGAGTTGGATAGACGGAACAAGTACTGAGAAGAGAAAGCTCTTTCAGTATACTCTCTCTCTCTCTCTCTTGCTCTCATATTCGATTTAATCTCACTTTAATCTCTCTTTTGTATCGGACGACGCTACTTCATATCAATTTTTTCTACGCCTTGTTAATGTCAACGTCGACTGAAAGAAATGAGAGACGTACTTGATTCCTACATGTTTCTCTCTCTTTATAACATTGCTTTATTTATACATATGTCAGTGTCAAATTGTACAATTTAGTTAAGTATCCTGACAAATCCAGGCTTTATTCGTAAGCTTATAATAAGAATTTTGTTATACATTTTAGGCTAGCCATTGAAAGGATTTAAAAAGAGTGGTTGGAAATATTTTGAATTTTTTAGCACTCTGTTTAACTAAACTTTACTGTCTGCTCGTAATGAAAGGGTTGCTTTCGGGAATTGAAAGTAGTCATTTCCAATGGCTACGAAGGGTTTTACAGTGAATACAAGAGAAGGATCTTGACGAATAAAGGAGAGATGAAGAAACGTGTGTGTGTGGGTTGATGCGTGAGTATAAAGTAGAGGTTGTAGGAGTACTGGAGTCGAAGGGAAAGGGAAGGGAAGGGAAGGGAAGGGAAGGGAAGGGAAGGGAAGGGAAGGGAAGGGAAGGGAGTTAATGTTCGTTTTTCTTGGTTAGTCCTCTCTCAGGAGGATATCGATTTTCTTCCGACGTTGAAGCGTCGAATGTGGCCGAGGAAACTCCCTTCAGAGCCGTCTGCTTCTTCGCTAATTGTTCGTTACGCCGACACGATTCTTTATTAGAGGTACTGTGTCTTCATCGGACAAATGGCGTCTGGACATGTTAGGTGTTAAGTCTTATTCTTCCTCTCTTCTTTTACTCCTTCTTCTTTCGTTAAGTCTCCACGAGGGAATTTAAAGGCTTTGTGTTCTTATTCTCTTTCTGTCTCTCTGCTCTTTTTCTTTATTTCTTTTCTTTTTCTTTTCTCTCTTTCTTTCTTTTCATTTCGTTAAAGTCGATCATGACGACTCGATAAATTTGTTCACTCGAACGATGTCTATAAAATGAACGAACGAACGAACGAACGAACGAACGAACGAACGAATGAATGAATGAACGACGATTTTCACTTTCCCCATTCCATCCCCTATCTTTTTTACCCCTCCCCATTATATTTCTCCCCCCCCCCCCATATCTTTTCTCTCTCTCGTCGAAAAAGAACATCGAATCTCTCGTCTGTCTCTCTGTGAACGTCGACAAAAATTCGCACTCGTCCCGTTCCGGTGTTCGTTCACATAAATCCAATTCCCGTTCGACGAGCATCGAGACAAATTCGAGTGCGTGCGTGCGTGCGTGCGTGCGAGAGTGCGTGCGAGAGTGCGTGCATACGTGCGTGCAGTGAACGTGCATGAGTGCGTACGTGCATATACGTGTGATCGAACTAACGATGGAACAAGAGCGATGAAAATCTACGTGAAAGAGAGAGAGAGAGAGAGAGAGAGAGTATGTACGAATACGTACGTACGTACATTTTGTCATCGAGAACAATCATCATCGACGATTGAAACACACCGGTTGTATGTTGTACCTTTTTTTCTTTTATTTTCCCCCTTCCTTCTTTCTATTTTTCTTTTTTTTCTCCTTTTTTTTTGTTCACACCCAACGTAGTATTGGTTTAATGAAAATGAATGGATCCGAGTAGCGGCTTGAAAAAAAGTGTGATTTTTTCTCCACATAGGATTCTTTTATTTTTTTTTTATTTTTTATAAAAAACTATTCACGTTTTCTCTCTCTCTCTCTTTCTCTATTTTGCTTTTTGTTAGTTCACATCAGAGGTTCCCAAACTTATTTGACCCATCAAACCTTTTTAACCCTTTTTTTTCGTATGCAATTTGTAATCGTAAAATATCAAGCTTTAAATACGAATTAATTAAGAATTTTATAAAGAACAAGTTGCATGCTACATTTGTTAAAAAAAAAAAAAGAAAACCATAGAATTAAAATCGATATGATCATCTTCTAGACGAACGTGACTATTTCCCTTGTGAAAATGTACTTTCTTTGGTAAGAAAAAAAAAAAAAAAGTGAAAAAATTCAGTGACAAGAGTATTACCACCTCCCCCTGGATCGTTTCCAGCGAGCCTCAAGGCGCTGATTTAAATCTTCGAAGGGATTTCGTTGATATATCTGATCGATTTTCTCGCGTGAATTTGAGAAATGAATTTCTCGTGCGTCACCCAATTTTTTATTGGCCTATTTCTGTCTCTTTTCTTCCTTTTTTTTTTATGCTCGCGAATACGATTAGTGGACTTGAACGTTAAAACGTGGTGTGGTGAAATGAGATTAGCCGCAGGAGTAATGCTTTACGGTCGCGACAACATCGTTTAGGGTTTGTAATACAGTCAGGAAAGAGGTAACTAAAGGTCTACACGAATCTAGACGTGTTCTTTAACAAATTGCCATCGTTCTTTTAATCGATCATTAGTAGTTTCTTAAATAAATCGTTTGTTTGCAAAATTAACAGACCTTTTTTTTTTTATCGACTTCAATTTATTTTATAGTTAATATATTCGTGAATTATATTCTATATCGACCTTAACATACACAAAGCATAAGTACACACACACACACACGCTATTCTTCTTGGCTTCGTAATCGAATGGAATTGATTTTCAAGGCCTCTCAAGGGTCCAACAATAGATCACTATGGTAGACGTGTCTCTCATTGATCAGAGAGATAGATAGATAAATGGATAAAAAATAATCTCTCTCTCTCTCTCTCTCTCTCTGTCTTTCTCTCACCTGAAATATCTCGTCGTATTTAGCCGTCGTGATAATCTCTTAGCCCGTTCTTGAATGACTAGAATAATCTCTCGACTAATTACTTGGAGTTTATCGTTAGATATATTTTTCGGATTAATTACTATCCGACAGTAGTTATTGAAAAATTCGATGTAATATTATCGCATCGTTTACTTTGAAAGTCCTACGATGAGAAAAGGAAGAGAGATAGAAAACAAGCGATTATTATCGGAAGGAACTCATTAGCGCGAGATCCAATTAAATCGCATCATCGGTAATAACGATAACGAGAAATGGCCCTGAGGTATTAGAATCCAGTCTTTTATATCAACCAAATCGAAAGCCGTTCATCGGCGTCTCGAACGTTGCAAATTTCGTGCCAATAGTTTTCTTTTTAGGGAGAGACTGAAAAAATATCACTCGCGTCGTTATATTTTTTCAAAACGTGAAATAACATTCTGTTTTAATTCCTCGCACCGACGTGGACCCGAGCCAAATTTTGTTATGTTATAAAAAGAAAAAACTAACTATAAATATAAATAACAGAATGATCGAACGATCCCTTTCCATTGTTAAAGGGATGAAAAATTCATTGTGGTTTTTTTAATAACGTTTATCTATTGGAATAAAAAAAATAAGCAGACGAGAGAGGGAGAGAGAGAGAGAGAGAGAGAGAGAGAGAGGGAGCAATCGAAGCGAATTCGTGGCAAGTTTGACGATTAATTACCTTCCGAGTCAGGCACCCTCTCTCTCATCCCTTTTCAAATGGGGAGTCACACGACGTGATTGACATTCGCGCGAGCGAACTTAACATACGCCGTGGTAATTCGTTCGAAAGAGTGAGAGCAATTCATTTTGAAGGATCGATACACGAAGGACACTCACAATACATACGCCATTCGCTTTTTTTCCTGCCGAAGGTCGACATTTTTCTTCCCTTTTTCCACTTAAAATACGTGTCCCACCAAGGCACCTCTCGTATTTCAACGATAATTTACTACTCGAAAAGAACTCTTCTCTTTCTCTTTCTCTCTCTCTCGTTTTCTTCATCTTTTTTCTTCTTTCTTTCTTTCTTTATTTCTTTCTTTCTTTCTTTCTTTCCTTCTATTTTCTATCCCTAAGGTACCGTATTTCGACTTCGATGACTTCGCTCGACCTCATTTATACATCTCGCACTGTACTTGTACACACACGCACACACGTTTACGCAAAAAGGGCTACGAAGGTTGACGTCTTTCCTCCTGAATTCAGATTGCTTAGGTCGACGTACAAAAGAGAAATGTCGCCTTGAGGGTCGTCCTCGAAATTCCTTTTCTATCGATCGTGATTTCCTGAGAAAATTAGAATACGAGAAAAGCCTAAGAAATGGGTCTATTTATTTTGGGATAGAAATCCTATGGACAAGAAAATATAATAAATAATGATATCGAATAATAATAGTTATTGGTTGAATTTATTGAGAGAATTAAATATGAAAAGATAATAAAATATAAATGATTATTATTTAGATGAAAATTTATTTAAGGACAATAAAGATTCCTGGTGGATGTAGAAAAACGTCGAGATTTAAACTTCAATAAGAAGAACAAGAGCAATGCTGTTAGTTATCTTTTTCCGAGTCAAGAATTGAAGCAGTTTGAAAGTCCTGCTATCAACAGACAATTCACGTTACTTTCGTAATGTTCTAGGGAAAGAAGTGTTGAACGCCATAGAAGTTAACCCGGATCTAATGCTTATGGAACTTGTATATGAAGAAAGTAGTGGCAGTTATTCCAACAACACGGAGAGAACTTTAAGACCGCAAACGAATAGCTGGATAAAACATTGTTCGTGCCTTCATTCATGCTTCTTTTACCGAAACACTGATATTTATGATGATTAGTGTTATCATAGAATTTGTCTTTATAATTGGATAACAATTACTATCAAGTTATAAACATAAATAATGATCTTAAACTATGAATTAGGGAAGAAAAAATATAAACATATGGGTAAAATTATCCGAAGCAGCAGAATACATGGCGCTGACATGGAGCATTGGTCCGTAAGTGACGTGTATGCAATTTCCGCGAATGTAACGTAGAGATTTATAGGTTTCGTGTCAATGGCACAACACAACATAAACGCAGCTCTATCGACATATTGCGATGCGTTGGAGTCAGCTCGTCTCGCAAGGCCGTCGGGATGATAGCAATAGCGACAGATCGAGAGGACGGAAGCTTATCGATGCCTTGTCAAACGTTGATCAAAACGGCTGTGTTAGCACGGATTAACGTTCATATCGTGGTTACTCGTTACACCTCCAGGCCATTCGTCGTTCATGATGAACACTTTCATGCTTGCGATTGTCCATCGGATTTCGTTACAGTTACCAATATTTAACGCATTCTCTCTTTCTCTCTCTGTTAGTATTTGCTGCGAGCTATGCATTCTGTCGGTTATATATAAATTCGATCTTTCGTTTGATAAATCGTTGACAAATTTTTTGACCAGTTTCCAAATATTATCGGTTCGATTTTTGCTAATAGTCAACTCGTTGTTTGACAGTTCAAATGATGACTCTTGTTAGATTTTAACAATTTATTATATAAACGTTACGATCATTGTTAAATTATATATCTGTCATTTTAATTGATCGCTACAAAATTGATTGTACCATTAAGTTATATATCAAAGTTTCATTTATCTTTTCTGTTGACTTTAACTTGTATGTCGAATATATACTAATTTCATTTGATCGTTTTCTGTTTCAGGTGCAGCTGACAAAAGATTGACAAGGATAATACCCATTGAAAAAGTTATAGTATGGGAAGAAAAATTCAGCTTTGATGTCATGAAATTTGGTTGGATGAGTATCGTCACGTTTGCTCCTAAAGGTAGACGAAAAATCTTATGGTAGACTTGTGAAAGACGCGCGAAACGTGCGAGGAACGTTGAATCACGACGTACTGTTCATTTGACCTATACATACATAGACACAGCGTATATGTGCATAGAAAAGACTAGTTCGGTAAAACACAGAGGACACGTTTTACGAACCTGTCAAGAGCACGAAGACGTAGGTTCAACGTTGCGTCCTTTGACCGACTGGAAGTTGAAGTATCTCGACGAGTTCTTGCTCGATGTTCCCTCAGCGCCGCTGTGTCGTACCAAGCTGGACTGTAGTGTCTAATGTAGGAGTCTCTCGTGATGCTGGCTGAAAGTACCAAATTTAGGTGAGTTTAATTGCATACTTTCAAGATGTTCGATCAAAAATACATTGAAATAGTTATGAAAATGCAATGGTAATTTTGGAATAAGTTGCAAAGGAAGAACGGATTTGGCATCGTCGTAGTTTGACTAAAAAAGGAGTGAGTAGGAGGCTCGATATCGAGGAATCTGAAAGCGTAGATATAAATGCAAACTGTCGTCGGCGTAATTTACTTTTATTAGCCGATAAATTTTCAAACCTTAGCGGTAGGAAGAGGAAAGTTAGAGGGAAAGGTAGAGGAAAGTAGAAGAACGACGACGATGGTGGCTGCGATTACGAGCGAAGGCCAATCTTCATATGCAAATCCGGCATAAGCGTAACGACTCTTCCAACGTGGTGCTGCTGGCGCTGTGATGGCGACGTACCAGAAGCCAGAAGCACAACCCTACGGGTGGTCCAAACGCGTTATCGCCTTGATAACAATTTTATTACAACGTCGGATCTTTCGATGTGGAAGGAACCAACCAAAGGAGCTTATTTCCCTCTCTCCCTCCCTCCGCCTTTCCTTTTTCCGGAACTTTGCAGACAATTTTTCAAAGTCACTCAAGAGCCGTGCATGTTCTTGCCACGTCACAGATAAGACACGTTACCTTCCTAGCCTTCTCTCTTCTTCGACTTTTCTTCTTTCCCTATAAAACGTCTATTTGTATGTAGGTATGTATATAAGAATACGAAAAGAAAAGAGAAAGAGAAAGAGAGAGAGAGAGAGAGAGAGAGAGAGAGAGAGAATTACCATCGCGTGTTGAAGATCTTAGGATAAGGTTGTTCTCCTCACTCTTGGATACTCGAATTAGCATCGGTCTGACGATAGGTAGGTGTCGTTGGCTATACATCGTGTTGCCTATGCTCTCTCTTAGCCAAGCTTTTACCATAGAATAATTAAGGAGCGAAGGCTTTAGTACATTGCACGCGTAACTCGTTACTCAGATAACGGCAACATTTCGGTCTTATCGCGACACTCCTTTTCTCTTTCTCTGTCTTACAATTAAAATCCTATGTTGAAAAAATAAGAAGAAGAAGAAGAAGAAGAAGAAGAAGAAGTAATAGTAGTAGTAAAAATACTTTTTTTTCACACATCTACTTTTCGTTGGTACGACGTGACGTTGGATAGAAAACGACGGATGAAAGTATAGAGACGAAGTAACGAACTTCGTGGCAGAAGTTACTGTCTGAACGAAGAAGACGTTACGGAATTTCTGAACAGGCAGTTCAATGGACAAGAAGCTTCTCTTTCACCCTGTCTAGTTCACTAGGTAAAACGTTGTTCCAGTCTTCCATCGAGAGAGAGAGAGAGAGAGACCACATTCTTACTCCATAAAGAGAGAGAGAAAGAAAGCTAGAAGAGAAACTGACAATGAGACTGGAATGTCACTTCATGGAAGAAGTTTCCTTTCAAAAAGAATGAAAGAAAGTAAGAAAAATAAAGAAGTGGAAGAAGAAGAAGAAGAAGAAGAAGAAGAAGAAGAAGAAGAAGAAGAACATTCGTGTAGCGGATAACTGTAACCTATATTACTCACATTTATTTTTTATTCGTCTCATATTTTTCATCAGACTTTTAACATTTCTACCTTTCATAACCATTAACCCTTAAAAGTTATCACGATAAAAAATGCCCACGACAATGTTATCACAGATGAAATTTCATTAAAGTATTTGATCTTTTATTTTGAAAATAAATACGAGAGAGAGAGAGAACATTTTTTATTATCATTCGATATTTGATGAAAATAATGGAAAAATTCATTTTTACAACGATTATATGAATGGCATCGAGATTGTCAGGGCAAATAAATTGATCACCCGCGATATAATAAATTTATGATATTTCGTTCAATGTCTTTTATCTTTACAGGGATAAAATTTCATCGGAAGGCTTTAAAAAAAATCGTCAAAGCTTCGATATGAATTTTGAACATCAATTTTCCTATATCGATGAAAAATTGATGAAAATTATTCTTAGTAAATGCACACCTGATCAAAAGGATAAATTTATTATTCTAAATATTTAATAAATCAAATGTGAATATAAAATCTGTAATTCAGTACTGCAGGGATATCATTTTAACAATATTCTTTCTCTCGTCAAAATAATTAATAAGGTTTATTAGTAAAAAAAAAAAAAAAAAAATGTTAAGTATAAAAAAAATGATACAGTTGACACCATCGCGTTTCACTCTTCCGTAACAACGACCTTTTTCGTGTTCTCTGTCTATCCTTCTCTCTCTCTTTCTCTCTCTCTCTCTCTCTCTCTCTCTTGTTATCTCTTTGTTGCTTTTAATCTGCTGATAAAAACTCACGACAGGACGGGAAAACGCGCGACTGCTGTTCGCAGTAACGGCTAGCCAGATATTTTTTTTTCATTTTTTTTTTTTTCATTCTACCCGTCTGAAGAGCTACTATGGCGGTATAAGCTGCCATCGAAAATAAAGATCGTTCTTGATTGCCAAGCGTTATCGTTGGCATTGTCGTTACCGTTACCGTTATTGTTCCCGAATTACACGTACACACGTCGAAATTCCATTAATGGCTGTTACGAGCCTCGGCCTATCTCTCTGCGTTTAAACATTTTTCTACTTTTTTTTTTCCTTTTTTTTTTTTCGCTAGAAAACTTTCCGTCCCATTTGCAAATATCTTTTTTTTTTCTCGCTAAACTTTATCCATTGTTCAATTTTGTTTGAAAACGATCAGAAAAAAAAAACAATGTAGCTTTTCTCTATCGTTTATAATTAAAGTTTTCGGACTATCAGAATAATATAAAGGAAAATGAAGGATCGATTCTATCTTTTGCACGCAGTCACTGGTAATCTATTTTCACATATCGATATTGGATACATCAAATTGTCTAGCCCGTTCCTAGAGTAATTACCAGAGAGATTAAAATGGGTACTGCGAGTGGTGGCTCGATCGACGATCGAACGCAATTATAACGAGAGAGATAGAGAGTGAACGAGAGAAAACAAGATGAATAGAGAGAAGGGAGGTGCGGGGATGGGTCATACACACATACACGCAGACAGCATACATACATATACGCTAGTCATTGCCGTCAAGCACGGTAAGAGGATGAAAAATGGTTTGATAGATACTTCAGCTACGAACAATGGGGTAATGCCATCCAGTATCCGGGTCACGCGCGTGTAGCTACGCGCGAACATGACGGCGACACGCTCTCGTCAATTCCCTCGATCCATTGCCATCCCAATCGCCATAGCAATCGCCATACCAATCGCCATACCAATCGCCATACCAATCGCCATAGCAATCCCCATCGCCGTCATAACCAAACGTCGATGACATTTACCCTTTACGAACCTACTAGCGTGCACATTTCTTTTCTTTTCTTCTATCTATCCGACAATAGGGAATATAATGGGGAACGTATTACCATTAACGAGTAAGTATAGCTATAAGGTAATCTTTTTTTTGTTCAATATTAAATTATAGTTAAGAAAAATTTACAGAAACTTCTTTTGCTTTGCCAAACTTTTTACGAATCTATGCTAAGAATTTAGAGAAACAATATATTTCTTCTTTCGCTTTTTAGTTGAAAGTTTTACAACAAGTTGATATTGCCGGAGGAAATTGTGAAATTTTCTACCCTGAGAGTTTATGAAAATTCTTCGCTTTTTTTCTCTCTCTCTTTTTTTCTTGTTTTTTGCGCCGTTAAATTAAGAAAGATAATTTATTTGTAGATTACGATTCAGGTAGTTCCTGCAATATCATCGAGCATCTATTATACGTGGATACGACAGGGAGCGTTTA
The DNA here is from genome assembly GCF_049000335.1 of Polistes dominula. NCBI lineage: Eukaryota > Metazoa > Arthropoda > Insecta > Hymenoptera > Vespidae > Polistes > Polistes dominula. The sequence goes on from NW_028301150.1 coordinate 334,493, forward strand.
GTAAGATCAAAGGATGGAGGAATATTTAGATTAGGCTTCGAAAAGACGTTGGTTCGATTATCGAAGAGAATGAAAAAGAGAAAGAGAGTGAGAGAGAGGGAGAGCGAAATGGTTGATGGCCAAGTTCCAAGTGATGTCACCAGCAGGGAAAAGAGTTAAAATTGTTGGATATTGACGCGAGAAATTGAACAATGAAAGCGATATTCCGTGTCCGTTCCGCACGTGAATATGACACGTTGATGATAGCTGGTCGGGCTGTATGCCATTCGAGCTAACCGAACGAGATCGATCCATTTGAAATTACCGATGAGAGTTCCGTCGATACAGATAACAAATAATACTCGATCCTATCTTGACTGAACATACATTGATCATTGGTCTAGAAGATGAACGTTCCAAACCACATTGTTGCGGCCCGAGAAAAAGGGGAACTACCATTAAACTACCTAAACGATCCTTATCGTTCTATATTCTTCGAATGGTATTCGATTCGCAACATCATAGTTTTTTTTTTTTTTGTTTATTCTTTTCATTTTATTTTCCGGAGAAAGGAAAAAGCGTCAGAATTTCAGCGTTCAGAACTTTCCAACGAGAGCAGTAGTAGTAGTAGTAGTAGTAGTAATAGTAGGGGCTGCGTACCTCTCGATCGTTTAATTTATTATCGCCTTCGACAAGGGGATGGGGGTGGGGAGGGGAGGTGGGAACTAGGTTGGGCTAAAGATTTACATCGTAATTAATTTTATTATGCAAAAAAGCCCCTTCGAAGCTCGTTGCGATTTTTGCATGATATTAACAACGGCAAGAAGAGATCTCTCGTCGTCGACCCTTTGAAATTAAATTAGAAAGAAGTCTGGAGGTAAGGAAAGAGAGAGACAGAGAGAGGGAGAGATAGGATAAAAAAAGAAGAAGCACGAACAACAACGTTTCTTAATAAAATTCGGTCGGTGATTCGATCGCACGCAGAATGAATTCACGCGTATTGGGTGGGGGTTCCAATTTGTATATATGGACGTATGAAATCTGGCATTTCGTAGAATTTGGAGAAAAAGCGACTGACCTCGGTCTCTGACAGGTAGTGGTATATCGATTAAATAAAATTTTTATGAATTATTCATCGAGCCACAGATCGACGTTGTGCATATAGGTAGATGCTTAGCCGCTATTTGACAAGCCTGTTGACAGCGAGTTTAAATATCGCCAGAGTGATATTAATAATTCACAGTCGATCGATATTGGATAAAAATAATAGAAGAGGGAGAGGGAGAGAGAAGGAGGAGAAGAACAAAAAAAAAAAAAAAAAGGAAAAGAGAAAAAAGAAATAGAGAATATTTCTTGTTGTTGTTGTTTTTGAAAATCGAAATGGAAGCTGTCGGGTTCGTTGGTTCGTAAAGAAATACAACGTCGGTCGAAACAAAAGGTTTTGGCTAGAAAAAGAGAGAAATAGAAAGAGCCTACTGTAAAACGTCGTTGCTTCTGCCGGAAAACGAAATACCAGCTCGTAGATTTCGGCGTAAAAGCACGAAAGCAAGCCGCCCGGATTTTTCTCCCGGTGGAACAAAGCTTCGCGTAAGCTTCGTTTGTGTCTATACGTCTATCCGTGTATGTGCTTTTCGTAAGAGATTGACAGAATGGTACACACACACACAGATAGATAAAAACATACGCGAACGTATAGGATGAGAGTCGGTAACTATTTCCAGATGAAGTAACACTTTATTTCCTAGGTAATTTCTCTAGGTAAAAAGATATGAATTAATTACATTTGCTGTTCGTTCTACAAATTTTCTTCATTATTTTCTTTCGCGTTTCTTTCATTGACTTACTGATTGAATTTTTATATATAAGTCGTTTGTACGTGGAAAATAAGGATTTTGAGAAAACGATGAGAGTATTTAAATGGTTTAGCTCAATGCATATTTTGCAAGAAAAGCGAAAGCGAAAAAGAGAAAGGGAGGGAAAGAAGGGAGGGAAAGAAGGGAGGGAAAGAAGGAAGGGAGAATAGGACGGGGAAGCCAACTCTCAAAGGATAGAAACGAATTAAATCCGATGTAAAGGCGAGAGTGCGGAGAGAAAACGAAACGATGGAAACACGTAATGAACTTGCAGCAGTAACAAGCAATAGCAATAGTAACACCAGCACGTAAAAGCTGCGTCGAGTCGAGAAGGAAAGCTGCGCGAGAGTCGCGTGTCTTGGATAACGTGCCAACGAACTACCGTCTACCTACCTAGTCTGTGTTTCCTCTACAATTTCCACCAATTAGTTTCCATTTTAACGCTGAAAGACGTCGACTGAGTGGCAGACGGTTTAAAAACGAAACCAGGGTTATTTCTTTCAGAGTTAACTTTTCCCACGCTACCGCATATATACTTTATACTTTAAATAAATATTCATTTATGTGTGGTTACATACCGAGTACCGAACAATTTCAACTGGAATTCTTCGAGTTTAAGCATTTGCGGGAAAGAAACAATAAAATTCAAACGCCCGCTAAATACTTTTTTAATTACTTCTTTTTACAAGAATAATATTTCAAATAGATATCGGTTTTGTAACACTTGATCAAAATCTTTTGGCTAAAGTTGCAAGTTCATCTAATTGTTGATGAAAGTTCCAGATAAAAGTGGAGAAAAATTGTAAGAATAAAGAAGCTGTAGAAGCTATAAAAGCCGAGTAAGAGGAGAATGGCTTTTAAACGCGAACGATACCGCGGCAAATCGTGGCGATAAATTAACTCCGTTGGTGGCCTGGTTAAGTACTTCTTGTCGTAGGGTCGTCGTCAACTTGTAAAACAGCAGGAAGTAGCCGTGACTATGTAAGAGAGGAAGGTGACGCCCACTAAATGCTTTCTCGAACTTCCGATTATCCTGGCCGTGTAATTGAATATGGAGGAGACATCACGGATAAGGTATAAAACAAAGATGAAGAAGAAACTGAGGAAAGGTTAATAGTGTTTCGTTCTTCCATTAGGATCGATCTATATAAAGCGTCGACAAGAAAACAAGGCTTATACAAAAATACCAAAATTATAAACGATTTATTTTTCTATAAAATCCAAAAAATACATGGGAAAAGGATAGTGTATAAAATAATAATTTTGAAGGAGATTATTCGTGAAAAAAAAAAAAAAATGCCAGGATCACTTTGACACAACTCGTTATACGCGAGATAATGAATATCATCCTTTTAATAGCATAATCTCTTGTGGAATGCACGGATAGCTCGTAGATCTCGTGCGAGCGTTTAATACGGGCGCAAAATGGCTGCGAAGCATTACGAATGGATGCTGTAACATTGCTCCTCAAATTTTACACACTTTTCTTTCCTAGTTGTAGCATCGACCTCGCTAAAGTTGTTGCTAGAAGCTACAATTTTACGTTCTCGCGTAAAAGAACAATTTTCTTGCGACGAATTTGGTTGGTTGTCTCACAATTCCCGCTTCCTTTCTCTCGGATAAAATAAATTTCAACTTATAAAGAAAGGAAACATTGGAAATTCTAATCTTTAATCAAATTTCGCAGCATCGCGTTGTACCTTGCACTTCGCCAGAGTTCTATCAAATTCTTGATAAGTCAAATCTCTTTTTGGTGAAAATGTTCAACTCCAGGCGGTAGTTGGAAGGAAAATGTTAGTAGGAAAATCGTGAAAAGTACTGCACGAAATATCTCTATAGGTTTTTCTCGATGTTTGCGTCGACCGATCGTTTCCGCCCTTCGAATTTACCCTTTTTCTACTTTTCTCTTTCTTTTTCGTTCGACGATGGTAGACAAGTAGAAAATCGCTAGTTCGCCAGCAATGGATCGCTACTAATTTGCACACTGTCTCTCTCTCTCTCTTTCCTTCTGCCACCATCCATCTCTATCTTTGCAACTTTTTTCTTTTTTCCTTCCTTCCTTCCATCCTACTCTCTCTCTCTCTCCCTCTTCGTTTTCCATGTTTACATGAATGTAGAGGAAAAAAAGAAAGGTACGAGCAAGGAAAGTAGAAAAAAAGGAGATAATGACGGCACTGCGCCACAATTGCGCTGTCTATCGGGCCTGCTTTTTTACCTACCAACCTTTTCCCTCTCTCGACAACCCTTACTACGTATTTACTTCACGAAAATAGCAATCCTTCGATACTCTTCATTCCTTCTCTCTCTCTTCCTTTGTTTTCTTTTTTCATTAGCTCGCTACGCCGAGCAAATATCGTCTTCCCCCTTCTCATCCCGTTGCTTTTCCGTTTTACCTCGTTCTCCGATCCCGTCGAATAACGACCATCCTTTCGGATCGAACTTTCGAAAGTACTGGAATGATTTAGTCGCAAAGAATGGCTTTTAATTTTGGTCGTTAACGCTTTATCGTACTTTTCTTGATAATCGAATGATATCGTTGTTTCGATAGTTCGAATAATATTTTCTTTCTTCGAAGTTCCTTACGAAAGGAAACAGATTTAGTTTTTTCCATTTTCGCGATATAAAAATATAGAAAATATATATATAAGTATATCAATGACCAATAAAGAGAAGATGTATTCGAATAGAAAGTGAAAATACGATTTGACAAAGTTTGCCAATATTCGTGGAATCGGGAAAGGTTCTTCATTATATTCTCGAATTCCCGTCAGCTGCTGGTAATAACAATTTCTCGTGGTTGCTATCCAAATCGATTTCTTTCGCGTGAAACGTCAACGATACTTAACCAACCCTTTTGTTCGATGATGATAAAAAAAAAAAAAAAAGAGAAAAAAAAAGGAGAGAAAAGAAGACAAATCGAAAGAAAGAGAAAGAAAATATTCTGGAATATCCGTGACGACGTATCGACTTTTTGTTAGGTTACCGGTCGAAGAAACAAGAATATCCCTTCCACCATCTTTTTCTTTCTATTTTCTTTCTTTCAGAAAACTCCGAAGTATCTTTCTCCCTCTTTCTCTCTATCTCGACAAGAGTTTTTCCATCTGCGGAAAGTTTGCCACTTCGCGGGAGATGTCTGAAAATCCGAAGGGTCCATGCTATCGCTATCTTTCTCTTTTCCTTGTTCTTCCTTCATCCTCGACCTTCTTTTCTCGTCTGGTTACGATAAAACGCAACGACCATTCTTTTTCCCTTCTATCTCTTCTTCTTTCTACAATCTTTCTAAAACAGTATTATCCGCGATAAAGCTTTGCAGTACAAACAAATAGTATATCACGAAATTTAATCGTTTCTATTGCTTCTAAATAAAGCAACAATTTTCGATAATTCAAGAACAAACAAGGACAAAATCGGCGAAAGGTTAAGCTGGTCAATTTGTCGTCGACGAGCTTGTTCGACAAACAATCCAACTAAACTACCCTAATCTTAATCCACAAGAGTATTTCTTCGATGGTTAGAAAATAGTGGTTGCATCAAATGGGTGAAGCTTTACGGTACTTTTGCGTAGTCGTTATCGAATTTCCTATGTGTTTTTCCATCGTCGAATTAGAGCCAGGAATCGCGGGATATCGGGGTCGTCGTCGTCGTCGTCGTCGTCGTCGGCGGCGGCGCGTTTCGTTCGAGGGAATGTCCGGAAAAAAATAGACAAGTAAAAAAAAAGAGAAAAGAGGGCTGCCGATCGGACGTGACGAGCATCCCACATGCCGTAAAAATTCATGGATCGAAATTTACGAGAGAAGTGGGTGCCACCACCCCTACTACTACTACTTTGCTGCTACGGCGGATAGCTTCGAAATTTCCGATTAACGATCCACACACACGCACACACACACTCGTTCATTCTCTTTCTTTCTTTCTTTTGTACCGGCATGGTTATCGTCCATCGATTCGTGGCTTTTTCACTGGAGCTTCTTCATCTCCCCCTTCGTCCGCTTGCTCCCCCTTTTTAGGTAGTACCGACCGCCGCCCGTCGCTTTTACGACTTATCGATAAATAAGTGTGCTCGTTCGCGCGATAAAAGTCGATATTCGCACTGCCAACGGAATTAGAGGCGTAATTGGAAATTTGCCATCGAGTGTAGTGCGTTACCAATCCCCTTCAGGGATTCTTTCTATTGGACCGAATGTTTCTCTCTCCCTCTCTCTCTCTCTCTCTCTCTCTCTCTTCCTCTTTCTCTTTCTCTTTATATCATCGAGTTTTCATTGGCTTTATTCGCGCCTTCTCTCATCTACCTACCTGTCTCCGACCGTTTCTCCTATTTCTCTCAACTTTTCTACAATTTCGTTAGTCGCAAACAAAAATAAACGCGTCAAACCTGTCGTTATAATATTGACAAAATTATTACAAATATTAACGAGATATTTGCGCGCTTACCAGAAAGGAAATACCTTTTCTTTTTTTTTTCATTACAATTTAATTGCTAAATTTGTGAACTCTCTCTCTCTCTCTCTCTCTCTCTCTTTCTCTTTCTCTATTTTTGATTTGGTTTGTTTTTCATTTAAATTTGACGAGTCTTTTGAAGAATCTACGTAATACTTTAATTTTTCATTTAACGTAGAAACGATATGTTTGCGAGATTAACATCGTATTTCGAGAAGTTACCTTCCTTCTCGTAAATGGAACATATAACGAGAGAGAAGATGGAAGATGTTCTCGATTACATGGCTCGTCTAAGGTTTTCCGAAGGACCTTTACTCCTCCTTACCGCCCACGGCCATTCTCCTAAATATTTTCTATGTCCACAAGGAACCATCCTTTCTTAGTATTCGTCTCGTGAGTTTAGGTTCGCTCATTAAATTAAATCACGTCGATAACCTCGATGGAACACGCCCAAACTCATAAACACACATACACGCGTACATAAAATACGTATAACTCGAGTTATACCCTAACCATTGGGGTGTGGTAATACATAAATATATATACAACACATAGATAGATATTATAGATGATATATAAAAGATGTTAATATTCATAGATGATATTTAGGATCGAAATTGAACGTATAAACTGAAAGATATAAATGTTCGTTAAAAAACCATTCCAATTAAGTTAACTTTGAGGATGATTATTATCAATGATACGTGCGTTAACATAGCGTGGTTAGCAACAAGGTATATGGTACAAGAGAGTAGAAAGAGAGGGTTAGAGAGAGAGAGAGAGAGAGAGAGAGAGAGAGAGAGAGGAAGGTGCGCTCGTTAGCAAACACTCTCTCATTATTTATCATTCGTTAAATTCGACCATTCGAACGATAGGCTAATCGATATTTATAACGTGTTATATAATGACACTAATACATAACTATATGTATAGATATAGGTATATATGTAGGTAATAAAACGATCGCACAGGGAAATGTGAAAATTACAGAAATATCCCCAGAGTTTTTCCGTGCAACGACGAACTCGAGCTAGCTAGTTGAGAGTCGGCATATCGAACGAAAAGAAAGAGAACAAAAATCAGTTCACTCTTTATCTCTCTCTCTCTCTCTCTCTCTCTCTGTCTCTCTCTCCCTGTTAACCCTTCGGTATCGTAAACGGAAACGGGTCGCGAGAAAGCCGTTAATCCCACGACATTAATTTTAATATCCCGAGCGGCTTGTCCTCGCGAGAAAACGTTACCGCGTAGTAGTAGTAGTAGGTATATTAGTTAGCTTTTTCCTATTTTTTTTTCTTTCCTACCTCTACGGTTGTTTTTTTTTTTTTTTTTTTTTTTTTTTTATTTATATTCCTTTTAGAAAGAGGGGAAAAAGCTCGGGGGAAAAAAAAAAAGGAAAGAGAGAAGAACTGCGGTGGCGGTTGCAGTCGCGGAGTTGTGCTTATCGAAAAATAAACGCGTAAAAGCGTGAACAAAGAGAAAGTGGAAGAGGGAGAGAGAGAGAAAGAGAGAGAGAGAGAGAGAGAGAGAGAGTGGATTGGCGAGGAAAGCAATTGGCACGTAACCGTCGCTAATTCCAAACGAAATATATTCAAGGAAAGCTCTCACCGAGAGAAATAAGCTTCCTTCGAGCACCATTACCGCGTTAATATTAGCTTCAGTATGGGACATCTGGCTCGTTCGAGTCGGTCTACCGCGCTCTCTCGATATCGGTTTCTTTCTTTTTTTTTCTTTATTTTCCTTTTAACTTTCTTTCTGTTCGAATGCGAAGAATATAAAAGAAAGTAAAGTAAAGGAAAAAAAAAAAAGAAAAAGAAAAAAATCAAGGAGAGAAAGAAAGAAGAAAAATCGTTTCTCCGTTGGAGAGAAGCTCTTAGGATCAGAAGGACGATTATGGTAGAGAAGAAACGCACCTTGTCCTCGCATATCGAAGCAAGGAATATTGCCAATTTTATTTAATTTATTCGATCGGATTCGAGAGAGCTCTCGAATCTTTGTCTGTGTCTGCGTCTCTGTGTGTGTCTGTTTTATAAACGAAAAAGGGACCGATGGGAAACGATTTCGTTGGAAAATTATTCGCTGGACCTTTCGAATACATTCGATAAGACGAAAAAAGCTCCCAACGAATCTCGTTAGTTTTTTAATCATACAAAATCGTAGGATTTTTTTTGTAGTTTAAATTACAGATTGATAGCGCGTATTCGGATCCCAATGGTAAATACTTCTTTTTTTTATGCTTCCACATATATCACTTTTTTTTTCTTCTTTTTTTCTCCCCCTCTTTCTCTCTCTCTCTCTTTCTATCGTTTTTCAAAAAAGCAAATCAACCACTTTATTTAAATTACATGTGTGCAGAAGAGAACGTATAAATATTGCAGGTCGATTTTATTGATAAATATTTTTACAGAAACGATTTTATTCGATAACTTTGATCAACGTTAAAGAACGATTTTTGATCTTTGAACTTACCAAAGAGATATTTCTCTCGATAGCTGACGGTGGTTGGACTGGACTGTGAAAGGTAACAGAGAGAGAGAGAGAGAGAGAGAGACATTTCGAAATGCTTGCGCGTTTCAGCCTATTTCGTTTTCACGTCGAATCAAATAAAGTCGGATTCCTTTGCCATGGTTCGTTCTCCTTCAATCTCGTTTTGCTTCTAGCTTTCTCTCTCTCTCTCTCCCTCCGAGCACACTTGTACGTCATTTCGTGTTACAGCGCGCCCGCGAGATAACTCTACTCTGCAGTGATTTTATCTAGCAAAACGTACGTGTATAAATCCATTCGTTTGTTCTTTCATATTTAATCGAAATTCCAGACATATTCTGAATATCGAATTGTAAAATGTAATAAAATGGGAAAGTATCTGACGTATACGATTTTGAAATTTTTCTAATAAATCGAATAAAATTCATTAGTTCTTCAATTAATTTCATTATAGAGCTCGATAATAATAGGCAAACTTAGACATCGATAAGAAGAATTGAAAATTTCGTTTGATTTTTTTTTTTTTCAAAAAAAAAAAGACAACAAATTATTTCCCGTATTGATTGAGAAAGAGAAAGAGAGAGAAAGAGAGAGATTGTGATATCATCATTAACCTCGGTGGAAAAAACGGCAGAAAAGGGGACACAGGCAAAGCAGAGCAGTCTAGACCAGGGTAGAGCAGAGCAGAGCAGAGTAGACGATTTTCCGCTTTGACAGTGGAAAAAGTTGGAGCGAAGCCCAACGTAAATCCTGGCTGTTCGTTTTCCCATCGACGTCCCGGGCATAGCAGCTGCACCATTCGAATATTCGAGAGTGTTGGACCACGTTACAGCATTCGTCAACGACGACGTAAACGAAAATGAGACGAAGACGGAGACGAAGACGAAGAAGAAAGCGTCGACCATTCGGAGCTCGTTAAGATACTCTCGAAATCTTCGTCGAGTTGTTCGATCACTACCTCCTTCCCATCCTCCCTTTCTTCCACCCTCTTTTACACCCTTTTCCCTTTTTCTACCAACCGACCAAGTGGAAGGTGTTTTTCTTTGAACGGAGAATTTATCTTTCCTGGCCCTCTCGCCAAAAAGAAAAAGAAGCGTAAAAGGAGGACGAGAAAGTCGAGAGTGCGACGATCCTCGACCTTTACCTTCACGACCCTTCGACTCGATCGACAGGAATTTTATCACTCTCTAGAGTGACAAGAGAGAAAGAACACGGACTACGGCGTATATATACGATCGATTTAATGCTTTAACGCAATTTGTTAAATTACTTATATGTTTTTCTTTCTATTATTTCATTGAAATAAATTGAATAGCATCCAAACGGAACGACGACCCATGTTGATAAATTAAAAAACGTGTTTTACGTTAATTAAACATCTTATTTGCAAATAGTTTTGTTTATATTCTCAAAAAAAGTTAATTAACATTCTGAGAGATAAACGCGTGTAATACTAAATTTATCTTTACAACAACACAATTTTAGCTGCGTTGGGAATATTTTTTTACTGGGATAAAAGCTGCAACGAATCTCTCGTTGGATAGCAGCTACTTTCTTTCCATTAGCGTTGAGCTTTTGTAATTATTTTTCTTTTAGAGAGTTGGTTGGTTTGTACTTTTTAAGGCATCACAAAGACTCAATGGTTATAAACAAAGCGCGACAGGTGCTCTCGATGTTCGGAGATCGATCTTGAGAACTTGGATTGTCCTTCGTTTTTTCGAGAATTGAATCACGGACAAACAACAATTACGAAAGCAAGAGGGAAAAGAGGGAAAAGACGGAGGGAGAGAAGGGTAAGTTGGAGTGGTCGAGCGCTCGATGCGAAGCAAAAGCCTTTCAAAACCGTGCTTGACCTCAATGTAACGACTTTCCGAGGTGCTTCAATGGCCAACTCCCTAGCTGCCGACTTATAAATCAAAATAAAGATTCTAAAAGTGAGGAACCAAAGGCTGAGAGAACTTTCTAAGACGCCTCTACCCCTTTATCAACAATTCCTTTGCATTTACACTTTTATTCTCTTTATTTATTCGAAACGTTTATCACTGCAAACGTTTTTATAATAAACTTTCTTTTTTTTTTCTTTTACAACGTTATTTTTATTCTGAATTTTGTTGAAAAGATATAATAAATAAAATGTTTCAAGTTTGATCGAGATTTTACAATTACATAGATTTGATACATCGAAGCTTTTTCTCGAAAAATCAAGCGGGCAGAAGTTGAAGAAGAAAGCATTTCCGGCAGTGGTAAATCGCGCGGCATAAAGGGCTCTCGAAGGGCACTCGACCTTGATGTAACGACTTTGCACGCGCTCGTAACTCGATATCGGCGAAATCCCCTTATCGTGCGACAACAGATCCACCGATCGAACCCCTCGAGCTTAACGTTGTTCAATCTTCCAAACGTTTTATAATTTGTCTTTTTATCAATCATAACGTCAACAAGTCGCGTCAACTTTTTCTCCATTGCGATATGATTTTAATTATTATTTATATCGAGTTTTAATTGAAGTGTCAACTTTTGTTCTACCTCGTTTCTCCTGCAACTTGATGAAATGAAAATTTGTTCACATGAAAAAAGAAAAAAAAAGATAATAAAAAAAAAAAAAAAAATAGTAAAATACATTTTCTTCGATTAGAAAAACAATTTGATGGCGATGGAATTGGTATCGTAGCAAAAATTTACAAAATCACTAGACTAAATTTGTAGACAAACTCGCGAAGAACTCAATGAAGAAAATGTAAAACGAGCCAACAAATATTTTATAAAGAAAGAAAGAAATAGGGGGGTATGTCCTGCGAGAAAAAGTCAACGCACGTCCCATAGCACACATCCTCCCCATCTTTCTAATTTAAAGTCACGTTCATTCCTCGTATCTTTCTTTTTTCTTTTTTTTTTTTCCTTTCTTTTTCCTCTATTTCTCTATTTCTCTGTTCATCTTTCTGTTCCTCTATATGTGTCTCGGGTTCGCGTTGGGCCACACAGAGAGAGAGATAGAGAGAGAGAGAGAGAGCCGTTTTTCCGTAAACGCGAGGGTAGGTCGAATGGTTATACGGTGGGGTTATATGGCGGGGTTATACGGCGGGGTTATACGGCGGGGTTATACGACGCGAAAATGCCGCACGCCGGCTAATACGGCAACCGTGGCAGAGAATATCAGAACACGACGACGTCATAGGACCAGGCTGAATGTAAAATTGCATATTCATGCGATAGGCAGCGACCAGAGAGTATCTTTGTGAAATACGGACTCACCTATAGACAGTTATACTCGTACACACTTATATAACACATACGCGTACTATGCACTTGCCTTTATATGTACAGATATACCTACATGTAATATCTCTTACACATTCACACTCATATATACGAAATTCATCACGTATCTACTTTTATGTATAGACAGATACATACACGAAGACGAATTTACACGGTCGACGATATGAAGACAGTAAAATAGTAGTTGGTGCGTGCGGTGGCAAGAACGTATCGTAATCTGGTGATGACATTCGTAAAATTTGTTACACCAAGTCAATTCCAGAACTGTACTATTACCGTACGCTTGAGAAAAGTTATAGAAATACATCGTTCTTTTGTAAACGGCACGCGTTTCCGCTACAGTTTGCCAATCCTCTTTTCTTTTCTACCTTTTTTTTCTTTCCTCCTAGTCATACTATTCTTTTATCGGATAACAACGAATTCATTTAATTAATTAAAACGTTCAAATCTTAAAGACATTTTTTGTTTTATTTTTGTGAACTTTAACCAACGATGATTATGAATAATAAAAATTTACGAGGATAATAAACCTTTTTATCATAAACTTGTGTAGGAAATTATTTTTTCATCATTAAAAGTTACGAATACAAACGTCCGGAAAGGATTTGACGGATTTCTCGCATTATATCTCATTAATTATTATTCCTGCATCCGGTTTCCCAATTCTCTCTTTTCCTTCTTTTCGTTTTTTCTTTTTCTTTTTTTGTATTTCATTCATTTCATTTTCGAGAATTCGCAATACGTTTTCAAAACCAACATTTGAAGTTTATCCATTACAGGAAAATAATTACAATGGTGTATAAAATGATTGCAGTTTAGGAGAATGAGAGAGAGAAAAATTAAGGGAATAATTTTTCCTGTTCGTTTAAAATCATTGTACAAATTTATGGTAAAATATTTGCTTTCGAATTTTGTTTTTTTCTGTTTTTTTTTTTTTTTTTTTTTTTTAACCGCTTTGATATTTTATTTACGCGAAAGTAATAATTTATCATTTGTTCATATTTCAATAGATAGAAAATATCGTTCGACGAAAAAGAAAGAATATTTTTTAAAGTGTGACCATTATCTGAAGAAGTTAAAAAATGGAAAACGAACTGGATAATCGTATAATCGTATAATAAGTAAAATTGGATGAAACTGTTATTGTTATCGCGTGATATACATATAAACTTTTCATCCCTATCTGCTGCAAAGATAATGCACTCTTTTTATATTGAGCTTTATTCGTTTCTGTATACGGTACGTAGACCGTATCGGATAAAACGGCGATATGTATGTATATTTATGTATAACCATTAAATAGTTATTTCAAAAACATATGCTCCTCCTTGGTTTCTCCGTCAACGATGATAACGCATACATACGATCGTAACGTTACACCTTACATTAGGAAAATAAAACGAATCAACAACATTTCTAAGACGAGCCATATGTTGTATAAAAGTACCAATTATATTGGTATGAATTTTATTGCAAAAGAATATTTTATTTGACATGAATGATAAGAAAATTGGTCTCGAAAGAATCGACCGATCTTGTCTCGAGAGCATTGTGAGATGCAAAGGAATACCAAGCAAGTACAACTTGTAAGAATAATCATTGTATTTTTATTATATCTAGCGTAGATGCAAGTACTACTCCTGCGAGACCCACTTTTCTAATATCGTTTATGTAAAATTATATTTCTTTAACAATAAAATGTTCTTTCACAATGAAATTGATTTGAAAGTATAATAATCCTAAAATAGGTTTTTTATGTAGAACAATTTAGAAACTCTCTCTTTGCATTGTAAATAAATATTATAAGTTATTTAACATTTACAGTAAGAATGGATATGGTTTACATTATGGTTAACATTTCTTTAGGTGACTGTACGTACGTGAAAGAAGTTTCGTGTAAAAGATCATATTGAGCTTTTCATAGGAAGCTATGAAGATTCTCTGAAAATGTAACGATCCTCTAAAAAGGTATATAGAACGATCACGGTGGAATATCGTAGAAAGATAGAGAAAAAGGATAGGTGAAAGGTGAGATGATATCGAGACTCCTAAGAAGGTCGTTGCATATAAAATTGCATATTCATATGTACGTTGAGATCTAGTACCGTCGTCTCGTATGGCACACATGGGAAAAGAGAGGATGACAATTTTCAAGGTGTCGTCCTTGAAAATGATCCTGGATTTATTCCCGTGTCTGATTTTTCACCATGGGTACATTCATGCAACACACGTGTGTGCATTCACTTGAGTCTTTTACGATGCCATCGAAGAGTTTCTCAAGGTACATTCGTGGTCGAGTCGTTTTCTCTTTCTTTTATAGTATAAAAAGATGAAGATAGGAATGGAAAAGTAGAGAAGAACGGCAAGTGGATTTTTCGACGTTCTATTCTCGCTTCGGTTTAAACCTTATTGCTTTTCCACTCAATGATTCCCTTGAAAAGGAGAATACGAATACGACTATGTCTTGGATAATATCAGATCTTTTTCTCATATGGATATGCAATATCATTCTTCTTTCAAATCTATTACAGAGTCAATTTTAAAATCGATAATACGAGCTCTTACTTTTATTTAATTAATTCATTTCATTTTTATCAGGAAGTATTATTATATAATATCTACGTATGTTGTGTGCACATATTAAATAAAATGGGGGGAGGAAATAAGTATGCGACAATATAATTTTAATGAATTTCATTTAACTTGCATTAAATCAAATCAAATCAAATCAATGGAATTTCTTCTTAAAATTATTATTTCCTATTTCATTTTTTGTCTTGCTTACGAATTTCACTTACTATTCGTTTCATTTTATTTACTCGAAATTTGTCAAACTAATTTTGCAGTTAACCGATTAAAGAATATTTCGTATTAAGCATTTGAAATTTGAACGAATCGAAAAGTCTCGTAAATCAGGATTGAAAGGGTCAAAGGCGGAAAGTAAAAAAGAAAGAAAGAGAGCGATAGAGAGCGATAGAGAGAATATAGCGATAGCAAGAAGTACGTTGCGCTCGTTTATTACTTCGGCTTTCAGTTTAGACACGGTTCGCTTTATTTCGTAACCCCAAGCGATCGTAAATGCGAGTGAGAGCTCACTCGCGGATGCGGGCCTTGGGACGATTTAAGGGTTTTAAGCTCATCGATCTCTCCTCTTGCGCGTCAGACTTGGAAAATTCTCTCTTCTCTGTACGAGATTGAGGCTGCCTGCCAGCCACCACGACGAATCCTTCCTACCTACCCTTCCTAGCGCTTAAGGATAAACCGTTGCTTTTTTAATTAAAGTGCATTAGAGAAAGTCGACGAAACGGTGACAAAAGACAGGATTAAATGGCTCTTAGCTTTTGTCCACCTAAGCATACGTTTGACTATCGAGAGAGAGAGAGAGAAAGAGAGAAGTATTATACTTTTTAAGGATTAAAAGATACAGAATCAAATTATTATATGTCTAGTATATTATGCTATCATTTGTATTACGTTAAAACGACACTTTTTTTTTTTTTTAAACAAATCGATTCAATCAATTCAAATATGTATTTCAATTATATTTATTCACGAATCAAAATCGATTGAATAAAAATATGTCAAACGAGTGATAAAGAATAAATAAATAATGACAATATTGTTATTTTTCCAGAGATCAAATAAATAAAAATAAATATTTGGTTGGAAGTTAGGTAGAAAGTTGACGCGTATGGGGAGCAAATGATCGTCGTTATCCATGAGGGATGACAAGCAATATTAAGAAAAGCCACTGATATTCATTTGAAACATAGAAACAGCTATGGTCTCGACTGTTAATTTCGTCCTTTGTCTTCAACAAGGGATTGCTGCATGAGTTGCTCTTTTGAGACATGGTCCAGGTCGAACTAGAGTTGGACCGGTTCTACTCGGCGACACATTATTGCTCCCTTTCTCTCTCTCTCTCTCTCTCTCTCTCTCTCTCGTCCTCTCTTTCTTTCCCTATATGTTTCTCACTCTCTCTTCCATTCATGAAACACAATGAAATTGTCCGTTTGCAGTTCTAAATTGCAATTGCTTGGCATACTCGAGAGAATCGTGGGAAAATTTATCGAAACGATTGCCGAGATTGAATTTAATTTTCTCTACGTTTTCGCGATGATCACTTTTAATTCTATAAATTAACAAATAAGAAAAAAAAAGTAGACTAGAGTAAAGTAAAATATAATATAACAGAAAAGAAACGAAATCAATCTAAACAACTAGCACAAAACAATCATTTAAGCTCGTCTCATAGTTTGCTCACGAAAGCCTTTCAACTTAGCAGAATTGTGCTTTTTTTTGTGTTCTTTTTCTACAAGACTTCAACGTGGTGTTGTACTTTACAGGCACAAAGACAGAAACATAGATATACGCGCACGCACATGAGGGCAGGACGAAAGTAATGGTTGCTCGAATTGGTTGTCCTCACGCGACGTTGAATCCTGATGGACTAATTCCGGAAATGGAACCGCGATTACGCGAGCACAGCCACATAATAACGCGAGCGGCGCGTTTGCGAAATCGAGCGTGACCTCCTCCAC
Organism: Polistes dominula; assembly: GCF_049000335.1. Lineage (NCBI taxonomy): Eukaryota > Metazoa > Arthropoda > Insecta > Hymenoptera > Vespidae > Polistes > Polistes dominula. The sequence goes on from NW_028301150.1 coordinate 351,063, forward strand.
CTCTCTATTTTAGACTCCCGTGACTCTCTGTCAAGTTCCCTCTCAACCCTTCTCTACCTCGTTTACACTATTCCCATTCCCTTTATTTATCCCTATTCTCTCTTTCTTTCTTTTTTTTTCTCCTCAGGTTTTGTTCGAATTAAGTAGAGAACGAACGGGACAGACATAAAATCGATAATCGTTTCCAACAAAAACACTTATTATTATTATTATTATTATTATTATTATTATTATTATTATTATTATTCCAAGAATTACCAATATTGAAAAAAAAAACTATTGGCCAGAATGTGCACAATAATTTATCGTAAAAAATAAATCATAATCCAGTTCAGTTTTATTCCAAAGGTACACATTTCATTCTTATTTCTTACAAACATCCTGTTTTTTTTATTTTTATCTCTGAATGTACGTAAACTATTTAAAAAACCTTTAGCTAATAGTGCAGGTATATACGTTTAACCTTAGTCTCGGATTTGATTGTTCTCTCGAGAAATAAAATAGAAATGATTTGTCGACTTTCCATTTTACCACGAGCGAACGAGAAAGGGTGATCTTATCGTAGACTCACGCACGACAGGCATCGCGAATGGCAAGTTTTACGGGCTAGTCCGTGGTTTTACCTTTATTTTCTCTCTCTCTCTCTCTCTCTCTCCCTCTAATTCCCTTTCTCCCTTTCTCGGTACTTTTGAAAGTCACGTAACGGAAGAGAATTCGCATTTTTTTCTTCCTTCTTCCTTCCTTTCTTGCTTCGCGTCGGATTACGTATGCCGACTCTTTTTTTCTTTCTCCCTTCGTTATCGCCTTTCATAAGCAAGGAAGTCGAGAGAATGCGTGGACGATGGTAGATGGAAGAAAAAGTAGGGGGGAAAAAAAGAAAGAATGGGTTGAGCTACGTTAACAAAAAAAAAAAAAAGAAAAAAATGTCGAAATGAACGCTTAAAGATAACGCGTTCTCGTACGTACAACTAATGAAAGAAATGATCCCGAACGAAATGACTTTTTTCTTCTTCTTCTTCTTCTTCTTCTTCTTCTTTTAATCCCTTCTCCCTCCTTCTACTACTTCATTCACAGGATACTTTTTCTTTCTTTATCATTTGCTACTTTTATTACAGAGCACTTTAAATTACAGCCTTTCCATCGACCATAAAACTCCGTTGCAAACGACTACCGTCTGTGAGTCTATTTCTTCTCTCTCTTTTCCTCTTTCTCTCGCAAAATATCTATCTTTTTTTTCTTTCTTTCTTTCTTTCTTTCTTTTTGTCTTATTTTTTTCTCATCGAAGTCGATACAATACCTTAGGATAAAGAAAAGAAAAGTTAGTATAAACTTCCGAGCTATCCATTAAGCTATATCGTTAATACTTCTCGAGGTATATCGTTGAATACTTGACAAGAAAGTCGACCATTATTAGCCACTTCGATCGATCAAAAAATACAAAAGAAAGAAAGAAAAAGAAAAAAAAATAGGACCGAAGGGTTTGCGAAACTATTCTCAAAGTTCAAATTCCTCTGCTTCGATGAATCTGCTGAATCGAATGCGTGCACAATGTAGAATTTGATTTTGTGGTTTAAGGGATGATAGTCGATCGACCAATTAACTTGTATCGATAAAAGACCGAGTAGTAAATCTCCTCTTTTTTTATTTTTCTTTCTCTATGAGAAAAAAAAAACAAGTCGATTTTAACGAAGCTTGCTTTGGGATTCGTCCAATTTGACCTATTCCTCTGTATCTCTCTCACTCTCTTTCTTGCTTTTAGAAAATTCTCGTTGGTTATATCCGATGATGCAGCACACGAAGAATATCTCTCACGGCTTCTCTCTAGCGAATTTCAAATCGCCGGGTTTTAAGAGAGAAAGAGAGAGAAATACATTTCGCGAATACGAGTTTAAAAAGAAATAAGTCCGTTTTGTTGGCGTACTACCCTGTAAAGGAAGAAGAAGAAGAAGAAGAAGAAGAAGAAGAAGTAATAGAAGGGAGAAAAGAAAGCCTCTGACGCGTCTCTGTCAAAGGCTAAGTCTTCTTCGTCTCTCGTGTCAGTGCATTTGTTTGCATCTATCCTATGTATATGAGTACCTATGTGTGAATGTTAGTGGCCAGGGTGAAGGGAAAGAAAAAAAAGAGAAGGAGAGTCTGATATGAATACCAAGAAGTGTAAAGGTAGGAGTGTAAAGGAGGGGAAGCATGGCACACGACCGCGAAATGGTTCAAAGAAACGTTGGAGTCACGAGTAAGCACAGTTGTCAGCGTCGTGCGCTTCGACAAAGGAGGAAATGACGGGGAAGGAAAAGAGTCGTTAGGTAGTAGGAGACTCCTCTGCTGGTGCTGCTGCTACTCCTGCTACTACTGCGTTGCTGCTACCTTTTAATGCCAAAAGAGACGAGAGGAAAGGAGAACAGAACGACTATGCAAGCATTCTTTATCTCTATCTTTCTTTTTATCTTTTTACTCGTTCTATCTTTCTCCCTCTTCACGCGAACCAAGCCGTTTCTTCTATCTCAACGGTGGTAGGACGTGGCTCGATTTTTCCCTTGAGCGACGGTCTGCGCGTGCATTCTTTTTTCCATGCTGCTGCTGCTGCTGCTACTGCTACTGCTACTGCTACTCCTTTCTCGTAGAGTCATTCTATGTCAAATTTGTTTTTTTTCCCTCTTTCTTATTTCCCGAAATACAATTAACTGTAACTCTAGTATATCTACCTTTATCCGATCATTTTTATCATCGATACATTTTTCATTTTCTTTTGGTTAATCGAGTGTACTTAATCTATAGTATTACTAATCTAGATAAATTCGAAGAAAAAAAAGAGAAGAGAAAAAAGATCGTACCACAGTCATATTTCTACGTTACTTTAGTGACTATCTTAACTGAGGGGGTATGTGATAGAAAGAGAATGAAAGAAAAGATAGAACGATGATACCTATCTCGTTTGCTTCGGCAAACAAAAGATCGCCCCTTCTTCGTGCGTGTGCATAATCGTGTTCTTTCGCTTATCTGTACTCCAACTATTTATCTACCTACTTAGCATATGAAAAACAAGAAGGAAAAAGGGATAAGAGGAATAAAAACAGTAGAGGAAGGATGAAGAGAGAATGGAGCACGATGATGTAAGAAATTACGAGTAGAATGGAGATATGTATGTATATATATATATACATACATAGGGATAGATAGATAGACAGACCCGGTGCACTTACCTCTTTGGGGTATTAGCGGCCAGGGATGTAACGGGCTGCCGGCAACCAGCCAGACACATGCCAGCAACACTCGGAACATTTTCACCCCCATCCACTTCGGACAGACAGAAACTTCTCTGCGTTCAAGTCCCTTTCCCTCGTGGCCACCCTCGTATACTCCGCCCTTTCCTCCTCCTTCAACCCTTTTCACGAGCGTTGTCTCCCACCGCTGTTCTGTTCTTCTTCTAACGCGCTGTAACAGAGTTTCGCTTCTCTTCTTATCTTTCCTTCTCCTATCTACAGGAACAAGCTCCCTTTCAGAAGGTTTCTCGTAACCGCCCACTTTCTCCTTCTCTTTCTTCGCCACCTTCGTCGTCGTCGTCGTCGTCGTCGTAGTCGTAGTAGTAGTTGTCGTTGTTTGAACGAAGAAGTAACCACTACTATTGCTGCCACTGCTGCTGCTGCTGCTGCTGCTGCTGCTGCTGCTATTACTATTTCAGGAGGCATACACGACGCGAACGCGTTGAGATCGCGGCGATCCGACGACCATACACGAACCACCGACTACTACTCGGCAAGCGGTAAAGCTGATTGTCCGATTAGTCATACTGTGCTACTACGTATTTATTATTATATTTCAAACTAGTAATAATACTAAAGCTTCGATCTGTAGATATCATAGCTAACGGATATTAACTACTGCTAGCTATCCGATAAAAACACACCTTTCGGTAAATGGAAATTTCTTTCGATTCCACTTATTATTTATTAAATAAATATATTTTTCCGTAGAAACACCTTTTCTGTTGTTCTTTCTTGTTACGTATATTCTCATACGTCCTATCACTCCGAAAACACACTCGCTCGTCGTCTCTAATCACTTGAGGACTCTCTCGTATAATTGTCTGCAGGTACGATAATCGGTCCGAACAGACCCGGACGTTTACTGCTATCCCGAGGATCAGAGCTACTCACGAGTAGTAGCAGTAGTAGAGCAACAGCAGCAGCAGCAGCGGCAGCAACGTTTCCGGCGCGATGGCGATCACACATAGTTGAACACGCGTATATATATATATATATTCTCTCTCTCTCTCTCTCTCTTCCTCTCTTACTCTCAACGTGCTATCCTCAGAGCATCGCCATTTCCGAGTCCTGTCACGGAAACGTCAGAACGCCATGACGTGGTTTTACGTGGCTCTCCGTGCTCGAATTTCTACGAGCTCTAGTCGCGGTTCCTATGTATTCCCTCCCCCCTCCACCAGCCTCCTCGAGCCATCGTTTCTTTCGTCCACGGATTTTACCTTCGATCTTCGTGCTCATTGGTAATGGAGGAAGAGAGAGAGAGAGAGAATATTATTAGTAGTAGTAGTAACAATGACCACCACACAATTGACGATCTACGTCATTTGTGGCGCATTTTAACTCGAATTTTTAAAAAACGTGACATGTTTCCGTGAAATCAAACTTTTCTTCCTTATCGAAGTTTTCTTAGAAATCGTAATATTAGATATCTGGTTCGATTCCATCTATCGTCTCATAGTCGTCGTTGGTCAAGGAGAACGTATTCTCTCGTCGAAGGTAATCTCGTTCCTTGGGATCAGGAGCTACAACGACCACTATTACTCGCTGATCCCACGTTCCTGATTCATAGGTGCCCGTTAATTTCTCGTGGGATTCGCTTATTAAAGGCGAAACCTTATAGGTGTATATATATATATATATATATCTATATATTTTCTCGTTTCTCTGTCGTTGAATCTTCACAACGTATTCGGGCCAAGATAAAATTACGTTCGAATCAACGGACTTCTGTTGCCACTACCCAAAGAAATCATTCGCATGAAAGAAATTATTTGCCCTGGAGCTTCTTTTTTCCATCTGTATTATGAATTCTTCCTTTTTAAAAGGAACCAACACATCATCTTCTTTCCTTCCTTTCTTCCTCCCTCGCAGCAGTAGCAGCAACCCTTTTATTTGTTCACGATGCCCGCTGGTGTTTGGTGTGCTCTGTAGATAGAAATAGAGATAAAGATAGAAAAAGAAGAAAAAGACATACGAGAGAGAGAGAGAGAGAGAGAGAGAGAGAGAGGACAAATATTTCAACGAGAACAAAACGCGTGTCTCGTACGCGACGGATTGAAATGCGTGCCGGACGAGAACGTAATCGTCAACGTGTCGAGCGAGCACTAACGAGTTCTTCTCGTCGAAAAAATATTCATCGTGTGAATTTACTTTCATTCGTTTCTTTTATTTTCTAATTTGATTAATGATAAATTAATTGAATCTAATTTGTTCGTTGATCTCAAATCGACGATCTAAATTTAACGTGGCTTAATTTAGGACTGTGATGGCAAAGTTTCGGTTAAATTTTAGATGAAGAAAGAAACTAACTTGAATAGAATAGAATAGAATAGGATAGATAGATAGATAGATAGATGGATTGGAAACGATTTTGACGTACACGTCCGTCATTCGCGTTTTCATCTTTTTTCAAATGTTTCCCAACGGTATAGGTACCCCTGACGCTTAGAATTACGTATGAGTCACGTATCGCGATGTGCCAGGATGCATTCGAGTTTTGCGCCCGATCGTTCCGGACCGATTGCGAGTGTCGAGAAAAAAAAAAGGGTGAAAAAGGGACGAGAAAGAGCGATCGCACGACTGCAAAATCTACGATATGTGTGTTTTCTTAAAAAAGTCTACTTGACCTAAACGAAACATATCCGAGAAAAGGAAAATCGTTCGACCAAATGAAATATCTAACGAGATAATACGAATCGTGAGTAAAAGATAAAGCGATACAAGTTTAAACCCTTTCCCTTCTTTTTTTTATTTCCGCTATCGATTTCATAATAAATAAATAAAAATAAATAAAAAAAAAAAGGAAAATGAAAGAAGGGAATACAAATTCGTATTGCGTATCTGCGATGAAAAAAAAAAAGGAACGTTTTTGGAATTCGTAATGGTCGCATGATTTTACATGCAAGCACGTAAACGACGGAGACGACTAATTCTTTGTATAATTTTATTTTCTTGTACGTGTTAAACGTTGAAAAATATTTGCGATTGGTCGATTTGTGTCAGAGAGAGAGAGAGAGAGAGAGAGAGGGAAAGAGGGAAAGAGTTTTATTTATCATGCTAGCGTTGTTCGTGAGCATCGTCCCACGAGCTAATTAATATCTCCGTTATGCAAATTAGGCACAGCAACGTTGGCTCTCGTTGTATAACAAAAGCCCTCTTTCCGATAATTCTCCATCGAATAACGATATCAACGTACACGACCAACCAACAATCCTCTTCTCCTCCCCGCAGAACCGTTCTAACCGTCGTCCGTTAAACGACGCGAGCCCGTAATCTACGAACACCGATTACGTATAACCTTCTCGTATCTCTCGGGTCTCCAATTAATACGAACCCTGCTTACTCGCCTGTATTCATTTTTATTAATTAGGAATTTTCGTTGGATGACGTTCGTTATCTCCATTATTTCGACCTTTTAATGCATGTTTTACGCGCCCTATGTAGTAAATATCAACATGGATTATGCATCGAGACTATGTAATTTTATTTTTTGATTTGGTTTGTAAAAAAAAAAAAAGAAAATAAAGTTAAAAGTAGAATAAAGAAAGAATTTGAAAAAGCTGTCAAAAACACGTGTAAAACACGCGAACGATTACAGGGTAAAATCATCGTTCGTTTATCTTCAATGTTATACTCGTCTCCATTAAAAGACCGTGCCGACATTGGGCCTCTCTCTCTCTCTCTCTCTCTTTTACTCTTTTGGTTTGAACGTTGGACGCTTTTATTGATCGCCCATGCAAATTTGGCAATTTCATCGTTACTCTACCATTCGTTTATTACAAGCTACACATAGTCAAGCGACTGCATCATAACAGACACCTTTTCGATTGTACCTTCGCGAAAATGTTCATTCGTTAAACGCAAATTTACATTTCTTCGTGATACTTAATTTATACATCATCAAATATAATATCTTTCTTGTTGGAAATTTTAATAATTTTCTTTTTTACTTAATAAAAAAAAGTATCTCTAGTCTTCAATTTGAAAATTATCCGTGTTATATGCTTATCTTTCAGCAGAGAAAATTGTGAATTCGACTCGAAATACGATTATACGCCTCTTTAAATCTAACGAGGCTGACGAAGTCGCTTTATCGTTGAACGCTTCACTAGCATGATATTGATCGATATCCGAATTAATCAATTCGTTATTGTGTAGAAAATATATGTACGCGAATTTTCCTAGGATATACTTGGTGAAACGATTAGCGAATTTTTTTTGTTTTCCTTTTCGGAAAAAGATATCAAATTAAAAAAAAAAATAAAGGGGAATGAGAAAAAATAAATAAATAAAATATCTACGGACAATTCTATACATGCTTGTAAAAATCAATGATTTTTTTTTCTAACGAGAACTGAAATAAAAATTAAAAAAAAAAAAAAAAAAAGAGAGAGACAGAAAAAAAAGAAAAATATAAAATATGTATGGACGATTTCAATCGTTCGTAAAACCAATGATCCCTTTTTTATACAGGAAAAAAAAAACAAAAAGAAAGTAAAATATCTATGGGCAATGATTTGATTTCTTGTTTTCTTTTTTTTTTTTTTGGCAACAAAAAAGTTGTTACAATGGAAGAAATTAAACGAAACCTTTAAATAATACTATAGTTCATTTTAAAGGATCGAATGGGACCGATGAAATTGCATGTAACGAGTTAAACTCTCTTTCTCTCTCTCTCTCTCTCTCTCTACCTCGGTAATAGTAGAACCGAAAAGCAAAGAGGAAAACACATAGTCCCCCGTTGTATTCGGCCATTGCAAAGCTCACTTCCGGCGAACGCGCATCGCGTATAAACGGCGACGTAATAAACCCTGCTGTTCGACCGTACGCCCCGTATTTGCTCCGTATTTGCACCGTTTTGCATCTGCCGAAAGAGATGGAGATAAATAGAAAGAGAACAAGACCGAGAGAGAAATAGCTAGGACAAAATTGCAGTCGCTTGCAGTAACGAAAATCCAACGGTGTCGAAAGCGTGCCACGCGAACCGCGCGCGTGCCTTCCTGCCCTACGGATTGCCCTTTTTTATTACTTTTTCCTTCTTTTGTTGTTTCAATCTTTATTCTACCTTTTTTTTTTTTTGCCCTGAGATTACGGAAAAAAATAGCAAAAGATCCCACTTCGAATTTGTTCGCGTTCAAATTCGTACTTGAATCATTATTATTCAGAAATATGAAAGGGTTTTTGAGAGATATTTATAAAAAATATCTGTCAAAAAGAAATGATTAATAATAATATATTTTATAATATCAGAAACGTTGACTGAATAAAACAATGGAATATATTTGCATTGTTTATTTGTCTTTTTTAGTTTTTGCTCTATTTCGTTCGTTATCGAAAAAGGTATAACAAGGCAAATATAAAAGGTTTGAGAAGTTATTTGTAGAAGACATGCTCAAGAGAGATTCGGCCACCTGTAGGAAAAAGACATCGTTTCTGTGTTGTCGTGAAGCGAACCGGATGGAAAATAAACTCCTGAGAACCGAATTTATCTGTTTTATGTATGTCTCTCTACGTGTATGGATGTGTGTGTGTGTGTGTGTGTGTGTATGACTGTACACTTCGTAAGAGAACCGAACGAAGCTCAAAAAGAGTTCGTAGCAAGAATAGAAGAAAGAGAATAAGATTGTGAGGAAAGAGGCCACTAACGTTAGAGAAGATAGTGGTCTCGCGTATCGCCCACAACGAATTCAATTAGGGGAGAGAAGAGACCAGAATTTTGTATCGCCGTTTGAGATAGAACGAGCGTGGATTTTAAACGAATGTTGTCTGTTCGTACGTGACCGGTAGGCCGATTCGTTGCCACGATTTCAGACGACCAATTGCCTTGTCTTCTCTTTCTCTTACCATCTACGAGACCTAACGAATTTCGATTAGAAAACTTTCGGAAAAACTATCCAAGCAAATAATCTTTTTTTTAAAGGAGTTAACAACTTATAATATATCATTAGACAATATTCGATTGAGATTTTTGTAAATTCGGCGAGATGATAATCGAAATGAATTTGCGTCGTTCGTCGTAGAAGGGATATAACGTGGGCACTAATTCGATGATTCGATAACGATATCGTCGATAGCGCGCCGTTTACAAGGACGGTGGGTTTTAATGGGCCGACTCTACGTCCACCTGTTGGGCTCCACCACTCTCGAGCCGGCGCTTACGAAAGTCACGTCATCCGAGAAAATTTTGGACCTCTCTCTCTCTCTCTCTCTCTCTCCCTGTCGTTTATTCGCAAGCAATACTGAATAAACAAGAATAAAGTAGAAGAAAGGAAGGAAGGAAAGAAAGAAGATTGATCTTTAGAAAGAGCACGGGCTGTGGTATACATACAAATATATATTTACATTTTTCATCTTCAAATAGTTAGATAACAAAGTGGATGAAAATTTATTTGATATTTTTGAAAAGAACTTTCGCGATTTATCAGAAATATTTGATCGAAATATCGCATCTGCCACGATCTTATTATCTCATTGAAATATTTTTAATGAAGTCACTTGTATAAATTAACGCGATAGAATCTTCGCGTGTTACAATTTGACTAAAACGCAGAAAGCTTCTTTGTGTGCTTGGTGAATAGTATAACGCGGTAGACGACGATCGAAAACACGCGACAGGTTAAGCACGTGACTTTGAAGATGATCGACGAGGGAGAGAACCCTTTTTGCCGATAACAAAAATGAGAAACAGCTTTGAACGTGGTGGATGGAAGGGATTGGGGAAAGCCAATCTGACTTTACCTACAATTTCCTCTTGAATAAGATATTAACTTGAAACATCAAACCTCGTCGTGATTTTCTATCATGTGTTGACCTACTCTGTCTGTCTGTCTGTCTATCTCTCTTTCTGTCTTTCTCCCTCTTTATATACCTACAGTTGACGTATTCAGCTCAACTTTGGACGTCATTTTCAAAATGATCGATGAGAGTCTCTTTGGGTTGAACGAGTAGTCGACTTTCCGATGAAAAACATGTCGCAGATCGAAATTAGGAGAGCTAACGAGCGCACACGCGAGAGAGAAAAAGAAAACGTCAATATTCTCTCATCATACAATCTTCTTCAATTTTGTTTTGTTTAGTTTTGTGGTGCGTGCATACATACGTCAGAGTTTCTTTCGCAGATCACGCGAGATTATCGACCACGTTACTTTGCTACTTTTTTTCTCTACCCCTTTTTCTTCCTCCTATTTTTATTCTTACTTTCTTTTTACTTTTGCAAGCCGCGAGCCAACTCTCGTTATCCCAGGAATTATGGTGTGGCGAGTTATCGCGGACAATTTCCACGTCGTATCTCGTTTAGAATTCGCTCGATATTAAACGGGAACGCAAGGGAACGATTTATATCTCAAATAGCGAAATAGTTTCCCTCGTAAATGTAATCATTTTTGTTCGCAATTAGAAAAGATTAATATTAACGCAAAGTACAAATTTCCGATGGGCTTGAAAAAGGGCGGGAAACGTTACCAAATTTAATTTTCTTCCTATTTTTTGTCTTCCTTTTAAAAGATCAAACGATGTTCATCGCTCGTTACTACGATTTTTTCGATACCTTTTTGACAAACAAAACGCCATTGCTAACGAACTGGACAGCGACACGTACGCATTGTTTTTATTTAAAAAGAATACGAGACAATTTTTGTATCAAATTTTTCACAGTGATACTTACCAAAGTATTCACGAAAAATTCAGCTGTTAGAGCCTCTCGTTCTCTCGATTTTTCGAAAGAGAAACATCACCAAAGAATATACTCTTCTCACGTTCACAAAAGCCATTGGTATTTATTTTCTGTGTCTTTTATCAAATATTTCGACGAATCAAATACGAGAGAGAGAGAGAATGGAAAATAAGAGAAAAAACTGTGATATCTGTCCATAAAAGTAAAAATAACTGTCTATTTATATTTGTCAATGTTTATTCCGTATTGTTTTGATAAAATAAAATAAATTGATGAAAGTAAAAGACGAGTGAAACAAAAAATATAATCGCGAAAACACCGAACGTCGAATTACGTCACGTGTAAAAAGGGTCGGTCAATGGGTTTATCGAAAGCGAAAAAAGGAAATGTTTTTTCGTACGGAGAGAAACAACACACACGTCTTTTCCCTCGAAGCGCGCACGGCGCACTGAGTCTCGCGAACAGTTCTATGCTTTGAAATGAAGCCGGAACTAGCGTGGTGGCGCTAGTGGCGCCTACCCCCGAGGTTACAAGAGGATAGGGGAGTGCCAGTGGTATGCAACAAACCCGACGAAGCGTCTCTCCTCGCACCCACCCACGCACTACCACTTCAACCCCTTTAGAGGGAAGCAAAAGAACGCCACCCATCATTGCTACCACTACTACCCCCTATCGGTTGCTTTTCCCAGCATGTGCTGATGCTAAGCACCAGACTTTCCTACCAAGTATAACGAAATACGTATATGAATTCCTTTGATCATTCACATTATATTTCCAAGATGCAGATCCAATTCCCTGTATGTGTGTAAATGAGCAAAAAAAAGAAAAACAAGAAAAACAAGAATTTTCTTTCTCCCAGATATTCTTTCTTCCGGATTTTTCTAGGAAATATTGATTGTTTGGTGAAAAAATAGTACGTTAATAGAGGAATATACTGATGGTTGTAGCATTTATCGATGACGAGTTATAAGAACGAAGCTGGATGAATAGAATTGAAATTTTTCTCATGTACATTTCGAAGTAAACGTTTGAAAAAAATTGTCATCTTTTTTACTAGCAAATTTTTTTTTACGTTCAAATTGTATTATACGGTTTTTTTTTTCGTCTACCTGTCTTTCACTGTCACTTATAACGAGTCCTTTTACCGTATCGTTTTCTCCTACGGGCATTAAAAAAGAACGGAGTAATAGGTTTGGTTTTTATTTTCTTTTTTTTTGTTTCATTTTTTTATATCTTCTTCTTACCGTTACGTCGATAAACGTGAGAAGATTGTTTCACGCGATCAACTTTTTTCCTATCTTTTGCGAAAAATACAAGTATCACGTACGCAATTGTAGATATAGATATATATATATATAGATACACGTTTTCTTCTAATATCCGGAGAAAAGCGCACGAAAGTGGCAATAAAATGATTTCGACTCTTATACAGAAACACAGAGGAAAATTTTTCATTTCGCGAAGTAGCGAGTACTCTCTCTTTCTCTTCGTCTCTCTCTCTCTCTCTCTCTCTCTCTTTCTAGTTCGGCGTACCCCTTTCGTCGATTTCGCGCACGTCGTCGATCTCGTTCGAAGTACGAACTGGAAGTACAATCAAATTTCGTTTCGGACGTTCTCGAGAGTGAGTGAGTGTTGGTAGAAGGAAGTTGGAGGAGCCGTGCTCGTTAACTGCGTTTTCCGTCAAATTTCCTCGAGGGTTCTCATTATTTGTCAATCATTTGTTCCTCTGACAACCCCAGCCAAGGATCTATATTTTCACAATTAAAAACCAACTGTTTAACTTTAATTAATAACTACGAATTATTGTTGAATTATTTGTTATGCAATAAAACAAAACAAAAATATTAAAATTAACGATCAACATAAAAAGCGTCGATTAGATCGAATAATTATGAATAAAAAATATATTGTTGTTAGTTAGTTGTATTTTCTCAACATTTTCCTTCGCATTATAACATAGTATAATGGAGGTACATCCCGTGAAATCTATTTAACGCCGTGACGCTCTCCTGGCTGCTTAATCGTTCCGTGAAATCAGATTTCTTGTGTTATGAATTTTTTCAAAAATATCCTCATCTCATTATTCTTTTTTTTTATATTATTATTATTTTATTCAAATACAAGGAACCACAAAATTTATACATAAGAGTAAGAAGTTCCTCCGAAATCTCAAGAAAGTTTTCTTGAATCGTGATCGATTCCACTTTTAATTAATTTCCTTATGTGTATACATTTATTTATCATTATTTTTATTTCAATTAACATCATCCACAAACTTTACAAGCAATGTAATCCACTGTTTTGTTGTTGATTATTAGTTTTGAATTTTTCAATAATTATTAAGTCGTGTTCTGGAAGCTTTACTATGTAATAAATTACAGAAACAAATATAATTTATTTGCCATGGACACAACACATTGACTAGACGATACTGACATACTGTCAGGATTACGATGTTCGATAAACTATTCGTACTTGACCAATCATTTTCTATACAAATATATACGCTCTTTGTGTACGAGTGTTTAACACTTCAACATTGTATTCATACGCCGTTCGGAATAAAAAGTTTAATAATAGCAAACGTTTTCAAGTAAAACTAGTATGTATAAATGTATGTATATGTATGTGTGTGTGTGTGTGTGTGTATGTGCATGTAACTCGAAAGAGCACGACAAATATGTTGAGAATACATTGATAAAGGATCGAGGAATTTTTCATTTCGAAAGGCAAAGAAAAAAACAAAAAGAAATAAATAAAATATAATAAAAATATGAATAAGAAACAAAAATAATAATCGGAGAAAAATAAATAAGGAAATAAAAATAACTGGACGAGCTCTGCTACAGCGGAGTCGAATAAAAGTTTTGAAAGGAATTATTAATAACGTTGTCCATATTTTTGTTGTTTGAAAGTTCCAAACGAGATATATGTCTGCGAACAGAAAATGTTTTTTTTTTCTTTTTTTTTTTTCCGTTCAACTCGATTAAACGTAATAAGTTACATTTTTTACTTACATATACGTACATATATGTATAAATATCTTCATGCATCTACAATGATATTAATTCGATAGAAGTTCATCAATTTAACATATGAATAGCTCATATATAAATGTATTTATATTTATTTAATTAAAAGTAATAATGTAATAAGCTTAATCAAGCAAATTTGTGCTGATCGATTTTGATCCATCGAATCGAGAATGAGAGAGAGAGAGAGAGAGAGAGAGAGAGAGAGAGAGAGAGAGAGTGAGAGATGGAGAGAGAGTGGGTATGCGGAATTAGGATGGGAATTTACGGTGAAGATGGTAATTCTCGATTTGCAGGTTCGGTGCAGTTAGGGAGAGAGAGAGAGAGAGTAGAACAGTCGATTTCCTGGACCAATAATTCACCAAGCCATGCTCTTGGAGCAAGCTTAAGCCTCCGCGAACGTATTCCATTGGTCGAACTTTCCAACGATATGTCACAATAAATGGAGTAACTTCTTCCTTTCTGTTCGCGAAGAAACTACTCTCTTCTCTCTGTCTCTCTCTCTCTTTCTCTCTCTCTCTCTCTCTCTCTCTATTTCTTTCTCTTTCTCTCTGACACGCACACATATATAGACAGATATACTACATACATATATACACGTTCACTAGCATTATTCGTCTCTTATCTTCTCTAGCAGGGTAATAACGCGAGAAGAGAACGTCACGTGTCGTCTTCGCTAACGGCTTAAAGTAACTGGCTAACCTTAACTCCTTTCTTCCATTCTCTCTCTGCCCTTTTCTCGCAAACCCTTCTCCCTGCCCCACCCTTCTCCTTACGAATATTATTCCTCGCGGCTGGAACGATTAGTCACAGTCGAAAACTAACCGTTGAACTTCGACTTATCTTCGCTCGATGAGAATACGATTGTTTCTATCGGGAATTCTCGCTCAAGTTGGTAGGAGAGGGTTGAATTTGGTCCAGGGGGGGGGCGGAGGGAGGAGAGAAAAAAAAAGGAGAAGAAAAAAAAGGGAAGAAAAAGTTTTATGATGCATCGCTTGGGGAAAGTTGAATAAATCAAATAAAAAGAAAAAAAAAACGAAGAAGAAGAAGAAGAAGAAGAAGGAAAACAAAGTCTTTCGTTGGTTTTCTTTTTTTTGGTTCCCAAGGAAAATGAGGGTTTAAATAATCGTCTAAAAAACAAAAAAAATTTATATCTGCAAATTATTCGACTTCCTTTAAACGTGGGACTATTTTACCTTAGAAAATGTTATCGAAATAATTGTACCATCATTTAAACGGATAAGAGAAATAAATGAAAACGAACAAAAATAGAATGTTAAGAAAGATACTTGATTAATTAATCGTTATGGGTGCGCGTTTAGAATATGCATGGAGAAGAAATAAAAAAAAAAAAAAAAGTTAAAAATATCTAGAACGCGATATAAAGCGTAGCTGTGAAAGCGCAATAACGAATCTCAAGCCGCGGCAAAATGTATACACAAAACAAATATCAAACCACTCAACCTCGAGACGAACTCGCACTGACTACGATGTTTCAGTCGTTTGTTGTTGTTTTGTTCATGGAACATGGAAACTCTCTCTCTGTTTCTAATTTTTTTGTCTGCTGAATCTTTTGTTAAAAAGTAAGCTTATCAGTGCATAGCTTGTTTTAATTGCTATATATTATCATTATTATTATTATTATTATTATTATTATTATTATTATTATTATTATAAAATAAATATATAAATATGCACGAATTAATGCATAAATAATATACACGTATAATAAATTAATACTAATAAGTATAAATATAAATTAACTTTGATTAGAAATATAAATTATATATTCATGTAAACAGGTGTGTATATATATATATATACAAATTATATAAATTACAGAATATTATAGAAGAGGATCACCCCGTACGATGTAACTTTGGCAATCAATAATTCGAACTTATGATAGTTACAATTTCAAACTAATCTTAATTTATCGAATCAAGACAATTAATATATATATAGGTATGTGTGTCTTTCTTACTTCAAAGAAAAAAAAAAGGAAAGATACACGTGAACGCACGCGGATAAAAAAAAAAAGGGAAGACGTGTGGAGACGTATAAAAGAAGTTTCTATCTGGTAGACTAGCAAAGGAAATAGTTTACAAACCCTTTGGAAAGTTCGTGTCACGACGGTGATTGCACGTAAAGAAGAAACTCCTAGACGAAGAATGTATGTAAGTACCTATACACGTATATCTGTATATTTATATATATATATACACGTGTACACGTATGTATGTATAAGTATATCTCGAAAGCCACGTTCGTTTCCTTTTCTATTCGGAACACTTTCTCGATAGAATGGAGACTAGTATAAGTGTTGTATATAACTTGAAGGTATATCCAGACGAAGTTGCACATGTATGTATGTGTATTGCCCGGAGACGAGCGTCCGTCCTCGAAGGATGAAAATTAATTTCCGTCGGCGTCGTTGTCGTCGTGCTCGTCGGAGCTTTCCTATTCGCATTCTTAACCATCTTTCCGCTCGAAAGCAATTCGACGTGCTGCAATATCGTGCACGGTAAAGGGGGGTTCTGAAAAAGAAAAAGAAAAGGAAAAGAAAGAGAGAGAGAGAGAGAGAGAGAGAGAGGATAGTACTGGATGTGTATGAAGGAAGCAGAAGGGCGTGCTAGGAGATCGTAAAAAGAAGCGATGTCTGTAGGTTCATTTCGAGCTAGAGTAAAAGTGGTGCTGGTGAAAAGGAATGATAGAAAGGAGTACTATGTGTATATATATTTATATATATATATAAAAATGTGTGTGCGTTTGTGTGCGTTAAAGAAAGATAGATAGATAGATAGATAGATAGATAGATAGATAGATAGATAGATAGATAGATCGAAGAAAAAGAAAAGGGTGGTAAGAGTAAGAGAGAATTTAGCCCGTAGGGAATTTGTTCGACCTGAAGTTAAGACCATTCTTGAGACTAAGTCTTCCCCTCTCTTTCAAGGAATAGAAAAAGGGAAAGAAGAAGAAGAAGAATAAAGGGTGAAGGGAATTGAGAGAGTCGACATTTTATTGCCGAGTATAGTACCTAAGTACTACGATGAGGGACGCAAAATGAGAGCGACTATTTAACGTTTAAACGGAAGTTTAATACGTCTTTCTTGACTACGATTTAGGCTGTAAAAGATACAATGATAAAGAGAGAAAGAAAGCTTGTGTTTGTCCTCAAAAAGGTATAATAATAGGTAGTGTATATATATATATATATATATGCGTTAAAAGAAGGAAAAGGTTGTAGGAGAAGAAGCTCCTTCGTCTTTTAGAAACTCGGAAGATTAATGAATTGAAATTTCTCTGTTAAGTTTCTTACCAGTGATATATTGTGTTTTAAGAGTACCGAGACAGTTTACTCTTTCGAAAGAGTCTCAGAGGGGTGGTAGAGAGGAGGATCTTAGATCGTTAAAAGAGGAGGCCTCGTTTTATGATTTTCCTTCAAAGGATCTACGAATGTATGGATGGACGAATGGATGACAAAAGTTTCAAAACTTTACAAGATGAACTTTGATTTTGATTAACCAACAACTCTTACTCTCTCTCTCTCTCTCTCTCTCTCTCTCTCTCTCTTTCTCTCATTTAATAACACTAACTCGTTCACTCTGTCATTTACTACATTATTCGCTTTATTACCTACGCAACGTTAATTAAACGCACTGCCAAGGTAGAAAACGGTGCAGTAGCCAGCCTGACGTTGTACGCTACTGTTTCACGTAATTGGCATACGCATTAGAACGAAGTTAATTAACGTGCTGTAATTAGTCTACACTCTCTACTTATTATCTACCCGTTGACCCGTACCATACGTGTACAACCAATCCTTCTATTTTCGTTTCGTTCTTATAGAAATGAAAATAATTGAGTAGATATTTAGATACATATATGTAATACACACATGTAATATTATACATTTCCAATAGTTAGAACAATGATCAGGACAACAACAACCGTCCAGAGGTTGGTTTCATAATAATCTTATTAAAGTACATCGTATTTAACAATCTAGTTAATCCAAAAGTTAAAATCTCATATACTAATTGTCTTCATTATCCTACGAATTAACAAGAAAAATATTGTTTCTTAAAACGTCGAATGAGAGAAGGGTATCGGAGTAAAACCACAATCTTCGTTCGTCTTAAGCTTGGTAAATTCTTTTTATTCGTCATACCATTTTTTACAAAGTGCATACTTTCCACGTGAGTAGAATTACCTAACAGCTGATCGTACTCTCTTTATTTGATGGTAGGAACACGAGTACTTAAGATTTTTCTCACGTCTTATTCTATCTCGTCTTTATTTCGTCTTGCGAAAAATTATGAATTCACCAAAGAAGGTACGTAATCGTCTTTACGAACGGAAAAAATCATCTTCTAAAGTATCGTTAAAAGAAATGCATGTATTATTTCTCTCGAACGTATATGTATGTGTGCATGTATGTAGACAGGTAGATAAGTATGCGAGTAAGCGCGCACACGTACTACGCCTGGTTTCTTTTTTTTTCCTTTGGAAAATGATCATTACCTTTACTCGATGTTCTCCCTCAGTCGAGAGAAAGAGAAACGAGTTAATTGCTCGTAGCAATTAAACGTTTTGCCGTAAGAGAACAGGGTGGGAGAGGGGAAGAAAAAAGGAATAAAATATTAAAGAGCATCGGAGTTTCTTTTTTTTTTTCGTTGGAAAAAAGAAAAGTCTCGGGAATAGTCGAAGCTCGTTGATTCTCTACTTATATAACTCTCTTGGTAATTAAAGAAATAAATTTGAATAATTTGACGAGTCTACCGACTATCGATGAACACGCCTGTACAATATTAAACGATTGCACCAAAGTATCGTGGTAAAAAAACAAGAGAAAGAAAAAGAGATTTTTTTTCGTTGGTTTCGGTAAACGCGAGAAAAAGAATAATAAAAAAAAAAAAAAATTGCGACGAAAGTGGTTCGAGGGTTAACACCAGTCGTCGTTGTTCCGTCCTTCGCTAAGGGTTATCCGTAGTGTTTCTGGTTACCCACGGAATATATGCATGAGCTAGCCGACGCTCACCTCGAGAAAGTAAGAATACCAATTAGGTGAGCAAACACAGTCGAGCTTGCGAGAAAGAGAGGAAATGCTCCGAAGACGCATCAACAGGGAATTGCTTAAAGCTACTTCTTTGCTTTGCCACATTCGTGATCGTGACAGCAATAGTCGTCGCGTGTTTGGAATCACTGACAAAAATTTTACTCTTCGTAACAAATCTAATCTACATATGCAATAATGTTTTGTGAAACATTTTCTTTCGAATTATTTCGTAAAGTTTATAATCTTGATAAAAAAAAAAAAAAAGATTTCAATTTTCCGAAATGACGAGATAAGGAAAATCGTAAGGGAGGGAAAAGTTTTGGATAAGTAAGGATAATAAGTATAGGAGAGTTAGGCGATGGGATATTTGGAAGTTGACGAGCTTCATCGATCTTAGCCAAGCGCCGGAATAATATATAATGGGCAATAATGCCAAGGCAATGTATCAAGCCATCGGGATATTCTATCGACAAGCTGTCGTTGCCATTATGCCTTACATACAGCGTACATACACTGTGTATCGTCACTGACTGCTAACTTATATGCGTGTCTCCTGCACGTAAATGTCACAGATATATTTCTATGTGTAGTATATATATGTATATCGAAAGAATCAAAATAAAATACAATAAAATAACATAAAGATAGAAAAGGATTGACGGACGAATCCATCACCACACCTATAAATCCATGCTCATCCTTCGTCCCGTGTTAGAGATGGAAAACTCGAAAGCTATGAGAGAAAGCGCAAGAGAGATAGAGAGAGAGAAAGAGTAATCGAGAGAATAGAACGTAGAGAAGGTAAAATTTATATTCCATGGTTGCCCGTAAAACCGGACGTTTATTATCGCACAAATCACGATCTGTTAGACAAAAGGGAGGGGATCTCTTTAATACCAACGAGAACAGAATGAACGTGCCGCGGTGAGTATCAAACGGCCAAGGAATTTGGCTAAAATTTCATTTAGGGAAATTGCATAATAACCAAAGGAAGAACCCAAGCCAAAGACCGCACATAACGATGCGGTATTATGATGTTGTAGATAAGTGTGGCCTCTGTATAGTTGAATCGAACGAGAGAGACCGTATGTGTATGCATTATACATACATAAGTGTGTACATTTATTATTGACTAGGTACATAAATAATATTTCCAATCCAATCGAATTAAGAGAGATAATTAACGAAATGATGCACACAATAATTCGATATTTTCAATACGCGATATTTAATTTTCAATATAAAAATAAAAAGAGAGAGAGAGAGAGAGGAATAACTTTCATCGAATAATATTAGCAATCGTAAATTTTCGAAATATTCGATAGGAATTTTTCTATTTTACATTGCAAAAATTACGATCGTCGATAATCTTACATTCTCGCGTCCAACGTTCAACGAAATTTTATCGATTTTCATGACCGTAAAAATTCCATGACAAGACGATATAAAAAAAAAAAAAAAAAAAAAAAAAAGGAAGGAAGGTAGGAAGGTAGGAAAAAAAAAGACAAAAGAAAAATAGGGAAGATAGGAGAAAGGGACTGACTGACTTTGCTTTCGGGGAAAAGTTTTACGATTTTATTCGTAGAACGTATAGTAAGAAATTTGTATGGTCTCCGCAAACATAGGATTTTATCCCGAAAGGAATATTTTGAAAGGTTCGATAGGGGGGAGGGGAGAAGGGGGGAGGAACGATCCATTGAGCAATGCAAATCTTTCCTACCGTTGTAATGCAAAATTATTATACAGTGTATAGTTACGAGGACGAGTGGAACCCACCTGGTGTAAAATTATCGTTCAAGACAGGAACGCAAAATTTTGTCGAACCTTGTATGTACTCTTGGGAACTAGCTTCGAATATACATAATACTCTGAGAGGGTTTCGAAAGGATATATCGTAACAGAAAAGTAACTTAAAAATATTTTGTCGATATCGTAATATCGAATAACATTATAACGAGTACATAATTAGCAGAATTTCGATATATTTGTTTATTAATAATCTCTCATTATCGAGGATTTTTTAATTATGTATATCCATATACATATCAGAAAAGCTTTCTCTAGTTTCTCTCGCAATTAACGATAATGAGAAAGCTCGTAGTTAATTAACAAAATTAAATATAGTATATGCAAGATCGTTGAAGATCAGGTCGAGAGGTTGTTTATTGTCCGTACCTAAACAGGATCCATGCATTCGTCAGATTAATTATAAATAAGTATCTATAGTATTATCAGTGTATAGACTTAAGTATGTAAAAAGGGTAAATGTCGATGTTTTAGCAGACTCATATCGATTACCTGACCGCATCGTTCCGTTCGTTAATGTGTCTCACCTCTGGGGTATGAACTGTGCAAGTTGTTAATAGAATATCCTACGTCCTAATTACGCCTCAGAGTGTCAACAGAAGTCTCTCAGTATCTTGGCAACCAACACCTCGGGCAATTCGTCGAGAATTTACTTTCTCTCTCTCTCTCTCTCTCCTTCTCTCTCTCTTTCCACATATTTATCCTTCAAGAATCAACCTCTGACGTTCGTTGGCTCTTGTCGATAGGGATTCTAAAAATATCTTACGATTTTCTGTAATATTAAAAAGAAGGAATCGATGAGGAAAGATATAAGAAATTTACATTCATATTGTGATTCTTTTTTTAACTTACTTCTTATTTCAAATATTCAAACGAATTCATGTATTTTAATAAGAAATATTCATTTGAAAAATACTATTAAATATAACGAATAAAATCAACATTCGATTTTATTTAAAATAAGAATGAAGCTTAAGTGTTTAATATATATATATATATTTTTTTTTATTGAATATTCTTTTCAAACGTATGACTGCATTTATAAATTTCAAAAAGTCACTTTATGTGTATACCGATACAAAATATAGATAAATCCTTCGAGGTATATGTATATGTATATTATTTGTCTTTGGTGCACCGAGATAAGAGTATAAGAAGATCGATCTATGTATTATTCTCAAATACTTCAACTATGTTACGTCTTGCGAACGAAGATCAAGAAGGAAAGAGAAAGAGGTATAGATATATATATATATAGAAGAAAAAGGTTCGTTGGAAAAGCGATGCGGAGCAATATCTCTGAATCCTTCGGAAGAAGATTGGAATCTTTTTGTATTACTTCGAGAAAGTCTCTGCCTCCCTCTTTTTCGTCGAAAGGAAAGAAAAAGGATGACGAAAGTAAAAGGAGAACCACAGCATTGGTAATATCGATACTCTGGCGAAGTAATCTCACAGAGTCTCGACAATAATAATAACAATAATAATAATAATAATGATAATAACGATGATGATAATAATAATAATAAAAATAATAATAATACATAATAATAATAATGAGGAGTAGAGCGGTACACCGAACTAATTAGTCGTCAGTTCTCGATAAAACTCGAGCGAGCTTGCATCTTCGAACAATTTCATCGCTTAATTAGTTCGTTGATATACCCGAAAAATTTGATACGCTCAAAATCGCCGTCTACTAAGTATCTCTAATTCCTGGATTTTCTTTCATCGACGTTCAAATAAATATCATAAATATTATCGATTAACATAGATATATTTGTTATTACATTTAGCTAGGATAAATAAATATAGGCGTTAATGATACAGTTGAAATCAGATTATATTCCAGTTAGAAGTTTTATCATTTAAATCAGAATTTTACATCATTTACTCATTAATTACGTAAATGATTGTATAGAAATCATTCGTAGGTGCGAATTCGAATTTGATTTTTTTTTTTTATTGATCAAATCGTACGTTATTTTGAGATATATTTGTTGGCAATTTTGTGCTTTTCGCAAACCGATCGCCGAGATATCGAACGTAGTGATGTCAAATTAACGTCGTCCTGCCGATCGACCTTTCGAGCTTTTCAAAAGTTTTCGAATGGTCCGTACACAGATCCACATGTGTACACAAAAGCGTACAAACGTGTACATGAATCGGGCACGTGGAAACAACTTCCGTTTCTGTTGGTCGTTTTCCAAAAGCGAAAACAAGTATTGCAATCAAACTTTTATAATATCAATGCATACAAGATCGTATTTTCAGTCAGTAGATATCTACTGATTGCGATCGAAAATTAATATCATGTAATATGAAACGTAGAATGAAGTGACGTCCAACAAGATATCAACGAAAGCTCGATCAATTTCTGCGTTTTTTTTCTCACTCTCTCTCTCTCTCTCTCTCTATCTCTTTTTTCTACTTTTTCATTCATACGTTTACCGATTACAATGTCAACCACACAATCGGAGTTAATTAAGAATAAACACGTCCGTTGCAAATGAAATTTCTAGCCACGTCTCGTCTATTACATTGTCGCGTTATTCTCATTGATTCGCATTCGAAGTTCGAACGAAGTATGAACGGCTAACGTGCTTTCTAATTACATACACACCTCGTTTGTTATTATCTTCAATCTTTGGATAAAAAGAAAAGCTTTCGAGATGTGACGTTTAGCTCGATTAAATGTGATTTTACTTTATGCGCATTCGAATAATTACGTTCAATAGCATTTATAATATAACGTTGCATCGAGCGAACAACCAATAGAATTATTAACACACACACACACACCAGTTTATTATTGGTTACTTATTCTGCACGGTTTATATCTGTATTAGGTATTATTTTAGTTAACAATACACATATTACGCATATATATATACGTACATCCATAATCATTTATCTTTGTAATACACAAAATTTAATCATTATAATAACCTTATAATATTTCATTTATAATCATGAATCCCCAAACCGTGATTGTCATTCGTAATTAATTTATATTGTGTAAGATTGAAGAAGCGATAATAACTGACAAACAAAAAATACTTTTGATATTAATCAACAAAGTTCGAACGATTTACTTTTTAATTATTGAAAATGAATCCCTCAAATTGTGCCCTGTTGTTCTTAATTAATTAATATATTTTAAAGTTGGAGAAGCGAGAATATAACCGACAAAAATAAAAGTACTTTTGGTTATTCAACGTAGTTAGAACGATTTACCTTTAATTGTAGTTGAAAGCTCACAAACTATGAGTATAAGAAAAAAGAAATGAAGAATGAGAGAGAGAGAGAGAGAGAGAGAGAAAGAGGGAGATGTTATCCAACTTGAGCTGTCAGCCCATGTAAGAGAAGTTCTCTAATTTTCTCAGAAAGCTTCTAATGTATCCGACGGCGGTAACAACGAATGAAATGAAACTACGGGATTTTTGAGATTGATATAGAAGTTTTCTTGGCTGATCTTGAAAACAAATGAACATTTAATTGAAATCTTCAAAATGAATCTTCATCCTTGTCTAAATAAAATAATAAATAAGTTTATCTCCTTTAGTTAAAGAAAATGACAGAAAGTGATACGATTGAAGATATTTATTTGCGAGCTCATTCGAAAAGCAGCAGCAGCGGGAGCGGCAGCGGCGGTTATACAACAATGAAGCTTTTCAATTTTCCTGAACACCTTTTGCGCAAAACAGCAGATAAATCACGCACAATTTACGTCCAATGCATTTGCAGCGCAGCATCGAGAGAGAAAGAGAGAGAGAGAGAGAGAGAGCATAGCATCGGTTGCATAGCGCATACGTTTTCGTTTCTAGCCGCCAGTAAATTTTTGGTCGAACGATCGTAAACGACCGGCGATTCTCGGGAGCGATATTTTAATCGAATAACCGAGCTAGCCATCTCTATACTTCGGCCTTTGTGATCACCAAAATAACGTGATTTGTTGATTGTTTTAGATGTCTATTTAAATATAATATATATATATGTGTGTGTGTGTATGTCCCGTTAAAATGCAAAGCCATCTTTCATGAATTCATATACTATCTAGTTATTACGTAAAACGATGTATGCTTTCCCCCATAACGTTTAGATATATTTCATGAAAGATTTCATGTATTAACTAAATTATACTAAAGAGAGAGAAGCATTAAAATTTCGCGCATTTTTTTAATTTTCTTTTTTTTTCTTTTTATATTTCTTCTTTTTTTTTATTTTTTTTTTTTTTTTTTTTTGATAAAAGATTTGTATATTTATTCCGTCAGAAATCGAACGAGATATATAATCTGTGTCCTGATTTTAATCTCTCCACGTCCCAATATTTTATGTAGAATTTCATCTGAATTACCTAGAGATAAAAGTTAACAAATTGAACATTCGTGTTGATCGATAAAAACAAAACCCTACCTACCCATACACACCTATAAACGTATATAATGTAAAATATACAAATTATTTTATACGCTTGTTTCTTTTTTTGTTTGATTTTTTCGTTTTTTTTTTTTTTTTCTTATCGCGAAAAGTACAATAATAAAAAGTAAAAGTTTGACGAGATATCTCTGTTTGAAAATCTGTGCAAAATGTTGGTAGATCGTTCGCACGACGTATCTTAAAAGGTCGAAATGGTTCGAAGTTGGAGATTTCCAGGGGTTTTAACGGTCAACAGGTCTTCGGTGGGTGGGTACTAAGAAAGGCTAACGGAAGATTCGCCTCTTTGCGCCTGCAGGACGTTTTCTCTCTTATAATCGGATTTCTACTTTTTTCTCTGTTACGTTCCACAACTCGAACTACAGAAAGAGAGAGTGAGAGAGAGAGATAGAGAGAAGAACTCTTCTTCAGTATTCGTTTCTCTCTTTCTCCCTACGAAAGGACGCCGTTTGCATTTTACGATGGTGAAATCGTAAAAACGATTTCGAGAGCAAACACGAAACGAGTCGCGCTTGCGTCGAGTTCGATAAAGTAAGATAAACATCACGATATTTCCTTTTATCTGATACTGCTGAAAATTAATTAAAATCCATTAACGATACGTTTTAGTTGCTCTTTTGCTAGCAGAGAGAGAGAGAGAAAAAGAGAGACACACACACATAGCGAAAGAGATAAAAAAAACAAATAAATAGATCAATTGATCTATTAGTAATTAATAAAACATTAGTCGATAACAAGAAACACGTGAAAATGGAACAGAATTTTTTTGTTTTTAGAAATATCAATGTGGATAGATTCCTGAAATAGAATATTGAAAGATTCATTCAGTTTCTCTGTCTCTCTTATTCCGTGCATTGATGCAAAATACGTGGATGTCGATGGCAATCGGAAAATTATATAAATTTCATAGAGTTTCACGATAACGTCAGTCCAGCACGGTTTTTTTGTTTTTAATTTAGGAACACACGAAGTATGATTTTTTTTTTTTTCATCGAAAAAACCAAACGTAGATTTAGATTTACCTTAAAAGTTTATCCTCCCTAAGCAGAGAGCCTCTTTGTAAAACCTATGTTTCTATTCTGTATCGAATACAAATGTATTTTATTAGTCATTTCTTCTGTATCGAAAGGTATTGTCTTCTGCTACATGTTATATTTGTGTATAATATAAAAATAAAGGAGAACAAAAAAAAAACTAGATTGACGACAGACATTCTGAATTATATTTTTATGGGTGAAACTGTGAAATCGCGTCACGTAGAATACACGAACCGTGTATCGGTTTATTTCGAGCTAAATATCAAATATTTATCAAATGTCGAGTGGACACGAGTAAAAATAAAGCGAACGTATCGGTTCAATGGTTCGTTTTCGCCATCCTCTCTGTACACACACGTACGATATATGAAATGAATGTACGTAAATACGTAGGTAGATATATTTGGAATATGAAAGGAGGTCGCCTGTAATGCGTATCGCTGTTTCGAAATATGACTGACATAACATATACACGAATATATATAGAAAGAGAAAAAATGGCATGTATTAACGTTTACAAATTCATTGCATCAAATTTGATATTTTTTTTAGTCCAGTATCATTTACTAAATAGTATAAAGAAAGACGTAACATCCTTTGCATTCTCTTTCTCTCTTTCTCTTAGTTGTTTACTGCGATTAACTTTTCTTATCAGCGAAGAAGAAAAAGCTTGGCCGATCGGATTTCCCGAGCACGAAAAGCACCCACGAGGTTTTTTCTCTCTCTCTCTCTCTCTCTCTCTCTCTCTGTAGTAGGATAACCATCAAGCTCGTTATATACACGAGTCAGGTAATCTCTGAACAAAAATGATTCTCCAATTAGCGTACGCTGCAAGAAAAATAACTACACGCATATAGGAAGTTAGAACAGGGTGAGAGGGGGTTATTATTCGAGGAGCGTACAAAGCAAATTTACAAAAATTCGATTACCGTCGTGTCGTCACTGTTAAAACGATAATTCTATCTATGTTTGGGTACGAGGGTCGGGACCATGGAAGAAAAAGAATACGGAGGAAGGGATAGAGATGATATTCAAAGAGTAGCTCGATTTATTCTGCATTCGCAAAAAAAAGGGGACCTGAATAATTTTCCTTTTTATTCTATTTAGATATCACTTGCCGCTAGAAATACGCTCGTGCAAGGAACGGAAAAAGAAAGAAAGAGAAAGATAGTACATATATGTATATACAGATAGATGCGTTCAAATATTTTCCATTGAGGAAAAATATCATTGTACCATATCGTTCCTGGCTGCTGACTCGCATTGCTAGTATAGCTCAGGAGTCGAGCTTTCGGAAGCAACAACGCGAACGAACACGGAAGTAGAGAGAGAGAGAGAGAGAGAGAGAGAGAGAGAGAGAGAGTAGGAAGGAGCTTTATTAATTATTAAAACAGACTCTAAAATTATTTGATACGGCCTCGTTCGTCCGTTGGTAGAGAGATAGAGAGAAGAGAAGAAGACTACGTTTGGCTGAAAGTAAAGCAGCGAGGCTAGCTCGCGCGCCACGTATGAATTTCGCGCGCTGCATTATTCAGCGGTCGGTTTGCATAACAATTATGGCCGGGATTTTAGCATAGAGAGAACGGCCGCGCGACGCCTCGTCGGTGCAAACCAGGTACACGGAACAAAAGTACGCGCCGCCTTCCTTCTCTCTCTCTCTCTCTCTCTCTCTCTCTCTCTCCTCTTCTCTCACTCTATTTTTCCCTCTTATTCTCTTGATATTCGTCGGAGAAGCCGAAAGTACGACGGTAACCGAACGTCGCTTTTCTTCCTAGTTTGCAATTCCATTTTTCATTCGTCCTTCGGCTCGAGCTCGTCCACAAGAGTCTTTTTTTTTCTTTTTTTTTCCCCCTCCAACCTTCCCCCTCTCACTCTCTCGTTTCCTTCGTCGTAGAGTGCTTCTGAATCGTAGTTAAGGGTGGTACTTAAGGGTCGAGCCGTGCTTCTTCGAACGGTGCTGGATACACCGGCGTAAAAGTAAATCCATGCCACGAAAGCGAACATTCTTTTCCTCTTTTATCCTCTCTCTCTCTCTCTCTCTCCCTCTCTACTTTTCTTTTCTTTTCTTCCCCCCTTTTTTTCTGAAGAGGACCATGCAAATGAGATTGAATCTCACCGCGAAACGGTCGGTCCTTCCCCGACTACATTCACGTTTTGTTCCGCATTTTTAAACCGAACTCGTTACGAAATGAAATGGAAGTTCACAGTAGCAGCTCTAAGCTAAGTTCTTCTTATTCTTATTCCTATTCTTATTCTTACTATACGTCGTTAATTTCGAATGATTTTTAAAACGATTGACAGTAGTTAAACGTGGTTAGTTACAATGGAAGAAAATCAAAATTCAAATAGCTTTCATCATTCCAATCGTATTCAGTTGCACTTGTTTAATATGCATGTAGCATTGTTCACTTGTAGATATGTATATGTAAATACATAACACGTATATTATGTATTGCATAGAATATTATCGTCATTGTATTCATCGTTCATTCTGTCAGATGACAATAATTTATAGCAATGGCTTATAGATCCTGTCCGAAAGGTGTCTTGTCTGTCTGTCTATCTGTCTGACCAAGCGTAGACTGTAA
Source organism: Polistes dominula (assembly GCF_049000335.1). Classification (NCBI taxonomy): domain Eukaryota; kingdom Metazoa; phylum Arthropoda; class Insecta; order Hymenoptera; family Vespidae; genus Polistes; species Polistes dominula. The sequence continues at coordinate 379,948 of NW_028301150.1, forward strand.
CTACTGCGAAGGAGCGCAAGAGGGATAGTTGGGGACAAGTAACAAGCAAGCAAGCAAGCAAACAAGCACCGAATTACATTCCACGCACAAGCCCTTTCTCTGACCGAAGCGACCCCGAACGAGAGGCGCCCGTGGTGGCACTAGTGTGATAAGCGTTTGTTCATACCACCGTACCAGTGGCTGACTGTTTAGTCGTACGTACGTGACACAAGTGTCCAAGCAAGGTGACAGCCTCCGCAAGCGGAAATGGATGTGCCTAGTAAAGACCCGGGCTCACGAATCCCACGTACCTTCTACTTAATTACAGCTTGTGTTTATAGTTTGGCAGTTTGGGTCACGTCGGATAGCAGTATACTTCTATGTTATTTCTACAAAGTTAAAGATATCATTCCTGTCTAACCATTCCTCGACATTTACTACTTACACAAATATTGCATTCTAGATAGAAGTAAAGTCTACACTTTAATATCATATTAATATTTTTATACGGTAGAAAATTTTTATCAAGTCTTTACAGTTTCATTCAGATCTTTCTCAGATAATTTTGATTGATCTTTGATAGAGTTGTACAAGTTCTCCACGTAACACAGACATTCACCGATCGATCTGTTAACGACGAAATCTCATTTCTCTCCTTCCTTTCGCTGTCAACTCGCTCGGAAAAGATAAGCTTTTCGTGTAGAAAACTTCTACTTCTACTTTGGAAATTTGGAAAAAAAAAGTTGAAGACTTGTTGGAAAATAAACATGAGAAAAAAAGAAAATCCTAACATAAGCCGTTACGTTTTCGAACTCGTTATTTCAAAGAACCCTTCTTCTTATCTTCGTTGTGGTTGTTTGAAGCTCTTAGCAGCAGCAACCTATCAGTGAAACGCGAATAGTCGGGCCATTATGGAAATTCCAGAAGGTTCTCTCTCATCAGCAGATGGCATTACTCCAGAGAGAAAGAGAGAGAGAAAGGATGGGTGGGTGGGTCACTTCAATGGAACCAATTAATTTCCCTCGCACCCCGGAAATGCATCGGGGTGATCCGGCTGGTGCATTGGAATTGAAAATAGTAGGGAGTAAAGAAGAGAAGGTGGCGATGGTGATTGCATCTACTATAGTAGTAGTAGTAGTAGTAGTAGTGATAGTGATGGTGGTGGTGGGTGTCACCAGTAGAGAACTTTCCGAGGACGAATAAGTTTTAATTACGCGCGGTCAAAGGTGGCACGAGCCACGTCGGAAATTTCATTAACCGCCGACGCTATCTGCGACTTCCGCTTCTCCACGAAGCTTCGCTAATTTAAGCTACGAAGAGAAAGGAAGGGTGAATGATGGTTGTGGTGATGGCGACTGGGAAATGAAGAAGAAGAAGAAGAAGTAGTAGAAGAAGAAGAGAAGGAAATGCGGTTTGTTTGCTTTCCCGGTTGGAAGAAAAGGGGAGAATCTATCTCTTTCCCTCTGGGAAGAAGTTGGGATCGAAAAGGAATCTTTCTTAAACAGGTGCCGCTTGAATTTATCTTAGGAGGGGACAGAATTTCATCAAGGACACGCTGTGACCGTGCTCGTAAACGAAAGATACGAGGCGCGCGTACCTTCTCGCGGTTTATCGTCAGAACTTTTGGTACGGTCGAGGAATATTGCGTTTCGACTTTTAACGACTGCTCCGAAGAAAAAGGAAAAGAGAAAGATCGATGAAGGATATAATATAAAGGGCATGTTCCGTTATATATTCTCTCAAAGAGACAGCAAACGTTACTAAAATGAAGTTTCTCTTTGTATTCGTGTACGTCGCGTATTCGCGAAATTCGCATTTATTATCGAACAGAGTTTGGTCGATTTGGAGTATTTCTATCTCATTCGCGCACACACGCACACACACACATCGAAAGCTATTTTGGCTATACGCTCTCGACCGAACGTAAACAGTCGGCCGGAATCAAACGAGCCCGTTTAACCCTTAATCACAGACACCGCTTCTGTCTGCATACTTGTGCTCGCGTATCTCTCCAAGTAGGCCACTTAAAATGCGCATATATAATAAAGGACCCTCCTATATAACGATGGTGATAGTGTTCGTTGCGATGCTGATCGTGATGGTGATGGTGGTGATGGTGGTGGTGATGGTGGTGGTGATGGTGGTTGTTCAGAGTGAACTCTAAATGGTCACGGATAATACCAAATCGTGTGCATAATTATCGAGAGTGTTCTCCCGCGGAAACGGGACTAATATTTTCGATCACGTTTATAACGAAACTACGACCAACAATTATTTTTCTAAATTACATTTACATATATTTACGAATAAATGGAAAAGTTTGTCTATGGGTTGAAAGGTAAAAAAGCAAAACTCACCAACACATCCCGTTCGGACCAAAATATCCATCGGGGTTATTCGTAAATCGATTTTCTTTTTTGAAAATGGAAAAAACATACCGTAAAGAGAATGTTGATATTTGTACGCGCAGAGGAAAAATAAAAAAGGTGAAAGTAAAAAAAGAGAAAAAGTTTACGAAGCGTTGTCGTAAAAAGAAAAAAAAAAGAAAAAAAAAGAAAATAAGAAAAAGGTCTGTAGAGAAGTAACAGCGAGCACGATTTTATCACTTAGAAAGTAGCGAACGCGTCAAAGTTTTGGAATTCAAGCAAAAATTTCCATTTTTAGTATCAGGTCAGATATGTGCGAGCCCCTTTCTTTTTTTTCTTCTTCTTCTTTTTCTTGTTCTCTTTGGTGATGCCATAGGCGATGTGGGAGCTTTCGCGCGAGAAGAGATATCGAAAGATTTGAAGGAGTCTCTCGGTGGATTGTTTGGAAAAGGATTTTCCGTAGAGACAGATCATATCAATGAAAAGAAAGATAGAAAAGGAGAAAGAGAGAGAGAGAGAAAAAAACAATAGAAGAAGAGGAGGAGAAAAAGAAATGCTCCTTCGGTAGCATGGACGAGAAATATTTACGAAAGCCATCGGGATCTCGTCCAACTCGACTTCTCCTTTTTCGAGGAACGCCTTCGATTTATTATAAGGAGAGCCTGGAGGAACGAAGAATGAGGAGGAGGAGGAGGAGGAGAAGGGGGGAAGAAGAGAGTGCTGGGAAAAGAGATTAACGATCGTCCTGGATCATAAATTTCGTGTCGTGCTAGAGCTACGAAACGAAAGCTTGCGTTCTCCAGTCCTAACGAATGATAATTTGTGCGAGAAAGTTAAGTGCGATTTACCTAAAGAACAACAAATTTTTAACGATAAGAAAATGGTCCAAAATTTCGTGACAAAATAATCCTTAAGGATCATTTTTGATTTTCATTTGACAAATTTATTTATTATCATTCTCGATCATCTTACCCATAAATACTTTCTTCAATTCTCAAAAAAGAAAAATATTACAAGCGAATACAGTTATTTTCAATAATCGCGACTTTACACAACGTTGTCGTCAGAGGATTTGAATATTTTACAAATGGATTTGCAAGGCAAATCTATTTATGAACGACGAAGGAAGAAACTTGAAAAGGTGCAAACGAGGTAAGAAAAACGTATATACCCTCCCTAATTTAACGATTCTCTTCACGGAGTACTAAAGAAAGAAAAGGATCTATGAGCAACATAGTCAAGAAAGTTGATAGTTGTAGAAAGGCCTCGTTTCTTCTCTCTCTCTCTCTCTCTCTCTCTCTCTCTCTCTCTCTGACTAAAGACGACTTCGGTGGGACGAAGGAAACCTAGCGAAATTCTCTTCCCCAGTCAAATAAACTCTCGTCTTGTCCCGGTAGCCTCATAAAATAGAGTCGGCCTGCACGTGTCCGCCTTCTACATAAAAGCATGCGCGTATAAGCGTATACTAGCTCATCCACTCGTTTGCGTTGCTAGTCGGACCGGCAAAATTCACTTCCAAAGACATTTCAACCTCCAGGTGCACGTGAGACATAACCGGATGAGTAGATATATGTATAGCTATGTATATATGTATGTATGTATGTATTATATGTATATGTTAGACCTAGCTGTTTCCTGTGACTTCGTCGTATTTGCTAGAAACTTTGTCTGTCTCTTTCTGTTTCTCTGACTCTCTCTCTCTTCATTTCTATTTCATTTCTATCTTCTTACTGTTTTATATCATAGAAAAAAAGTGGGTCATTGAAAAATCATCTTGCTCATTTATATAAATTACTCTTTAATTCTATTTGATTATAAAAAAAAAACATTTCATATTTTATTCGATATAATTTATTATAAGTGATTATTTCTCTACTCGTCAAAATGATGAAGTTGATTAAAATGAAGCACTAATGGAACTCATATATTTCACATTTGAGAAGTTAACGTCGAGATACTGAATATTTAATTAAAATTCATATATTAGATGCAGCAATCGATGTGAGGATTTTCTACGAATTAACTTTTGAATAAAATACGCATTTATGTTCATCCATCTCTCTCTCTCTCCCCCCTCTCTCTCTCTCTCTCTCTCTAACTCTCTTTTTGACTACTCTTCCAACGTTCCATATTCACCTTCCAAATATTACCAGGATAGGAGTTACGGATAACTCGTAACTCCTGCCTCGGAGCAACTCCCTTCCGACAATCCCCTCCTCCTCCTCCTCCTCCTCTACAATCCTTCCGTCCGCGACCTTTCCAACGTTTGATATATTACGTTGACGTGGTGGCGTTGCTGCTTCGCCCATACACCAGCCAAAATGAATTGAGATAAAGCAGAAAGAAATTTAGTGGCGTCGGGACGCCTTCCTTTCCCTGGGATATTCCACCTACCACCCTCTTAAAACAAACTTCCTTCGAAAATATGGGGAGAGAAAGTAAAGAAAAAGAAAGCAAAAAAAAAAACAGCAAATAAATAGAAAGAGAAAAATAAAGAGTCATGTTCTCGATTAATTTTTAAACGCGGAGCCGTAACAGGAGTCAACAAAAAAAAAGAAAATGAACGCCCGAACGAAATACCCGTCAGGAAAATATCGTCGGGAGAATATCGTCGAGAATATCGTCTAGTTGTGTGTCCGATAAAACAGGAAAAGAAGGGTAAAGGAAGGCGTCGCGTGAGCGCGATTAAAAATCCTCGAGATTAATTTCACGTCTGACGTGGAGGAGACACCGTTGAGAGCAACAATATACAGGGTGTTTCATTAACCTTGATTATCACACAGCACTTTCATTATCTACGACAATGCGATCTGCGACGTGGAAAAGAAAGCTTTCTTTCCAAGAATATGTTTTTCTTTCTCTTATTCCTTTTTTTTTTTTTTTTACTTTCTTTCATTCTTTCTAAGAATAGTTCTTTCCTCGAATATTTCTTTGTATATTCGGGGGATAGAAATAAAGAGGGAGAGGGAGAGAGAGAGGATGATCAAGTCGAGTGGAACACCCTGTACATGTATACACATCTATCTCTCTCTCTCTCTCTCTCTCTCTCTCTCTCTCTCTCTCTCTCTTTCTATCTTTCAACAGCATTCGTATTTCATCTTCAGACGCGTGCTAATGTTTCGTGGAAAAGACGTGAGCGTGTTTGCCTCATCCCTTGTAGCATCCCTTCTCTCTACCATTCCTTTCTTTCTTCCCTGAGCTTCCTTTTTCAGTGGCAGATAGCCGTGCGGGCGTTGAATGCAGGCGCGAACGAACGATATGAGCGAACGACTCCCTTAAGGCGCTTTTTATCGTGCTCGCGAACGCGTTCCGAATGGCTTGGCAGTTCGAATCTTGCACCGTTCTTGGTACACGCCTTGAGGCGTGCTCTGCCACACATACACACACACACACATACCTATATATGACGTCTTTCTATACGTGTATGTATGTTTCTGTGTTTAACAGAGAAATCTGAACGGAAGTAGAGAAGGGATGACAGTGGTGGTAGCGAGATAAGAATTTAAGTAGAAGGGTGTGCACGATAGAAAGAGAGAGAATGATAAGTAGATAGAGAACGTGTCACGTTTCTAGTAGCATCGCATTGACATTGCTAGAAGTTCCCTTTGTAAAAGAGATCTTACTTTTAATGTGGATACATTAGACGAGAAAAGAAAAATGGCAAATAGGACGAGTGTGTATGTTTGAAAAAAGAGAGAGAGAGAGAGAGTAAGACGAGCTTATAGGTGAACAACTATATTGTGAGATTGCCCGTAGAAGAAAAGCAGCACGTGATGAGACACAGTAGGGAAAGAGACAAATGTAATTGCTAGATATCGGTTGTATCTGAAAAAAACCTCTCTTTTCTTTCTTTGCTCCTTCTAATCCTTTCTTTCTTACTTTCTTTCTTCTTACTTTCTTTGCTTGCTTGTTTGCTTACTTGCTTTCTTGAAAAAGGATTTTTCTTTGCTAGCATATACTCGTGATACAAAAGACGTATTTAGTTCGTGTTTTCGATACAGATGGATATTTTTATTCGATGATTTATTCTTTACATAGTAGATGTATCTTTTCTGTTTACAAAAAGAAAACAGACGAGGATGAAATAGAGTTTTATCCCTTATACTCGGTGCCCTTCGATATAAAAGGAAGATAAAACAAAGACCAAGTTTCATTTTCTTTATATTATACACGATCTCTTTTTATTCCTTAGAAGAAAAATATAGAAAAATAAGAGAGGGAAAAACAGGAAAGACAAAGTTGCTCATTTATAGAACAGAAAGTTTCAATTAAATTTAACCAACCCCAAATTGTTCAAGCTTATACTTTCAACGCGTGGAATATCTTTGAAACAGTCTAATTGAATTATTTTAGAGGGTAAGAGATGGAGACATCGTTGTCCGAAAATCACTCGTAGAGATGGAATTGTCTGGTTCTCTCTTTCACCCCTTGTACTCGGATCGGATGACGAGACGACGGGAAGATGCGATTCGTGGTTGGGGCTTTGGTGTGGATATAGCGTGTCGAACGAGAAGAGCTTTCACCCGATAGTTGGACGTCGTCTGATTAGTTCGAAACTGTACTTTTAACGTTTCCATCAACTCAACCCTCCTTCCCTATCGTAGCACTGCAATTCACAGCGAGACAAATTATTCGAATTAAACTCAGCCCGTGGCGATAACATATATATATGCATAGGTAAGTTGTTTGGAGTAGGTGGTGGTGGTAGTGGTGGGAGTAGGTGGTTATCGTGAGAACTCTTGCACGCCTTATTTCCGCCATCTATACTTCCTTGTACACCCTACTCTCCTTTCTTACTCAAGGAATGTCGTAGGAAAGTTTAGCGACCTCCACACCGAAACTACTGCGACCCGAACAACCTTTCCTCTCCCTCTCTCTCTCTCTTTCCATGGCTTTCTACCGTAGTTGCTCGCCATTCGCACTTTCTTACCACCCACTTACCACCCACTTGCATACCCCCAGGAGAATCGGTGTTCCACGCGATAAGCGAGTCTACCATCTTCCTTACCATCTTCTTGGTTTCTCCGCATTCTACAATAATGATAAGAGTCTTGAGTCTTTCTTTCTTACATACCCTCGAGAGTGTTTCATGTTTTACAATTGCGGATTCCTTGAACAAAGAACTTTCTCCGCTAATACTCAACATTATCAAAGTCATCCTATAAAAAATGTATTTGTTGGATTAATTTTCAAAGAAAATGACGATTCGTTTGACGTTGAATTTCTTTCGATGAATCAAGAAGACATATAGAAAGTTGAATTTTTCTCTTTGGTATTTAACAGAAAAACTTTGTTTAAAAGGAATAAGAAACCGCGTCAGTGCATAGTTAACAAAAGGCTAATTGGAATGCTTCTAAAGAGGATAGGTTAGACAATTTCGATCAAAATTCGATCGTCTCTCAAAAGAACAAAAGTCTATCTCTTTCTCTCTCTCTCGTAATTACGATCCATCCGCTCGAATTCTCTTGAATAGTCCTTTATACGCGTAAGTGACATATCCTTCTTCTTCCTTTGCTCGGAATTTCATTTCGTTTGACTGTTCTTCTTCTTCTTCTTCTTCGTCCTACCAAGTGTTCTTCTAATTATCCTCGTGCATCCAACGTCGAAAGCGATTTTCGAGCTTTTACTTTTTTTTCACAGATATTTGAAAATTGAGCCAGGAGAATGTTAACGATTCGCTTTGGATTCAAAGAATAGTATCCTTTGCTGACTAACTTTTTACCTACATATATACATGTGAATCGTCAAATGGAATTTATTGTTAATCGTAGCTCCTTTTAGAATATGTTTGAAATGTCGAGATTTGAGAAAAACATAATCGATCATATGTATGGAAGGAAATATTCATTAATCGACGATTGACTTTTATCTTTGATATTTTTTTTTAATTAAGAGACTATTAGTTAAATTCATTGATTGACTATAATATTTTTCAAATTGAATAAAAGAAGAGGAACAATGAAGTGGAAAATGTTGAGTCAGGTTCAACGTGGTATCACAGGGAAAAAGGGAGTTATACAGGATCGATATGTAGGGTGTATCACGTGAGCCATAAAGCTTTTTCGAAGGCACGCTCGCTACGTGCTATTCGCATCTGAAAGATTTCCAAAGGGAAGCGACATTCGAAAATAAAACTGACACGAGTCACGGTCGTCCAACGTCCATAAAAATGTTCGTGTCACGGTAACTGGATTACCAAGAATCTCTCGTAGGACCAAAGGATTTTTCTTCAGTGAAAGAGAAAGAGCTACGTCGTAAAATAATATATGCTAACTCAATTTCAACCAAGGACAAAATCTAAATCGACGAACGGACCGAACGGACGACGACGGTACCACCGACCAATCTCATCCAACTTTTACTGTTATAGTTTTTCTTCATAATTTTTCGATAAGCTCTGATTTTTTGTTTTTTTTCTTCTCGACAAATTTCACTGTCATTTTTTCAATCTTATTAATCTTGTTCTACTTTGAAGTGAACTCTGGACGTGATATTTTTTCTCAATAATATTTTATTGTCAATTTAATAAATTAAGAAAACGAGGAAATATCGTAAATTGCATCTTTTTTTCTTTTAAATACATAATTCGATTATGTATTTTCAAGACAACGACGACGAAGACTTCTTCGTTAACCGTATGAATTATGTAGAAAAGAAAAGAAAAAGACAAGAAAAGAGGGATGATGGTATCGATATCTGAGAAGATACAGCAGCAAAAAAAGAAAGAAAGAAGGAAGGAAGGAAGGAAGGAAGGAAAGGAAAGGAAACGGAAAAGTAGACGTTCTCTCGTTCGTAGGAAGCAAGTTTTGAAAGTAGTAAGTTCGAAAAGGTTCTATTAAGAGGCAGTTGCATCGCTTTGCTTGAAGTTTACCGGACGAAGTTTAAGGGTGGCTTTCCGAAGTCACCGCGGTTGATCGACAGATTAAACCACCTTCGAAAGTAAGGAAAAGGGATGGAAAAGGGATGAAAGAGAGATGAAAGCTCGGTTCGAACGATAAAGAGGAAGAAGAGAAAAGAGGAATGTGGGTACCTGCAGGAGCTACCTCTAATGGGTAATAACTTTTAGCCTTGATGCTAAACCATCGTATCGATCAAAGACCTTTTAGTACTTCTACCGAGCCATGATTTTTATTTTTATTTTTATTTTATTTCTTATTTTTTCTCCTTTTTATCCTAATCGTCGATAACATTTTTCCCTCTTTTTTTTTTTTTTCTTTTCCTCGAAGGCGGCTCTCTTACGTCGTCTACGTAATTTATGAGATATTTACGTAAATATTCGATATCGACTATCAAAAAAGAAGGATGCATAATAAAAAGAAAGAAAGAAAGAAAAAAAAACAGAAAAATATTTATCTTCGGCAAAAATTTGTTTATTACGAATCGTCTCTTTTGAAAATGTCTTTTTCATTGTAAAGTACGAAGTATGTTCAAATGATTGCGTACTCGCGTATCTTTTTTTTTTTTTTTTTTATTTAGTTTTAAGAGAAAATACTCGACGTAAACGTTTGGAAAAGAATTTTACTTAAAATCGCGAATAATTCTGTAAGAGTACGTGTATCTTAAAGGTTAATCGTTCGAAAGAAGGAAAAAAATGTAAAATAAAGAGAGGATAAAGATAGGAGGAACATGGGATAGCGGAAAGAAAGAGAAAAGAAACGAGTTCATTCGGTAGAAGATAACGTTCTCGCGTTTATGGCAAAGAACATTGGGAAGAACTTTGTTGCGTGCGTATTTTTAAAAAAGAAAATGAAGTAAAAGAGAGAACACCAAAAAAATACAAGATATATATATATATAATACGTGGAAAATGTAGCTCGGTACAGTTAAGATTATGCAAAAATTCATGTTTTACCGAGCCGAAAGAAACGCTTTTGCATGTTCGCTCGTTCAGATTCTTTTTCCTCTTTCGATTTTTTTTTTTTTTTTTTTAGTTTTTTTCTTCTACTCGATTTACTGAAAACTGTAGTTAATTTCCGTTGGAAAAGAGGAAAGAAAAGAGATCGGAGAGAATTGGAAAAATATCAGAAAACTTCACGACCATGCTACGCCCGCCGAAAATTTTTTCTATCACTCGTGGTTACGTGCTTCGATTATTAATACACTGATTTTAAATTTAAACATTAAATTTGGTCCTCTCTTTCTCTCTCTCTCTCTCTCTCTCTCTCTCTCTCTATCCATCTATCTATCTGTCTGAACATTTCGATTAAATAAATACTTGTTGAGCAATCATGCGTAACAATTTCCTACATAATAAGTGATGCAAAGTTAATGAATAGAACGTTCATTCGATTGGACCAAGTTATGCGGAAAATTATCAACCCTTTTAATGGTCTGAAATTGAGTAAATTTAATTGGAAATTTCTAATTTGTCAAATAAAAAAAATAGTAATTTTTTTCTCCATTGGTTGCACATTTTTCCATATTATGATATAAATTTATCATTTGGTCATTCGATGACCAATTTCCGAATCACTTGGTGCTTATATTTTATAAATTAATAACTTCTCGCCAAATAAAATAATATGAAAATATTTTGAGTGATTTTAAGCATCGATAAATTTCAATATAACTCGGTCAATTTGTAAATAATTAAATTTACGTGTAGCATTAGAAAATGATATCGGTTGAATGCATAAACGTGCAAATCTCTGAACGGTCATTTAACATTGTATGTTATAACATGCATATATGCATGATTCAATCCCACAAACACACAGTTATAATACATAAAAGGACAGATGACGTTGGTTGGACAAAAGAATGAAGCCTTTTTCGTCGAATAGAGTGCAAAAAGTGAAAATGAAGATAGTCCTTACCACATTCTCTTGAGCATTGTTCTAAAAAATGGTTCAGATACTGTAATATCTTTTACATTCTGCCAGAAAAAAATGCTCGACGACTATCCCAAGAATCCTTCCGATTTATATAAAAAAAAAATGATAATTGAATAAATAATTAATATAAATTTGTATAACCACATATGTTACACTTATATAAGAATATAATATATATATATATTATATACAGTAAATGAACGATCCAAGTAACGTCGTCGGTCTTTTACGCGAATATGAATAAGAAACAGCGGCGCCACATGCTATTCTCATTTTCATTCCCCGGAAACTTACTACACGACGAACTCAGGGCGGTTGTTATACGAAGTTTATACGCAGCCGGTAACTATCCCTATAGAAGCTCGAGTTACAAGCAACCTCTTTAACTATCCATCTCTCTCTCACACACACTTACATACACGTATGTATATATAGATACAGGACATATACACTTAGGACACTCCCGCATGAAGCAGCGTATTCTCTCGCCTTTCTCTTGGCACACGTCTGTTGAGTATCTCCATCTCGGTCGATCTTCCTTCCATTTCTCAGCTCGTCTTCTTCTTCTTTTCCTTTCAACCGCAGCTTCGTGGTGCTTAACGAAGAATCTCAGGAACGTAGAATTATCGCTCAGAGTCCTTAACGGACGCAAGTTCGTACAAAAAAAAAAAACAACTCTGCTACCGCTACTTCGACTTATGCATCTGCTGTGTTCATCAATTTTGTCCTATTCTTTCATTTCATTCCTCTTTTATTTCCTTTTTGTTTTTTTTTTGTTTTTTTTTTCATTTGACGCACTTTCAATATGTTTCTAATTAATGTAAAATGATTTTATTTAACGATTCGGTAAAAAGGATAGTAGGTATGTTGAATAATACTTTTGCCAAGATCAATACGCTATAACGCTACTTCATATATATTACACGTATATCTTTCGTTAAATACGCATTCCATTTAAATATTCAATATGAACATAATATATATTGAAAATATGTATAAAAATGTATAGGAACAAATGTATAGATATGGGATGAAATGTTATTTGAGTATATTTGAAATTCGTTACTGATTTATCTTTATCTCTCTTTCTCTCGTTCAATTTTACCATTTACCGAGATATTAACATATACTAACAAAGATATACTCATAATTTTTTCATTAATAGTCTCGTACAAATGAACTCGCAGATAATTCACTCGCATATAAAATAATAAAACAATTTTAACCATCGGGGGAATAGTTTAAAAACGTAAAAAGGGAGAATCTAGGTGAGGCAGGGTGGGGGAGGGGTAGTAAAGGGAAGAAAGATAAGTAATAGTGTATACGAAACACAGCAGTAGGATTTATTTGAAAGTTTTATTCAATGTATACCTACATAGATATCATTTACGTAGGAATACATTTGCATGAGTAGAAAACACGAATACGATCTTTTCGTCCGTCGGATCACCACACGTACAATACGCGTACAATACGCGTACAACACAGGTAAAATACACGTAGAATACACGTAGAATACACGTATATCTCGCTGTGATACATTTACAATATTAACTTTCCTCCGGCAACGAGCACAGCTATCCCGTACTTTTCAAATCCCCTACCCCTTACCCCTTCACCCCTACCCCGTCTATCTCGAAAACGTCGAAAGCAAGAGAAATAAATCAAGCGACGTTTCCACGAGCCGGTTTTATACCGCGGGCTATAGTGGCACTCACCGGGCGGTGCCATGAATGGTAATCCAAATTATTGTACCGGAAGTGGAGAGAGGGTCCACCACCGTCGACGAAAATTTGTCGGTGTAACGTAGGTCGTCCGTCCGCGACAGGCCGAATGAAAATCCAACTAGAATTGGACCAGACGGAAAGGGGGAAAACAAGAGAGAGAGAGAGAGAGAGAGAGAGAGAGAGAGAGATAGAGAGAAATAATGTTTATGTTTGGTGAATGTGTGTTTGCTTGCGTAAGTGTGTATGTATGTGAAAAGGGAGATAGAACGTTATTACGGCGCTGACTGTAACGAACGAATTAAAAGTGAACAAGCAAAACGTATGGCCCGGCATTATATCGATTCGAAACAAGCGTCCCGTCCCGTTCTCCGAGAACGCTTCCGTGAATTTTCCATTTTACACATCGCGTGCCACGATATACTATCACGCGTACGCCCCTCCAATTTATTCCCTACTCACCCTTTTTTCCCTTTATCTTTCTTTCCTTTCCTCTTTCGTTATTCCTATAACTGTCGCGATTCGTACCGATCATCATCAACTTGTCAACGCGAAAGTACCACCACGCGCTCGCACACACGTTATTTTGTCTCTGTATTTCACCGATTGATACGGAAATATTTCTATATGATAAAATCTCCATTAGCCGTGAGATATTTTATACATACGAGTGTACTGTGTATGATCTTTTGCTTTTCAAATGTTGCCACGTAAGCTACAAAGATCTCTATGTTACTGTTGTTGTTGTTGTTGTTTTTACCGTTTGTTGGATACGTTCGTTTTAGATACAATTTTATGATAAAAAAAAATTAATGGAAACGATTCGATCAATTTGAAACGATGATATTTTTTTGTTGATTTTTCTTATCTTTTTATTTAGATTATGAGAAAAAAAACTATAATGACCAGGTTATAATCTTTACTATATAATAGTTTTCTAGCCAAAAAGAGGAGAAAATGAGCGAGAGGAACAACCAGTCCCTTCTTTTCTCCTGTAATGGATATTTAAAGGGTCTTATAAAAAGCCGTTTATATGCTTCGCTCTTTAACGAATAAGAAGAGGATACTTGTAGAGTGTAGAGAAAGGGATCAAATAAAGGGAAAGAAAAGGGGAGAAAAAAACTAGAAGCATACAGAATATAAGATATAATAGAATAGTGATAAAGAAAGAAAGAAAGAAAGAAAGAAAAAGGGATGAGGAATTTAAGGATGGAATGAGGGGAAAAATGAGGTCAGGACGATTCTTATTTCTTCGCGTTGGAAATTTTGCGAGCCGCGAGAAAAGGGAGAAGGAAAGGACGACCTACCATAGTAAGATTATATTCCGACGGCCCGTTTCATCGTAAGAAGTTAGAAATAGAGACAGGAAAATGAGCAAATGAGAGAGAGAGAGAGAGAGAGAGAGAGAGAGAGAAAGAAGGAAAATGCGATAATCGTAATTGCGAGAAGATTCTTGACTATGAGCATGCCACCAGTATGCAAAGTATATGCAGTTAGCAATCCCATTGTCCTACGTTACCAACTTTGAAGATTCTTCGAAGCTTTGCCTACCATAATCAAGCCACCTCTGAATCACGTTGAAATAAAAGGAAATTCGTGAATCTGTTGACAAGTTATATTTAAAAAAAAAAAAAAAAAAAAAAAAAAAAAAAAAATGGAATTTTTTTATTCGTTTTGACGTCGATCGCGTAGTAGTCGTAGTAGTTTCTACATGATCGCGTATAAAAATCGCAATAAAGTAGTACGATATGAAAAGTTTCGTTGAAAAATATTGCCGACTTGTGACGACTCTTCCTCTTTCCCCACCTGTTCTTCTTTCAAAGGTTTGTTGAAGACTCTCGACGGTTTCATTTATCCGTGCGATCGAAAGGGTCGCTGGGACCACCACCCATTTGATTGCATACGCAATAAAACGAGTTGCACGTGTATGTTCGTTCGTTCGTTCGTTCGTCTCGATTTCAAACGCATTCCAAATGACTTTTCGAGATGAATAAAGTGCACTTTTGTCGTTGTTATTGAATCGAAAGAAAATGAAGGGAAAAAGAGATTAAAAAAAGTGAAAAGAAATTTTTTTTCAGATCGGAAATACGAGATGATGTTATGGATATTATACTAGTAGATTCGAGTAGTAGTAGCTATGGTTGTACACTATGGTGTACTACACAGCTACAGAGTAGACCACCAGGAAGCCACGCGATGAAATCCCATCCGTTTTCGAGGCACGCTTACTTCGACGTTCCTCGTATAATTTCAAGAAACTTTCGTCTCCTGCCAAGCTCACCTTCGGAAATTGTTTAACACAAGGTGAACCTGATGGAACTCGTATACACTGTTACTTACTTAAACTCGAAAGCTTTCCGATATTAAATTCGCTACTTTTATGATAAGACGACGAAGACTTCGAAGAACAATTTCAATCTGTGAATATTGTTATTTGTCTGTATATATAGATATTTATATGTAAGAATGTATACACGCGTATACAGGAGATTGCGTTTGTAGTAATTAATAGAGAGATTGTTAATTCCTCTATTAGCATTCGGAATGGATTGCTAGAAATGTTCTGGTTGCACGTGTATATCGCTTAGAACTCGTCGATAGAAGAGGGTATCACTTACCCATCTACTCACCAACCTAAACCCCACTTCTTGGTCGACCCCTAATGTACTCCCAACCACGGAACAGTACTCTTGTTTCATCCTAGTCATACGACCCTTCATTGAACTACGGATTTCTATCAAATTCACGAATAATCCCCTCGCGTAAAAAAGGTATTTAATTAAAACGTTATTTTGATAGAAACTTAATTATCCAAATTTAACAAAATATCATTATTAAAAGAGTGCAGCACTTTTTTCACATTATTTTTATTATATAATAATATATGAGTTTTTAACGATAAAAGAAGCACAAAGTTCGTTGTATTTTAAATAATTTATTAGACTTCATAGAAATTCTTTTTCCTTTAAAATGACCTTTTAAGTTAGGTCTTATGTTGAAATATTGACTATGAGAATAGTATTTTCTGTGCAATGCAGGATGATACTTTCAACCGTCAGAAGTATTATGCACAGGTCGTAGAATGGAGTTTCTTCTTTGTTAAAAAGATACTCATGCGTAATTATGCAACATATATCTTACCTTAATACTTGAAATCAAAATCTATGCAAACCGATGTCAGATTGTATTATTGATATTCGAGAAATCATATTATGTATCGTTTTCGTATAAAGTTCTATTTCAAGAATGAAGAACATCCTCTATAATATACAGTAGTTAAATATTTGAACGAATTATTTTTACTCTAATGTAAATTAATACAACGAACGAACTTAACTTGATCACGATTTATTTGAATAAATGATTTATTGATATAAATACAATGTAACCGATGTCAGTGATATATAAATGATATAAAATATATCTATCCATTACTGCAATCTCCGAGAATAGAAGAATAATATTGTTTATGATAAAGAATGGAGAAAAACGTTTTTGCGACGGGGATCACTACCAATCGATAAATCTCTTAAAGAAAGAATACAATTCCTTTTGAACGTTGTTACCAGTTTCTCTTCTTCCTCTGATGCGCGTGGTTGCGCTACGTCGTAGGAAACCGAATCTGTGGAGAGAAGAGACGAAAGAGATGGATCCTGTGTTCACTTGCTTGGAAAAGGATGAAGATAGAAAGACAGAGGAGGAGGGGGTGTAGAGATGTCTAAAGGAGGTGGTGTAGGAAGTGGATAGGAAGATACGTCATATTCCTTAAACGAGAGGAGGAACGTCAGAACAAGCTGGCGCCACTCATACCTACTATCTAGAGAATAACAATATCCGAGTCTCTATCTATATGTCGTTTTGCAGACATACATATATACATGCATACACACACACACACACACTTACACCTTTACGCGCAAACTCTCTGTCTCTCTCTCTCTCTCTCTCTCTCTTTAGACTTCCTTCGTCGGTACTCTCGCTCATACTTTTCTTCTCCACCCGGTGTCGTGCGAAAGAAAAGCTCTTGTACCTAAAACGACTTCGAGCCGACTTAAACTATATACTACCTACATATATATATATACAGGGTGATCTGTGTAAAAGGATCAATGGCCAATGTTTTTTCTTTTTCAAAATACTACAAAGTATTTTTTTTGTCTCAATGTTAAAAGACTTGAATCGTATTATTTTAATTTATTGTCGATCTTAAATCATTATTTTAAACAACGTACACAATTAAATTATAATATTAATACAATCGTTCACTACTAACACGGTACACCCTGTATATTTATTTGAGAAATACGTGTATTCCTTCAAGAATTTTTCCACAAATTTTGTTTGTAACCCTCGTGGAATGGGTTGGATAAAGGGTGGTGGGGAATTATTGCTCCTGGCCCGGACATCGATCCTTTTTCGAGTGAGCTATATTTATCTACTAGAAGACGGAGACGTTACATTCTCTCTCTCTCTCTTTCTCTCAAATACACACACACACACACTTTCTTTTGTTTTTAGAAAATCTCGAAAGATATCGAACACGTGCTATTTCTACCTTTCTTTGTCTACACCGTTAGAACAGGTAACACGTTTTTCTCTTCTGGAGCTTGATCACGTATATATGTACATACATACGTATCTACGTATGTATGCATGTATATATGTATATACTTATCTATATATATATATAAAGTGTGCTCGAAATCATGGCATATGATATTACCTTTTGGACCAAGCTAGCGTTCGTCTTTATTGCATCAAATATAAACCAAGCTCTAGTTCTTTTTTCTTTCTTTCTTTCTTTCTTTCTTTTATCAAACAGTGCATTTTCTTTCTTCTAAATTTGAAGATTTCTTTTCAAATAAAAAAAAAAAAAATCGTATAAACTTAATGAACGTTGAAAGTGCTTTTCTAAGAAACATTTCTCTCTCTCTCTCTCTCTCTCTTTTCTTATTATTTTCTTTTCACTTAATCTATATATCGTCATAATATCATTGAATAATATTCTTATGAAAACGCAATAATGTAATTAATTCAATGAACGTAATCATATTTACATATTTTCCCCACAATAATTCTTGAATCGAGAAAGATCTTCACTTTACTAGAGAGTTCTAGACTCATACCGGTATCTCGGTATGAGGATAGAACGAGGCAGTGATTCATAGAATATTTGCAAAGCACCCCAGCCGCAAACCAATGTCGGACGACCTAAATGCTTTATGAAATAGGATCAGCACTCCTGGAATCTGAGAATTTGAGCTGGCAGAAGCTCCTGACTGCTAGGATGGGTGAAACGTACGAGCCTTAATGATGAAACACGAGAGATCGATTGGAATTTCGAGAGTTAAGTTACTCCATCATTCTCGTGCCATTTTTTATTTTTTTATTTTTTATTTCAATTTTTTATTTATTCAAATGTGATAACATTATTATTTCTATGAAAAATTTTTAATATTAAGATAATTACAAGTGGAATTTAAAAATGAGGAAGAGTAATTTGTGTTGCGGTAAATTTCCACACGTCGTGGAGTTAAAATTACAGATGAACATTTTCAAGTATTCGTACTCTGGATAGTAAATTCTTGTTAGATAGTTAAGAAAAAGAGATAAAAGGAAAAGGGAGAGAGAGAGAGAAAGAGAGAGAGAGAGAGAGAGGAATTTTATACGGATGGAAGTTAGACGATTAAAGCTCGCGGTCCAATGTCAAAGTTCTTAGAAAATTGGAGAGAAGTTTAGCGGATAATCGCGAAGAGAAGACCAAGTGACCTTATACACCAAAAGAGAGAGAGAGAGAGAGAGAGAGAGAGAGAGAGAGAGAGAGAAATGGAGAGAGAAAACGGAATGTAAAAATATTATCGAAGAAAACAGTCACGGTGAATTTTTTTTTTTTTTATTTCTTTCTCTATTTGCATAACGCATGCGTTCTCAAAGTAAGCGAACAAGCAGCTTTTTTTTCTCTCAGCTTTTTCAAAGAAACGAAGAAACGTTTTTACGTATATAATTTTGCTGGAAGTTATTACAGTAGACTGAATAAAAGAAAAAAAAAAAAAAAAAAAGAGAGAGAAAAAAAGAAAAGAAAATTAGAAAAATAAATTGTAGGATTTATTTTATATTAAAATAATTTATAATATATAATATTATATGAAATAAAATCGTCGAATAAATTTATATAAATTTTCTTTTATACTTGGGTCAACGTTACTTCAGTAAAATAAAATAAAATAAAATATACGAAAAACGAGGTTCTATTTTGCAAATAAAACTTGTCAATTTTGTCGAATTGAAAAAGATTTCATGTCATCGTTTCTTTCTCTCTCTCTCTCTCTTTCTCTCTAATCTATAATCGTAAATACGTATTTGGAAAAATTAAATTTATAAGATCTTTTCCTTCCTCTTTTTTTTTTTTTCAATAAAAAATTTCCATCGTCCTACTTAAAAAAGCACGTATCAAATATATTCTCCAATAGTACAGATATTTTCTATCAAAATTGAAACTAACTTAAATTAATAAGTAAGCTTTAAGTTGTTCCTATGAATGAGTATTTTTCTAACGAATGACAAATTAACGAAAAGAAAATTGTCTTGGCTCTTGAAAAAAAAAAAAAGAAATAAAAAGAAAAAGAAAAAGAAAAAGAGAGAAAAAAATACGTACTTACGCTAGGAACGACGAATAATATAGTGGTCGTCGTCGTCGGGACGGAAGTTTAATTTGACTTATGAAACCTTAGAAAAGAAAAGATATCATTAAGGGTTACTACCCTCTCTCCTGGTCTCCGAGCTGCGCCAATCTTCCGTGCCTTCTTCTTTCGTAATTGGACTTAGGTTCGCAAGAAAAAAATAATTGATGATAGCTCAGGAGACCAAAATCCCCCACGATTAATCTTATAATTTGTCAAGCTTCTCTCTCTCTCTTTCTTTCTCTCTCACACTCACACACACTCTCTCTCTCTCTCTCTCTCTCTCATGTGCGTTCTTTCTACTCTCGACTGGCAACCGTCGATTCGATCTGTTTCACGTGTCGCTCGATTGCACACCGAACATGGTACCCTTTTATAAATCATTAAAATCGATACTTCATCATCGATAAAGGACGTAACAAACGATACGTCTTCGAAGAAAAATCGCCATCGTCGGCCCGAACGCGTCCCGTTAATTTTACTTTATACGGGTTAGCCACGTGAAAAAATGCTTATACGTTAGTTTTTTTTTTTTTTAATAAATAAATATAAATTGAATTATCGTCTAATAATAATCCACGCGTATTCTTATCTTAACTCTTCTTTTTATTTATTTATTTATTTATTTATTTTCTTGTCGATGTATGCAAAGCAAATGAAAAGAAAAAAGAAAAAGAAAAATAAGAGATCTGTTTTGAAAGCTTTTCTCAATATGTAAATTTCAAGGGAGCTTAGGAAATATAGACACATCTATATATAGAGAGATATCGTCTGCGTATGTGTACATGTATATATGTATTTACGTTCGAGTGTAGTTATCTGCAGACGCTTGGCAGTGCTTACACTATCGTACCGATTTATCCTGAGCAAGAGTAATCCCCTAGTCCCCGGCGGTAATCATGTTTGCTATTTTGATGTTCATACATAAACAAACATAAGTTGATGTGGTAGGTTGGATAGGTAGAGTACCAAGATTTACCACATATTCTCGAGCGTGTTGAATGTATATGTGCCGCTTGTCGCGTATTGTCCTATCTATATATATATATATATATATACATGTATATGCATTTCTAGATGAATAACGTTCGGGGGTAAACAAATTAAAAAAGGAGCAAGCATATGTACAACCTATACAGGTACAGGTGGAATATACGAACGAGATGTTTTATTACTGGCTGTTACTATTATTACTACTAAACAACGTTTCGTCGTGAGAAAATTTATAGGATTTATTTCGAGACAATAATTATCGTTACCAGTTAAATATGCATGGTGATTTAAGTTAAAAAACACACACACACACACACAACCTTTCCCATTTAATTCTTTCTACAAACTTACATAAACATATATATATATAATCTCTTTATTCAAATATATTTGTTGACAAACTTGACAATACTAAAAAAACAAATGTTACATATATGCTTTTTCCTCCGCAAATATTCTTGTTGGGAAATGTCAAGAAAAAGGTACTGTGTTACCCCCCGTCAATAGGATGGTAGGAACAAACTTATAGAATACGTTTCTCGAACATATATAACCCCTCGTCGTCGAGATTTACGAAGGTACTTTCGGTCCGCGAACACATGTCCGTCCAAATTCCACGTGTCCTTATACCTACGTACACCCTATATACATATGTTATCTATAATCTATTTCTTTCTCTTACTTTCCCAACGACATTATTCGCAATTTTAACGGACGAACGAACGAACGAACGAACGAAGATGGACGATAGTCACTCGCTTCATTGCTTTCTTCCCAAATTCTTTATCTTTTTTTTCTTTTCTTTTTTTTCTTATTTTCTCTTAAGATCACGGAACACGTGAACAGAATTTCGATCGAAAGGACGTTTATTACGATCATTATTTATGTAGGTAGATATATCTCTGGAGTATCCTATGTAGATATCCTTTCCTAATATATGTATGTATTTATATTCTATGTGAGAACTCACCTATATAATATATACTATATATATAGATATATATATATATGTATATGTATATCTACATATGTAGATATTCCTCTCTCTCTGGTAGGACGATACGAGCATTATGCATATCTATATGCGATGCATCCAGCTAAACGTTCGTTTCATCCGATTGCCCATAATTCCAGCAATAGTGACAATCTGTGTTATCTCCATTAGCATAACTTTCGTAGCTATTAGCGCGATTGTCAGGAACGTTCTCGATGTTTTCGTTAGCCCATCAGGAATTCCCTATACGATCCTTTCTTCCGTATTATTAATGATCGTAACATTCATCCCTGTGAAATGTTATACGCGTTTACGTTATCACACGCACATATACATATACATATTTCATTTGATTGAAGATGAAAAAGGATCACAGGACACGCACAGAGAGATATAATATATAGAAAGTATGTACTATATATTCTAAAAGACAAGATATGGAAGTCTGGAAAGTTTTCGAATATTCCAACGTGTCAGTTGCTTTAGTTCTTCGAAAGAAAGTGAGAGAAAGAAAGAGAGAGAGAGAGAGAGAGAGAGAGAGAGAGGAAGACACAAGGGGTGGCAGGTGACGCCCTTTTAGCACCTTACTCTCTCTCTCTCTCTCTTACACACTCTCTTTTTCTCTCTTACCAATAAGAAATATTTACGACTAGCACACCTGCTAACGCGTTATTACAGCTCCGTCGGACTTTCATGAAGGTGCGTCCGACATATTACGAGTATAACTTTGCACGACTTCGTCTCACGTTTAACACGATTTTTCTCTCATCCATTATTTCTAAACACATTTCTTACTTCTCTTCATCATTCATTTTCTAAATCTAATTCGTAATTCCAATCATAATGGAAAATACAATGAAGATCATCCCAGTCGACAAAAATTTTCTTTCAATTTATAATAACATTTTTCTAATTATTCGTAATTATCGTTTGAATTATTATCGCTCGAAGAATGGTCGACATTCCTAAAAGAAAGAATTCTATTGATCTATTCTCGCATATTTACTCGCAATCAGATAAATTCGCATTCTTAAATGCATATTATCGAGTTTTTCGAACTATTTGTATGTTGGATGAGAAAACGTATAAAGGAATAAATTAGAAAATTACACATCTAAGAAAGTTCATTTAAATGTTCGAAGTTTCTATCGTTTGCAAACTTAAACTTGGAATATCTAAAATCTTCATCAAAATGGAATAACAATAGAAGATCGTTTCTAAGATTGTGTAGCTATTAAATGATCGCTCTTATGTATATTTCATTATTAATCAACTTTCATTTAACAAAATGAAAATAATCCAATGTGTTCAGACTATTCGTATGTTACTGAATAACTAATGGAATTATATTTTCACTCTGTTATTATCGTTTGCAAATCTAGCTTTAAGTATTCTATAAAAATATTATTGAAATGATAATTAAATTTTGGAATTTAATTTTATATCATAAAAGTATAATATGTGTAATCGATTTGTAGAAATATTAGAAATTATAAGTAATCGTTCGAAAATTGAATTAAAAAATCAATTCTAAATGTACCTGTCAAATTCGTAGTGATTTGTACGAAAATGTCTAATGTCTCTATCAAAACGGTAGTAAATAATGATCATTCGATCGAGTAGCTCATAATCGGTCTCGTGCATTCCATTCGCGAAGATTTATCGTATATCGAGAATCGAGAATCGTCTCGATTGTTGCCTTACGAGAATTAGACAGCGTAGCAATGTCAAAGGGTGATATTCTCGTCAACGATAGGATCGTAAACGTTTATTGCTAACACTGGATGTTTCCGATTGTACGCACCTAGAAGGACCATCGTTGATTATAGCGAGGGAGGGACACATACTCAATCGATAATTCACGAACGTGCCGAACGATTAATTATTGCCATGCACGATACATATATACGGTCGTTAATCGACGATGAGGAGGATTTTGTTAAATAATGGGTTCGTCGTGGCTGGCTGCAACCGGAGATAGGAATTTATCTTATTATCTGCCTGAACAGAGAGAGGAGGAGAAATGTTATTTCATTATTATTTATTTATGTAGGAAATAACGATAATAATAATCTAAAAACTTTATTGATATATTCAATATATTTCGACATTTTTATTATTGCATTTCTATATTAAACTGAATATTCGATGTGATTAAATTATTAAATATGTTAACTTAATTAGAAACTACCGAATTGGTAAATATACGTGAAACTGCACGCGAAGATAGATTCATAAAATAATCCTAATGAGTTTATTTATTAACGTTATTTGTTTCTTGTTTATTTTTATTTTTTATTTTTTTTATTTTACTACTTCATTTCTAAGGATTTAATGAAATTTTACGAGAATAATCAAATGTAAACGAACGCATCTTAGAGTCCAGAGAAGGGTATGCACTACTTATTTCAAAATCGTAAAGTATGATTATAAGTATGTACAGGATCAGAAGATTATCGTTGATTATGGTTCACGTTTGACGTTATCACTCGAACAAATTAGATGAAAAGCAGTATCGAGAAATCGTTGGAACGAGACGATCACCTTATTGGGTAGATTTCGAGGATAGTTGAACGAGAGGTTTCGCGGAAGGCCATGAACAAAGGAATTTAATAGAAGATAGAATTTACTGAGAAGAGGTCCGTGGCAATTGCATTCAGACTTTGTGCGCAAGTATGCATGTACGTAGATATGTATGTATGTATGTATGTATGTGCACGAGTATATACGTTTTAGCTCTCACAGTGCTTTTGAGTGCAGCTACGAATTGAAGCAGCTTGTTAGTCGCACGTGTTGCGTTCGAACGAATAAAATTGATTCCATGAGGCCTGGGTCCGAAGTTTCTCGACCTCGTTTGCGAGTTATTTAGATTCACTCGTAAGCTGTAGTTAAGCGTGTTTCTCTAAGGAGAAAAAAAAACATGTGTGTAGATCACACAAGTTTATAGTAAAACCTTCAAAAAAGCAAGTTGCGAGATCAGGAGTAAGATAATTTATTATATAACATAATTATCATTATTTATTTAATAATTATAAAAATGCGCGCCTGTAAAAATGCAATCCTCCATACACACTTTGCGAGCGCCATCTCGCGGGACGAAATTTTTGTTCTGCCCGAAAGATAGGCAACCCGTAATACATGCGTGTATAAACAGTTTGGGCTTAAAAAAATTCCGTCTCGCGAGATGGAGCTCGCAAGCAATATTTTCAAACTGTGTCTGGAGGGTTGCATCTCTACAGGCGTAATGTTTTTATAAATAATGATAAAAATAGAACTTTAATTTTGTAATTAATACGCTTAAGTACTGATTATTACAATTCGACGACAACAATAGGAGAAGAGTGTTTTTACCGCGTTAGAAAAGTTAACTTTGACTGCGAAAAGAAAAGGGTGAAATTCTCCGCATCCTAGGAATCGCCGAAAACGTGTACATGAATAATTCAAGGCGTGGCAAAATCTACCGAGACATTTTCCGATCTAATTTCGGTAAAGGGGATATGACGAATGGAAGAGATTTCTGTTAACGGCGCCAACATTTCGCTGTAGCTTTGCCCGTTAGCCTCGAATGAAGACATATTTCCCGTAACACGACTTGGCTACTAATGTTCCTTGAGTTTGTTAAATATAACCAACCACGTTACTCCTACTTGGCATCGCCGTCGAGAGAATTATGCCGGTACGCCTTGTTATACATTGTAAGCACATAAATCAACGTTATTATGCGCCGTTAGCTCTCTCTCACTCTCACTCTCACTCTCTCTCACACTCTGTTATTCTATATACAACGAGCCACGAATTTCTGTTTTCTATAACACCAAGCAAACGTTTACCGTACGTATTGTTTTGCAAATCGTTAACTCATTGAGATAGGTTTTCTCGGTTGTGTTCGCGTTTTAAAAGTTTTCCAACGATATGAGAATAAGACAGAGAACGCGTAGAACGACAACTATGTATATAATATTTTGGTGAGGAACCAAAAGGATATTGAAATTCCTTTTTAAGATAATATACGCACATGCGTCGATATTTTATAACGATAATGGATTTCATAGAGCGTAAACTAATTTTATCGGAAATATAACGATGTAACCATTACCCAAAAGCTATTAATCAATTAGTGTATCAGAGAGAGAGAGAGTGAGAGAGAGTGAGAGAGAGTAGAAGAAGGTTAGTAATAGTAGTGATGGTAGTGGTGAACATAACAGGCACCTGCAATAATTTCGACGATTAACGTTACAATGACTCACCCGACAGGCACGTACGACGTATCGCGCGAGCATTCTAGTTACGCTATAATCGATGTAACAATTTCCTTTTCTCTCTCTCTCTCTCTCTCTCTCACTCTCTCTCTCTCTCTCTCGCACGCTTAGCACGAAACTCGCTTGTTCGTGCACAATCTCGATTCATCCCCGCAGAGTAATTAAACGGGAAACGGAGGCGTTTATGCAATAATTAAATCAAAAATACGCTCGTGTTCAATTATCGTTTAAAACGATGATAATACTTTTCTATTCCCTGTGAAACTATCATCTTCCATTCGCGACTTTATTATCTCATCAAAAATTCTATAACATTAACAATGATATTTAGAAACACACAATTTGTCTCTTCCAAATAATAAGATTTGAATATATTTTTTTATTCGCGTGTGTTTGCGCGTGTAAAAGAATAAAGCCATATATAGTGTCCTTCTTTCTTTTCTCGCGAAAAGTAACAAATTTTTCTTATGAAATATCAAACGATGACCGTAACAGTAGAAGCTCATATTCGCCAACCGAATGGTAGGAGAGAGAGAGTTCCTCTCGAGAGGTTAAGAGGTTAACTTAAAAGAAGAGGGTGAGTGAAAAGGGGGGAAGAGAGGGGTGGGAAAAGACTCGAGAAAAAGGGGATGAAAATCGTGAAGTGCTGGCAAGGGGATGAGAAAGAGAGAACGGTAGAGTGGATCGCATTGCGATGCAGATTGCAGGATGCTGCGGAGTTGCCACGAGAGGGAGAGAGAGAGAGAGAGAGAGAGAGACAGGAAAACGTATAACGAAGGAGGAAGGAATGAAAAAGGGAGAAAGAGAGAGAGAGAACAGATCGGTGGTCCAGGATGGTCGCCTGTGTTCGAGGTTATCAGGCACCATTATGCTCATGGTACTATGCACCCCTTTCGCGGCCCAATGGTGCTGGTATCGCATCGTGAAACTACCTCTCTCTCTCTCTCTTTTCATTCTCCCACCAAACTAACAAAATTCGCGTTGGTAGAGACAAGGTTTATACTGGGTGAATCGTCTTACCATTTACAACATTTATGTAACATACAAAGTAACCTTAGGAATTTATTTCTTTCGATTAAATTCATTTGAAATTGAATTGGATATTGTTCGTTTTACATTTTCTTGATATTTCCGTTGGTTATCGGTAGTTGAATTTGTAACGAATCCCATATCACACCCTGTGCATTTCGATACACATTTACGTATGCAAAGAGAAAGAGAGAGAGAGAGAGAGAGAGAGTGGAGTTTGAGTTTATAGTGCGTATATGTAATTAACAGTGGGAAAGAGTTGCATTCCTGTAATTTACCGACACCATAATTACACCTCTTGGGTGTACTTTTAATTATTCTCTATGTTCATACTCCCCCTACCCCCATCTCTCTAATCCCAGATAGTTGAGTACAAAGCGTATGTTACTACACGTGTTTTCCACTAATGCACTATCACGAACACCTATTTTCTTCTTCTTCTTCAACGAAAATCCCTTTGTCGTTTCTTTTCTCTTTACTTTCTTCTATGTTTTTTTTTTTTTTTTTTTCCATTCGATTTAGAACGAATCCAAAATCACGGATTTATTTAAATGCTATTAATGTAGAGATTGAAAGTATATATTTTTTCGATACCCAATTGCGTGAATCGTTGCACTTTCAAGAAAAGAAAAGAAAAGAAGAAAAATAGAAAAGAAAAAGAAAACAGACAGGGAACCCGTTCAGCTTCTTTAATTTCGTTGGTCGTCTACAAATTACAGGAAAATTCTATTAAGCTCGACGTTTGCTGCTTCAGAAGCTAACATTGTTCTCGTTATCGTTGGTACTTTAAGTACACGTTGAGGTACATTACACGAGGTGGAGTTTAGAGGGCTGCTTATCTGAAATTAACTACGGTTAATAAAGTTCGGTTAAGAAAATACACATATAATAAATGTAATGAAAAAGAAGAAGAAAAAGAAAAAAAATTATAGCACAGGTAGGAATAATTTGTATTCTTTTTTCTTTTTTCTTTTTTTTTGTTATCTTCATTATCTTAATTATCATCGTATATTAAACGATATTACGTATCTCGCGATAAAAGATAAATTTGATTATTTCGATTCGTATTAATTTCGTCGAATATTATACTGCGACGAGAGAGAGAGAGAGAGAGAAAGTAATATGAATAAGTAAAGTTTGTTGTACATATTAATCGTTTATAGTATTTATTAAATCGGGAAGCTAGAGAAATGTCTTTATGAAATTCTATCTGGATTTAAAAGGACCAGGTGGAATAGACTTTTCACCTTACAGTATTACCACCGCTTTGGGGAACCAGAAACATAAGCTGCATTAGTAACATAAGAAGGAATGAGTTAAAGAGAACTAGAGAGAGAGAGCAGATGAATGTGGTGCACAGGTATATTCTCGAAGCTCGAACCATGCTCCCTCAGTTCCAGTACACGTAATAGGATTATATACAATAATTCGAGGAACTTCGATTTTAGACTGAGTTATCCGTAAGTTGTACGCCGACCGGGTTCTATCGGCTTAATTCCTAGATCCAGCTGCGCTCAAAATTCTATATCTACTATTACGATTTTGGCCTATTCGTGAACATTAAATTCTGATATACTAAAAGTTTTATGAACAAGTGTTACGAACGAAATTCCATCGATACTCTTAGCAATAATAATATTCCAAATTATAACGATCGTAATAATATCTAATATCATTTTCTTCATGACATAATTAATATTACAAATTGTTCTAACTTTACACTTTCAGAATTATTCGTATAAACGTATCACGCTCGAAGAAATGCTATACACACTTTGTATTTCGATAACAATGTTACTTACCGAGTAGTACCATTTATCAGTAAGAAACTTTTTCAAGTCCTCATGATAGGCAATCCATTCAAACATATATGTAAATGTATCCTGCCTGCCTGCCTGCCTGCCTGCTGCTAACTGAAGGGGCTGAGGAAAAAAATATGTTCCCTACTGACAAATGACGCTCGCATGTATCGTTATCAACGTACGAAACGAAATGATACATAATATTTTCAGCCATGATACTACTGCTCGATATTCTCATAAATAATCATCAAAACTAGAATGACGACGAATAAAAGCAACTAAATAATAATTTTGGATATAAGTAATGGGATCTTTTATTTAAATACGATTTTCTTCAATCCCTCGTCCATTTTCCTTCTTCCTCTTCTTCTTCTTCTTCTTCTTCTTCTTCTTCTTCTTCTTCTTTTCCTATAGTGATTTGAAACTTTAGAAAAGTACAAATACATATATGGATATACTACATATACATCGTACGAAGAGAAAAGTATAACAACTCGTGTCGTAGGGGACGAAATCGGAAAAGATAGAAAACATACGAGCCGTTTCGTGTAAAAGTTTTTCCGGGAGGATAGGAAGAAAAGCGTAACGGGACGATCATTCAACGAAATAACGATATCCTGCCTGGAGAGGACAAGTTTCGACAAAATCGAAGGAAATACGGTAAGATGCATGTTTTCTCTCTCTCTTTCTCTCTTACATTTTGGTTTGCGCTAAGGCAGGAAGTCACCTCCATTACTGAAAAGCGGGCTGCGAGGAATTCCGGGGAATCCAAGTTGAAACGGTCGAGGGATGGTGGGAGTTGAACGCGAAGGGTGAGGAGAAAAGAGGGTGGCAAGAGAGGGTGACTCAGGAGGAGGAGGAGGAGGAGGAGGAGGAGAGGAAGAGCGAACCGCATCCGGCGGACTCCCCAAAGAGATATAAGATGGCGATTTATGTTCGCAGTTTGCGAACGTGGCTCGGGAGAAACATTATTTACCGGAGCCAAGCGAGAGATGGGCAGTCAGAAATTTTCAGTGGTTGAAAGAACGAACGAACGAACGAACGAAAAAATTCCTCAACTGACGGTTCCGAGGCCGCTCGGTTGGTTGGGGTCGTCGATGTGTTGTATTCTCTCCTTTTTCCATCTTCCTACAAAAAATATAATAATAATAAAGGAAATGATGATAGGGTGGAATAAAAAAAAAAATAATTTAAGAGATGAAAAGTGTGAAATAATCATGATAATGATTGAAGCTACGTGTTCTCATGTGAAAGTACACTTTGTTTTATTGCATCTACTAGCTAATTAATAAGAACTTCAAATTAATTGGGATCGTAGTTTTTGATTAACGTTATTCTAATTATCTTTTTGTTCCACCCTATTTATTTTTATTATTTCGAATCGATGAAACAAATTGAATGCTATTATCGACCAATAAGCGGCACACGGTAAGTCTAATTAGTAGATCGATGAATAAACGTACGGATAAAGGGAAACGTGGAAAGTGCAAATGGTTTGTCTCTCTCTCTCTCTCTCTCTCTCATACTCTCTCATACTCTCTCTCTCTCTCTGTGATGGGAAACCGGGATGCTCGAAATCGCGAGAAAGCGAACTACCGTTTCTGGGCGTAACTTCTGGCGGGCAGAAGCGACGGCGGTGCTGCCGGGCGACCGCATGCATAAATTCACACGTGCCCGGAGACACGCATATTTGCATACGCAAACGCATGTACGCACGCACGCACGCACGCACGCACGCACGCACGCATCTGCGGGCCGCGTAATCGTATACGTGACCGGCTACGAATGCAACGGACCGTTCTCTCGAACGTATCTTCAACAATGATACGAGTAATATGTTTCGAGCTTTGCCAAGCACCAATGCTATTCCTATTTTCTACTCTATCTATCTATCCATCCATCTATCCATCTATCTATCTATGTATGTATCTATCTATCTTTATCCATCTCTATCTAGTTATTCATCTATATTTCTCTGTTTCTCTCATTCAAACAGCTTTAATAACGTGAATTAATTTCATATCCGTAATAATAATCAAACATACCTCCCCGGCCGCGACTATTTCATTAAAATTAGATATACAGGCAGGCAGGCAGGCAGGCAGGCAGGCAGGCAGGCAGGCAGGCAGGCAGGCAGGCAGGCAGACTGGCTGGCAGGCACATGCGTCAAAGCTTTGGGAAGATCAATCGATCACAAGTTATAGCGTGTCGAGCCGCGTCTCCTTTCCTCCCCATAACTCGAGAAATGAAATACAATTCTTCTCGCGTATTTCAGAGAAGCGAAAAGTTTTTTTAATTAAGGCATGTTATATATTAGCCAAAGAACGAACGAAATCATCAGGACGGACTCGCGTAATCGTATTATAACCGTTAACGAATCGTTAAGGAGTATCAGCGAATCGTTAATAATACTGGAAGGCACTATGATAATCAAATTAATAACGAAAATACCGGATCGAGACTGGATCGAGATCGGTTCGTGTCTTGGTACGAAGTCGAATATTGATAAGCGGATTACGTTAATGAGAAATAAAGGATTTTCGATTGGCTGAAGGTGGAAAGAAAGAGAAAGAGAGAGAGAGAGAGAAGAAAAAAAAAAGTATTGCAGAGAGAGAGAATATCGGCACTAATTAAGTTGTTCTCGAAAACTCGAGCAAATGACTCCCGGGGATATTTATCAGGCTTGCCATTCGCTATGGGTAAGCCATTCACCATCTTATACTTCTTCTTCTTCAGGCTATATCATCTTTCGCACCCTCCTTCAAAGTTCATTACCGATTCTTAGCTTGGTCTCAACATCAACGTAGTTTCTTTTTCAGGGAAACAGAAAAAGTAGAAGGAGAAAAAAAACAAGGACGCGATAGACAAGAAGAAGAAGAAGAAGAAGAAGAAGAAGTAGTAGGAGGAGGAATAGTAGTAGTAGAAGTAGTAGTAGTAGTAGAAGTAGAAAGAAGAAACAAAGTCGAGATAAGAATGAGGAGGAAGAGATTGTAGCATACATAGAGTGAGGGCAAAGTGCGAAGAAGATACAAAATGAGGTCTGAACTATGAAGTAGAATTAACCTTCCCCACCACTATCACCAACACCTCCGGATCCTCGTGTCGAGATATTGGAAAAGCCATTAAGACTTGCCACTTTATTGCGGGCAGCTACTTTAAAAGCTAGTACCAGAGACAGAGGCCACTCTGTGTCCTCTCTCTCTCTCTCTCTCTCTCTCCCCTTACCATCTTCTTTCTCGTTTTCTGTCTACGACACTAACAGCTGTTTGCGAAAAAAACATTGGCCCTCGAATAAGAAAGTCTTCTTCTTTTATACTTATCTTTCTCTCGGAACATCTTTGAGATGACCATTTCAATGAACACTTAAAGAAAAAAGAAAAATTCATTGCTAGTCGTTATTCGAACGAAACAACAACAATAGAAGCAACATAATATTTTATTTGGAGAATTATAACGGAAAATCTTGAGATTGCATGCCTAATGCATGGATAATAACGTAATGGTAGGGAAAATTGTGATTTAATTATACCCACAGTAATCTGAAGGGGTTCGCGGTTAAGTTAACGAGGGTCGCAGAAAATTCTTAAAGCTTTCAACCGGAAAAAGGCAATTATTATTTTCACGTAACATGCTCATACACGTGTATATTTATATATCAATGGATACGTGGTACATGTATGTATCTTAATATCTGTCTCTATGTAATATGTGTGAAGAGAAAGAGATGGAGAGAGAGAGAGAGAGAGAGAGAGAGAGAGAGAGAACGTACAAAAGGGAGAAATTTTGCAGAAGTTTCTCAACGGACCAGAGTCGATGTACTAACGGACCGTTAACTTTCGACGTTTCTCATTTCCTCACACGTACTCACATATATATATATACATGTGTACATACATGCTTGCACATACATACAAAAACATATTCGTGTATTACGACGACGATGGTGGATTTCAATGACAATAGGCAAGTAATTTTGAATCGCGTACGATAAGAGAAGAAGGTGGAGGAGACCTTGAAAGGGATGGTTGGTTAAAGAGAGAGAGAGAGAGAGAGAGAGAGAGAGGGAGAGAGTATGAAGAGGATGCACATTCGTGGTGAATCGCGCGAGACCTCCGATAAATTATCGGATCGCTGCGACACGGAGGTTTGCCGACGTAGGCGATATAATAAAAAAGGGGAACTGGCTTGGGGATATAAAATATTTTTCTATCTCCCATAGTATATGTGGGTGCGAACGTGAAAAGGGCTGTGTGAGAACGGTAAAGAAGAAGAAGAGAGAGAGAGAGAGAGAAAGAAACGGTTGTTAAAATGGAATAGAATGATCTGAGAGTCGTAAATCGAGAAACCGTAGTGGAGGAAGGATATGAACGAGGAGGGGGGAGTGGTGGGTGGATGGATGAGGGGTGGAAGAGGGTTTTAGTTGCGGCCTTTCCATTTCGTGACTGCTGCGTTTACGACGACATTCTCTTTCTGTCTGTCCGTCTGCCTAGCTATCTCTATCTCCGTCTCTCGTTAACTCTCACACTCATTCGCTCTGCTCATCTTTTCACAGAAGGGTGAAAATGAGAAAGAGAAAGAGAAAGAGAAAGAGAAGAGAGAGAGAGAGAAAGAGATGGGAACACGTTTTAAAGCATCAGAAGAGAGTAGTTGTGTGCACGCGGCCGGGCATTAAGTGAGAGAGTGCTTCTTCCTTCCGTGGAAAAGCTCGTAACAATAGTCGCCGGAGAGAGCGCGAGCGTAGGATTAAAAACGATTCGCCGATTAAATGCCTCGAGAGCAAAAGCTCCTTCCTTCTTTCGCCTTTCCTGAGTAGCCCTCCAAGTCCGTGTGGTACGTTGCCTTTATATACGCACACAAACACACCGATACTTTTCAATATTACCATTCTCCTGTGACCTTTCATCCCTTTTACCTAGACGCGAGCTTCTTTTTTTATTTTCTTTTTTTTTCTTCTTCTTCTTCTTCTTTTAACAAAAAAAAAAAAAAAAAAGAAAAAAAAAGGAAATTTTATCGATCGTGTCTTCCTATCTCTCTCTCTCTCTCTCTATCTCTCTATCGTGAAGTTCTAATAGTTAGATCGAAGGATCGTATTAATTTAGAGTAGCGTTACTTTTTTTTTATCGACTTTTTTTTTCTCTTACCGTGTACCACCACGTCATTAGCAAGAAAATTATATGTCTAATCTAAAATCAATACGTTGAAAAGCAACTTATTTACAATCGTGATTTTTATCAAACGCAAATCTATCTTTCGATATTGATTTGATTATTTTACAAAGATTTCCAGGAAAATAAATACATATTTAAATAACGATGAAAATCTCGTCTTTGTTTTTTTTTCCTCCAATCCCCTCGTCTTATCATCGGAAAGGAGAGACTCTTGGTGGATCACAGTGACTTTGATTTATTAGAAAAATAACCGGTTACGCCAAGCTAGCCTTTCCTTCAACGTCCACCTACTCTCCTACTCTTAATCCTTTTTTTTTCCTTTTTTCTTTTTGTCCTTCTTTTCTTTCCTTGGCCTATATAAAAGAGGCTTTAAAAGTGTTCTACTAACAATAAAAGAACTTCCGATATTATCTCTCTCTCTCTCTCTCTCTCTCTCTCGATCTTTCATCGTCGTCCTTTTAAACATCGAAATTTGTCCTCTTCTCGAAAATATCAATCTTCATCCTTCGCGATACTATCGATAATTGAAGAGAATTAAAATATTATCTACAATAATAATAAGAATAATAATAATAATTAAAGAAATTATGAAATTATTAACAGTGTGCACATTAAACCCCTTTGACTGCGGCACAATTTTCGCATATCAGTCGCTGCGACTGTTTTTCCATTCGACTACTGACCAAAACAAATAATAATGGCAAATAAAATAAAAATATGAATTTAAAAAAAATTTTTTTCAGTAATTTTTTAAGCTATTTTAATTTACTTTATTTATTTTGTGCATTCCTTCAATAATAATCGTTAATATAAATATAAAAGAAAAAATACAAAATTTATAATGTAACACACAGAGTATAATAGCTTCAACAGAATATTTTGAATAATTTTAACCTAATTATAAAAATAATAAAATGATAATGAACGAATAAAGATAATAAAATTAAAAAAATTCAAATAAAAAAGCAATTAACTAAACAACATTGAAATAATTTCCAATATTTAGTTGCTATGTTACATATCACAATAAATTACATGTTAAATTAATCGGTAAAATAGCAATAAAGGTATTATAGTGAAAAAATACAGAGGACCTATATACATTTACGCCTTTCGTGTATATTGATGGATTTGTGAAAGCGTATATATAACGCCTTTAGCAATCAAAGGGTTAACACTGACAACTTTATAAAAATTTCAAAAAAGCAAATGTGTCGAAAGGACCAGAAAAAAAAAAGAAACAAAAAGAATAATTAAACATGCAAATAAATTTCGATTGAATTTAGCACAGCCATTTGCCCGGTAGTACTTGCCTTCCATTGTTTTCAAATTAGATTTGAATAGATCGCAAGCAATACCGACCCAGGTCTCACCGCGGGGAGGTTGCTGTGTTCGGAGACCCTCAAAAATTGAACGCGAAAAACTACTCAGCAAATCAATTGTGTCTTTTCGTTCAACTTATTAATTCAACTTATGGGGGAGGGGGGAGAAATACGAAAGAAACCGTGCGACAAAAATTTAACTGCTCTCATTGGGGGCGGGATGAGGAGGGGGATTTATTTTTCGTTAATTTTATTCCGTTTCAGCGTATTACATTGTCACAGTCAAAAAAATATGTACAATCATTCTTATTGCACTTTAAACTGTTTGTCCCCATTGCCCGACTGTGTCTGGTACCACCCACCCCCCTGACCTATAGTCTCCGGCATAGTCTTGACCGATCGATATTTTCTCGTTTTTCTTCCCCCGCCAATCAAATAACCCGTTCCTCCCTTCCCATCGATACTTTTCGCTGTTTTGTTTGACTTGGAAAATTTTCGATATTCTCCAAAAAGAAAAAACAAAAGAAACTTTATTTAGAAAATAAAAGCACATAAGAATAAAATACGATTATCCAACAACACAGCGTTCGAATAATATTTTTCGAACATTTCGCAAAGTGCTAACTTAATTACTAAAATTTAATCTCGTTTGCTGGACCAAACGTGTGCGTGTGTGTGTGTTCTTATTTACCATTCATAATTCAAAACGGTATATCGCCGTTGTCGCCATTTCTAACGAACAAAAGCAAACAAACTAAAAAAAAAAAAGAAGAAAAAAACAAAAAAAGAAGAAAATAAAAAAGAGAGAGAGAGAGAGGAAAAAAATAGAAGAAAAGAGCCAACGAATCCGCGAAAGCGTTTTCATAAATTCCAATTTGGTCGGCGGCGACAGGGATGGATGTCCTACGTCGCGTAGAAAAAAAAATAGGAGTTGTGTGTATGCACAGAGGCGACTTCGTAAATAGCTGCAAAACGCGAGCATCGTATATATATATAGATATATGTGTGTGTATGTGTGTGTGTGTGTGAAAGACTGTATGTATCTATATGCATATATACGTGCATGCCAGGGGAACAAACACACGTTGAGCGTTAAAAAAGGAGTAATCGGACAAAAGAATCATTGCGTCCCGAACGCAGGCCCGTTCGCTGATAAACAATGGACTGGTGATTTATCGTCGGTTTATCAGTAAATCGAATCCATTTGTCATTTATCGGGATACGCACACAAGTAAACATGCGGGGGCGTACGTTATGTATATGCGCGTTCACCTGCCAATGTTCCATGAACGCGTCGTCCAAACCGTTGCAGAAAATTCATGTGTATATATATATATATATATATATATACGTGCGTGTGTCTATGGGGGGAGGGAGGGAGGGAGGGAGAACGTCGGATTTCGTGAATGAAAGCTTCGACCAGTTTGCGATACGAAGCCCCCCAACCCATTGCAAAGGGCCGGGCATGAATTATGGCATTTATGCCACCGAAATGGCTCTCGTGTTTTGACGTTGAATTGCTTGCCATTCAGAGAGCAGCGTCCAAGCAGACTCCTCAAAATGACCACCGCTTTTCTCCTCCGAACCATGGAAATGAGTAAAGCTAGGTGTAAAACACGTGTTCCTTGCTTCGACTATATTTCATCCAAGATATTTTTTTTCAATCTTTAATCAACGAAACGTCTATAAATCGATGTATGTACGTACGTACCTCTCGTTTGCGTAAAATTATCAATTGCGATGATAATGCAAAAACAAAGTCTATTATCAATCTGCCAAATTAGTCTTCATATTTTCATCTTTTCATCTATTTTTTTTTTAGTTATTAATGTTGTTGATTCATATCTGAAGATTAATATTCGTTAAATACTAAAGTAATACTTAGAACTTATTTAAACTCAGTTGAAGTTATAGTATAACTTATAGAATACTATATATGTATAAAATGATGTTAGCCAAGTATAAGTATGACTTATATTTACAACTCTTACTAGTAAATGTAACTTAGAAAGTAATATTTGTTAATCATAAGTTATTTATGTGCTATACATTTTTTTTAACGTAACTTACTACTTTGTTTTCATTTACACGACGAAACGTTGAGAGTTTGAAAATATTTAATATCCGAATATAGTTCGTTCGATTCTTGCAAAACTTTTGTGAAACGTTACGAGTTTATTTATTTAAATATGTGTATCAAAAAAAGAAAAAAACAGAAAAGAATGTAATCTAGAAGAATAAAAGAGTAAAGTGATTCAATTAGAAACATCATTTATATCTACGGCAAAGTTTTACGTTAAATTGCAGTCGCCATTTGAACTTTATCCAGGTGGACCGTGCATTTCGAACTTGGGATGATATCCTAAGGGAATGATCCTTATTAGTTCCAAGCTTTCCTCGAGAATCCCTTTCGATGTGGGAGGGTTTGTATAAGGAGGTTAGATCTTAATGTACCTAGCAGCCAGACCAGGAACATCTAATATTTGCATTAATTACGTTCTCTAGTCAAAAGAAGATAAATTCATTGAAGGTTAATAATAAAGTTAAGTATTATTCAAAAAGAAGCACAACAAATGTTCGAAGAAAAAAAAAGGAATAGAACAAAAGTTAGATAAAATAGATGATGAATTTGAATCGTTATATAGTAAGTAGTACAAGTCAACGTGCAGGTCAGACTTTTAACAGCATAGACACGATTTATAATTATTCAAAGGGCATAGACTTTTTTTTTTTTTGAACTCGAAAGGATAAAATGACAAAAAGAAGAATGTTTAAAAGAGAGAAACATCAGTAACATTATATTCAAGGAAAAATCAAAAAGTTTAGCCATTGCGATCGTGAAACGTCGTCGTCGTCGTCGTCGTTGTCGTCATCGTCAAGCAAGCGTGCAAAGCCTGGCTCGTTAAGCGACACGTATACACACGTACGATCAACAACATTGGCGTATAACACGTGCGTGTTTAAAACGGAAATGATTTCTTTGAAAGCACGTTACGCCACATTTATACCACCGTCTACGTGACACGAGAGTGAACCTCTGTGAAAATACGTTGTGCGAGAAGTAGGAACCGAAATTTTTTTATATAAAAGCG
Source organism: Polistes dominula (assembly GCF_049000335.1). Lineage (NCBI taxonomy): Eukaryota > Metazoa > Arthropoda > Insecta > Hymenoptera > Vespidae > Polistes > Polistes dominula. Next base: position 418,190 of record NW_028301150.1, read on the forward strand.
ATCTCACAAGTTTTCACACGACTAAATCGTTTCACCTGTTCTTTTGTGTCAACGTCTATTTTTCTTTTATCGCATTTATATTTAAAGTATCACATAACGCTCGACTTTTCCACATTTTTTTCATCTGTAAATCAATGCTAAATAAAATAATAAATAATTGATGACAATTGAATAACAACATTAATCGTCGTCAAATATTCATAAAGAGTATTATTCGAAATAACATTTCGTGAACAATTTTTGAATAATTCAAAAAGCGTACATTGTTATATCCCTCTTTCTCTCTTTTTATTATAATCAAGTTGAAACAATATCTAACAAATAAACAAATAAACGAAAGGGGGGGGGCTTGTCTCTGATCGACCATAACGCGTGCAACAATGTTTTTAAAAAAGACAGCTGCAGTCCTTCCCAGTCGTAACTCGTCGTTGTTTAGCTGTGTTAATTTAAATCATCGTGTTTGTCGCGGTCAGTTAACCGTACACGGAAAATACCTGTGTGTGTCTATGTGTGTTTGTGTATGTGTAAAAGAGGGAACGCTTGGCAGACACGCTTCGTCGTTGTTACATTAACATTAACCGTCGAGCGAGCAACGTTCCGTAAATTTTACAGCGATATGTTTGCCACAATTAAGCGGCATACGGCGATGGTGTGTAGCCGGAAAAGCTGCGGAGCCCATACGCTAGCTGGCGATTTGATTTACTCGAATCCGCTTACCGGTTCCGTACTCGGGATATATCTCCCACCCCCACCCCCAACCCCAAACCCTCTCCCTCCCCTCCCCCCCCTTTTTTCATCGTTAACTCGTGATTCGAAGCTCGTTTATAAATGGGAAAGAAAAAGATAAACAAAAGAAAAGAATGTGAGACAAGATACAGTTTTATATTCACTCCCGCTACGTTCATGGAATAAAATACAAAAAAAAATCTTATCGAGTACTATAATTGCAATATGAACTAATTCAATTCATTCTTTTTCCTAACGTGCTAACTAGTATATCAAATTTAATCATATAACATAAAATTGATAGTATAACTCATAACATAATGTAATATATGAAGTTATATCGTGTAAATGAGTATAATTGGAACTTGTACATTTGTACAAACCCTCTGAATCAAAGTAAATGTTTTCACGGTCCAAGGTATAGAGAAAATGAATAAAACTAGGAATACGAATGTAAACGTTTGCTGATAATTAATCATAGAGAACATTTCAATTTTTATAATTTGTACTTGTTAGAAATAATAAAAACTAAAGAAATAAAATACAATAAAATAAAATAAAAGATGACGTCGAGACACGGAATAGACAAAGAGAGAGAGAGAGAAAGAGAGAGAGGAATTATATGGAAGAGAGACGATTCTCTCGTAAAGCTCGAAAACAATAAAATAATTGTCGAGAATTAGAGGGTTGTGTCCTCCGACGGAAAGCTCTTTCCGCGGTTGAAAATCGTCCGACGCAATGCGCTCGTTATATACATATACAAATACATATATATATATGTAATATTATTATTATTATTATCATACCGCACGGCAGTTCGTAAATCTCCGCACTGCCGTCCACAATTATTTGCCACAATGGCGACCGCATTAGCGTCTCCCTCGCCCCCACCCCCACCACCCCCCACCCACACTTCTCTGATACACGGAATAATTAGTGAGCAGAATTTCAAAATTTAATGAAGCTCGACGCGTGCCTCTTCGTTGCCATCAATTTGTCGATCTCGTATTCATTATTTCGTCAACGAGTATGTCCTAGTCTTCTTACAAGAGATACCAGATGTATGTAACTTATTCTATAAAAAAGAATAATAATAATTGAAGCTTAAATAGTGGCAACTATTTATTCACAACCGATACAAAAGAGTTACATGTTTGCACCTGTTACTGTCCTTCAAAGTAGTCACCAGCGTTGTGTAGAACCCGTTAGCAGAGTCTGTTCTTGTTGATGGTTCGAATGGAGCGGTCCTTTGAATGACCTTTGAAGAACAATAACAGGTGCAAACATGTTACTCTTTTGTATAGTTGCCATTATTTAAGTTCCAACCTACGTAATAATATTGACAAGATAACGTAACGATATTATAAAAGGTGTTTAACTAAAAATTCAAATGAAATGTAGGTACATCGATCGAACAAATGAAAAGAGAAACATTAACGTTGATCGAAGTTTTTCCTCGCCTTAGGAAATATCTTTGCTTCTCTTAAGATCTCAATGTCCCGTCTGGTGAACACGAAAGGATGTCGATAATTCTGAAATAATTATGAAGAAGAAGAAGTAGAAGAAGAAAGCATGTAGTCCCGATCGATCGTGTTCTTCATCACTAGCAAAGCTGCTGGATTGAAGAAAAAAAGAGAGAAAAACTATCCTCCGTTGTAGGTACATTGACGATCGTTCTATTTCCTTCTGGTTTTTTAACCCTTCTCCTTTTACTTTTTCTTTTTTAATTTATTTTTTTTTGTTCACCCTAGCTAGCTAGCTAGCTAGCATCGACGAGAACTCACCACCGCAATGTCGTCGTCGTCGTCGTCGTCGTCGTTTCGTCCTTGTCGTCGTCGTTGTCGTCGTCGTTGTCGTCGTCGTTGTCGTCTCACCGATCGTTAGCCTTAATTAAATTCTTTATTTAACGAGTGGGAAAAGACAGAAAAGGCAGATACTAACGTTCTTTGAAGATGCGCGAACAAAAAGGAAAGAAGAAACTTTGAAATATTGAAAGATACACGTAAAACTACGTTTTTCAAGTCGCTTCTTAAAGAAATGTAAGGAAAACGCGCGTTAATTTTTCTTTAAAAGAGATAACAAAAAAAGAAAAAGAATATTTGACGATAACTATTTCAAAAATAATTATCATAAACAATCATCTTTGTTATACTTAGGAAACATTTACTATCACCGAGAGTCATCTCTCTCGTTATCATTGATTGCGTTAATTTTAATGAATGTTTTCAATTCATTTCGCGTTCATATTTAATGTAACTTTTTTTTTTTTTATCAAAAAATCTATACAAATTGTTCTTATTATTTATCTGCATCTATATATATATATATAATAGATTATCATGAAAAATAAAATATAAACAAGTGTCAACCCAAAGATTTTCTTTAAAGAAAATTCTACTTCGTTTTCCGACCTATTTAGAAATGAATTTTATTTCTCAATATTCGTTCTCCTTAGAGAGAGAAATTATTAAAATAAATAATACAACATTTACATTTCATATTCTCTGTACAATCAATTCGCGAAGATAATCGATAGGGCAAACATCATCAAACGAAAACCATTGGATTTTGAACTTTTTCTAATTTAACCCTTTTCGATACTAACGACGATTATTCTTAAACAATCCTTCAAGTATTATTACGGCACAAACCACGTTTAATAATACAACGTAACGCAACAAAACTTTATATTATAGGATAAAATGAAATTGCAATGCATTTTCCTCGGATAAAATGATGTGTCCACCGTCTCATAATTATACGGTCGTGTCGGTAACATTGACAAAAAAAAAAAAAAAAAAAAAAAGAGAAGTCAACAAAAATATCCCCAGTAGAAAAGTTTATTCGTAACAGTGTCGTAAACTACGCGTATAAAAATATAGAAGAAAATGAAGGGTGCATAGAAAAATACTGAAATAACGTGCATCGAGGTATCTTCATCGTTGGAAGTAGGTACATGAATTCTCGAATGTCTCAGGGGTAAGAAAAAGGGAATAAGGGGGAGAATAAGGGGAAATAGGTGTGTAAAGAGCGGCTCAGTCCAGGCAGAAAAGTGTCGTTAGGTCGTTACAGAAAAGGAAAGGGATGATGCCGATGTGAAACTGTCTGGAAATGCTCGTCTACCCTACGGAACATTTACTTATTCGCTCTACGAGAGCTCATTTAAAGGCCACACATGAGAGGAGAACCGATTTCTCTCTCTCTCTCTCTCTCTCTCTCTTTCTCCCTTTTTCACATTTTTGGATTTAACGGAGAAAAAGCTGAAAGGATTGTACGATCGAAGCGATTATACCCTACACGTACTAACCTAGGAGTGTTTCTATCGGTCAAAATCGAATGAGAATTTGAACGTTAAAAATCGTTAAAAAGACTGCTACTACGTTTTTCTTTTTTTTGTATTTCTATTTGTTTCGAATGCACACACACACACACACATTCTCTCTCTCTCTCTCTCTCTCTCTTCTCCGTTATTACCAACGATATGCCAAGTACCGGATTATTTTTACAAAATAAAAATCATCCCACTGGATGTAGTTTTTTGTTCTTATGTTGTTTTTCTTTCTACTTTTTTTCTTATTTTTGTTTTAAACATAAACTCACTCGCTCTCTCTCTCTCTCTCTCTCTCTGGCATGCTCTTCGTTAATCGGCTCTCGGAGAGATTGGACGCGAGATTTAACGTCAATTTCGCGAACTCGATGGGAGTACCGACACAGAGGGAAGAAAACGTGGCAAAAGAGAGGAGGGATGGGGCTGGGTAAAAGTTTAGAGGTGGGAGAAATAATCTCTCGCGCTTTTCTGGACTTTAATCGTTAAACGAAAGTAGAGAAATTCGTTTGACAAGGAAAGGACAAAATTTGTTCGGTTACAGTACTTTTATTTCAATTTACTTGCTCGAACCACCACCTTCCCCTCCCTCCCTCCTTCCTTCCTTCCTTCCTTCCTTCCTTTCATCGACCAACTCTCTTTTTTTATTTCATTTGATTTTATATTATTTCTGTTTTTTTTTTTTTTACGCTACTGTGTAAAACATTTCATAAATGAATCCCGTTTCTGAATTATTACGTATATTAAATAAACTTCCGTAGTTATCAAAAGGCCGTGACATAACTACTAACAGCAAAATCTCTTACATATACACGTATATATGTGTATACAAATTACACAGATATATATACATATATATATATGTGCGTAGATATATACCTATGTACAACATACAAACGTACAAGCTCTAATCCACGTAGTAATGGCCGGTCCTTTGACAGTCACGGAACGATTACCGCTTTCACGGTGAATACTCGCGAACGGCATTGTTCGTGGCAGCCGCAATCTGAAGATCGATGAGCCAAGAGAATCGTCGTCGCGAGCTAAAGTTCCATCTCTCTCTCTCTCTCTCTCTCACACACACACACACACTCTCTCTCTCTCAGTTTCCTAGCCAGTAGACGATCGAACTTGTCCACAAACGCGTTTCCATTAGGCGACACGAATTTGTCAGCACGAATACCCTCGAAATACATAACGTCTTTCTCTCATACTCCGAGAACAGTAATAAAGAGAAAGAGAGAGAGAGAGAGAGAGAGAGAGAGAGAAGGAGAGAGTTTTGAATCTGTCGTAAAACGTTTGGAGGAATTTCACTTTGAATTTCTATCCTCCTGTTGATTGATAATTTCAAGTATTCTCGTTTGTTTTACTCATCCTTTATAACATTTACAATGAAACTATCATAAACGAAACAAACTTTGATAATAATAATATTATAATTAATAATATTAATATATTTATTAATAATATATATAATATTATTATTATAAATTTAATATGTAATTTTACATTGACAATAATCAAATTATTTGTTATTATATTGAAACTTTTTCATATTCGAATATAAATTGCGCATATTATTTTTATATTATATTATATATATATATATATATATTATTATATTAATTATAATATGCAATAAATATTGCATATTCGAAAAAAAAAAAATCATCGATGAAAGATGACAAAGTATCAGACATCAGGTTGGTAAAAACGATTCGAATCTCTCGAGGAAGAAGGTAAAGAAAATTGAAAATTCAACTTCTTATCGTGACATACTTTAACCCTCTCCCTTTTTCCTCTCTCTCTCTCTCTCTCTCTCTCTCTCTCTCTCTTTCCTTTCTCATCTTCGTACACCGATAAGAAGAAATCCTTCTCAAATTTCCGTTTCTACGCTTACCAGGGTCATCTTTCGGCCAGCCGATTTTCTCGTTTTCTGTCGGCCTCTACTTCGTATCTTTTGAATTGAAAAAGTTCCGTCTGTAGGTGATGATGGTGGTGACGGTGGTGGTGTGGTGGTTGCTTCATCCACCTACTAGAGACTCTCCTTGGTAGGATCTTAAAGAGACGTCGTATCAACTTCTTATCTCGTGCGATTAATCTCGGGAAAGCTCTCCCTTCCCTCTCTCTCTCTCTCTACCCTTAGGAGAAAAGGAAGGGGTAGAAAGGGTTGGTTGTTCCGTTGCACGTCCGATCGTTACACGTTATCACTTAACGCCGTAACCAGGAAGCCAAGCCACCGACGACGACGACGACGACGACGACGAACATCGACGACGATGACGACAAGGATCTTTAACCTCTTTTCCATCCCTTGCTAAATGATAATTATTATCAATCTCTGACAAGACACGAAAAAAAAATCTTCGTAAACTAAGGTAATAATAATTACGATAACGATAACGACAATGACGATTACGATTTTTACCCAATCTCGTTACTTCTTCTTCTTCTTCTTCTTTTTCTTCATAGAAAACTAAGAAGAACGTAACTGAAAAAAAAATAGAGAAAAAAAGAAATTCGATAGTTCCGAGTAATCGAAAAATATTTTCAGCTAGTTCGTAGAAGAGACACAGAGATATCTCTCACCCTTTCCTTCGAGTTTTCCATCTCTTTTACTCTCTTCGACAAAATTTTTCTTCTTTATCTCTTTGCGGTCGCTGAATTCCGGAGAGATTCTACTTCTTCTACGTTTTAAAGGGAAAAGAAGCAGAAGAATGTAGACTCGGATGAGATGAAGAGGAGACGAAAAAAGAGAAGAAGAAGAAGAAGGGACAAAAACAAAGAAAAAAGAAAAATAGTGGAGAAAAAGAGAGTAGCGGCCAGCGAAGCGTAGTAATTGGCCAAACGGTCGGTAAGTAATTCCGGAAACATGGCGAGACGACAGGAAGGATGTTCGTCCTACGAATGGAAATCGATGCTACCAGGAACGCCAAGTATTTCACTAAAGAAGCCTAATTTTCTCTAACCATCCTCTTCTTTCTTCTAGCACTTCGCTATTCCGTTCACGAACGTTACCTTTTTGCTAAACGGAAGACTTTTCACTCTTTTACATTTTTACGCTTCGATAATATTTTTATACGATTACGTCAGAGTAATCAATTTACGCAACAACAAAAATCGATGATGTTAAAGTCTCGTAAAAAAAAAGATCACCTGAACAAAACAAAAAAATTACTTTACATCGTACCCTTTTAAATGTTGTCATTTCGTTCCTGTATCTTACCTGTGCTTACGTATGGCGCCGAGACACTAACTCTAACAAAGCGCACAGCAAACAAAATTAGAGTAGTCCAGAGAATTATGGAGAGAGCAATGATGCTGTGCCTATCTCTGAGAGATAAGGTTCCCAACACTGATGATGATGATGATGATGATGATGATGATGATGAGTTTCGTTCCAAGTATTATCCTACGTGAAATTGAAAAATTATGAAAATATATTAAATAATTCAGTCGGTTAATTTATTCATTAATTAGCTATCATTCATATGACTGTATACGAGATATTCATTTGCTAAATCGATTAATTTGGAAAAGAAAAGAAAAGAAAAAAAAAGAAAACAAAAAGTAGAGAAAATTAAAAAATATTTTCTACACGATCGTTGAAAATACTAATTGTGATTATTTTGAAATATCAAAAGTTTCATTATTGAATAAATTTATTTTAAATATATAATAAACAAACAAAAAAAGTGAACCATCTATCTTCCCCATGGATATTAAAATTTGAAATAAATTTAAAAATAAATGTAATCGTAATATATATATATGATATCTCTGTGTGTGCGTGCGTGCGTAAATATTTTATGATTTTATTTAATACGATAGAAACGTACATTTAAAAGAACAGAAAATTCTTGTTCAATTTTCGAAAGAATCGAAGCGTGTCGAATAAAAAGAAACGCGTGTGACGTCTCGTATAAATGAGGATACATTCCAGACATATTAGAAAACGCGCTTAAACTATTGACACGAGAGAAAAGAGACAGAGAAAAATATTAAAAAAAAAAAAAAAAAGAAAAGAGAGATGAAAAACGCTAATTGAATTTCCGTTGTAATCTTCGTTGTAGAATCGTAGTCGTAGTCCTCCTCTTCCTCATCCTCCTCCTCCTCGTCCTAGTCGTAATCGTAGTCGTAAAACATTTTTCCGCGATATAATTTTAATATTATTAATTAGCAATTGTTAAATTATTGAAAAGTATATGTATTGTTACCTAACAACACCGAGTATATGATCGGAGTACCGTCCTCTTCGGAATCCACCTTAATACTGGCACGATGACCTAAATGAAAGTTCTTATATTTAATGTTGTTTATATGACTTTTTCTCAAGGCTACATATACATAAAGATAATAATATTCTTAATAAATGTTATTTCCTTATAAGGAAAGTCATATAAACAACATTTCCGTCTAACAGTGGATTTCAAAGAGAACGGTGTACCGAACATATGCTCAATGTTTTTTAACAACAATTTACATTATTTTCGATTAATTATCAATCAAGTAAAGTATATCTCACACTCTATTAACCAATTAAGCGTGTTTGACGACTATATCCGTCATCGTTTGATTATCGCGACACACACTGGAGCGCACCTTGCGCACAGAGATCGCCACACTTAACTGGTTAAACTAATAAAACATTATTTATGTACATTCCTGCTAAATTATATGATTTCAAGTTGAAAATTTGATATCTAATAAACTTTTGATTGTTTTTTTACTTTATTAATTTATATGAGAGAGAGAGAGAGAGAGAAAAGAAAAAATGAGTAGGTAAGCAATTGTTAGTTGAACAATAAGTTAAACAAGTATTATTTTTTCCCCCTTTTCAACTTTTTTCTACATAGGATGTATAAATTGAAAAGAAAATTGCAATGAAGATCTTTTCGATTACTTTTCTTTTAGAGGAAAAAGGACTTCCTCTGCTCGCAAGGAGCCAATTCTTTTACGAGTCTGAAGCCGAATGGAAGATTACAATGTACGCTCGCCCGATCCCTTTGCTCGGTTATCTCGAAGACGAGAAAGAAATAGTATGAGCTTGAGAAGTAGAAAAAAGGAAAAAAAGAAAAAAAAGGAGAAGAATCACGAAGGGATTTTATCCTGGTGCCTGTCTGCTGCTGCTGCTGCTGCTGCTGCTGCTGCTGGTGCTGCTACGAATGTGAGTGTGTGTGTGTATATCTATATGTATATGTGAGTGCATGTGTGTTGGGAAGAGCCAAAAGAATTCCGCACGTGCCCGTAGACCGCGGAAAATACCACTTCGACTAACATTTTCACCTCGGCGTCACAAATTCCAGCCTCGAATCGATTCATCGTTGGAAAATTCGTCTTCAATTTCCGGATGCGTTCGAGCGTGCGCTACACGACGACGACGACGACGACGACGACGACAACGACGACGACGACAACGACGACGACGACAACGACAACGACTTGGTGTTCGTTGTTGAATTCACGTCGAAACGACGAGAACGAGTCGAGCATCTCGAGTATGACAACGAGAGATGATCGTGATAGGGCTCAACTATGGAACTTTCAGTGAATTCCTTTACGAGTTAGCTGTTGTGCAATTCTTCCTCCTTGTCATCTCGCTAATCATTATTTTTTTTTTTTTCATAGTTTTCTATGATAACGAACGTTATTGAAATAATTAATACGAATAATATCTTTGCTTGATGTATTCGTTATAATCACGTATCTCATTATTTAATTAAGGTTAATTAGTTTTGTTGAAGAAGATATACATTTGTCATAACTTTCGAGGTGGAACAAAAAAAAGAACTGAAAGACAATTTTTCTCTTATGAATAAACATTTTTTTCTCCGTGTATTTATACATCAACCGCAGTACTACTCTCGTTATCTGTCGGACAGTTAATAATAATAATAATAATAATAATATTCTTATCAAAATAAAATAATAATTACGATGTATATGAAAAGATATACAGGGAGTCATAGGAATATTCATATTTGCTCTCGCTGTAAATGTTAAATAATTGATATTTACTTGGAATGGTGGAAAGCTTTAAAATTCATATTAATAAAAAATTATTTTATAATTATTTAACTTTCAAATTTGATTTCAGAGAAACATTTGATATTATAAAAGAAATATAATTAGACTTATAATTGAATGATCGATAAAATGAGTGAGATTTACATGTACACAAAATAATCTAATAAAAAGTGTTCTCTTATTGATGAACGAATGAACGAATGCTATGCTCCTTGGACTCGTTGTATTTATCTTATATTGAAAACAGGAGAAACAGGATTGAAATATATTATCGATATTGTAATACGATAATCGGCTTTCATTTGGAAAGCACTTGAAGTTACTATAAACTGCTTAGTAAGAAACAATAGAGCAAAGGAAGGAAGGAAGGAAGGAAGCTTCTTAATGTACTTGAAAAGAGACAGAATCGAGCAACTCGATCAATCTGTTCAGAAGCATCCCCTTTATCGTGGATTCTAGGTAGTCTGCAAATCTCAGATTAATGTCATCGGAGCTGTACTGGACATACCGAGCAAGGCAGCTGGATAGCAAATGGTAGTTAGGGTCGTAGGGTGGTTATGGGTCAAGAGTCGAGTTCACGACGTCTACTGCAGAGAGTAGTGTCAGAAGGGACAAGGATATTGATCTCAACATCGACTCTCTGGATCCGTTCTGAAGGATTACAAGGAGGAGGTTGGAACGAACCTCGAGTACTTCTCGATCCTCGTTAAAAGGGAACCCTTCATTTTTTTCACTCCCTTCTACCATTAACCGAACTCTTCAAACCTTCCTCCATCGATACCTTCTTCTTCCTACTTCGAGAAAAAAAAAAAAGAAAAAGAATTAATGAAAGCGTCATAAATAATAAACGGGTAAACGTTAAACTAGATTTAGCAAACCCGTTCGAACGAACGAACGAACGAACGAACGTCCAAGTTAACTTCGTTCGAATAATGGAGCAAAAGGTAAAAAAGAAAAAAAGAAAAAAAAAGGGACTTGAAATCCTGCAAACAAGATTTAAATCGACCAAGAGAGGAGACGAGAAAAGCCGTCAAACGTATGTCCATTTCTTGTTTTCTTTTCCTTTTACTACACTTGTTTATTTTAACCAATCAAACCGATCGAACGAACAAACTAATCTATATTTCCTCCCTGTCTAACAACACCAATAACAAAATTCTATTACAGTTACCGTTGAAGTGTATAATTCAATCAATTCGCGAACAAAAATCTAGGTCTTACACAAGAATATCTCATTTTGATTCGATACAAACGATAATTAAGACTACCTGTCGTCACAATTTTTTCCCAATTAAAAAGGCAATTTGACCAAGTTTTTATCTCAATCTTATAAAAAGTACAAATCATATCAATCAACAACAAAACATACTAAAGTTAAATTTAGCAAAAAGAACAACAAAAAACTTGAAGATATTAACTAAAATGATGGTTAAAACTAACAGGGAAATATACCAGCGAGAGCTGGTGGAAGTTCTCGTTATCGCTCTAACGAAGTGAAATCTACCTTAGAAATCCCATATTTAGTTGGAGATAACTTCGTACGTTATCCATGAAACACTGTTTACTTTCTAAGCGTGCGAGAGAGCGTGGGAGAGAAAGGGGGAGAGTGGGAGGGAGGGAGGGAGCAAGGAAGAGCTAGTGGAGCTCCAAAATCGTTTTAGAAGGCCAGTGAGCTTGGTAGAGAGGGATGAGCAAGAGAAAAGCGCATCTCCCTGAGGTAATATCGCAATGAAATCTGCTTTAGTCCCTGTAGAGAAGCCACTATGGTTCCCCATGGTTTATCCTCGGACCTGGCTTAATCCTACCGCCCTCCTCTTCTCTCTCTCTCTCTCTCTCTCTCTCTCTCTTCATCTCTCTTGCTCGTAATACCGACTACACGCTGCGCGTAACGCAAATTCATGTCGTCGGGGTGTTCCCTGTCAAATTAGGATGAACCATAACGCATACATTATGGAAAGCAACACGATTCACCCAACTATGTGTGTCTCTCGCTCTTACATACAAATACACGCGTACGCGCCTATACTCACACACATATATATATATATATTTATATATATACATGCAATATCATGGTTCCAAGTTATTTCAAAGCATATCTTTGAAAAGTGATATTAAAACGGACAAAGAGAGAAAAATTCTTTATACGACTTCTCTCTGCAGAGAGTCTATTTTCTAAAAAGTGGACAAAGATCGATTTTCTATAAAAGACATTTGTATTGTAAAAATTGTAATATTTATTTCTATTTTATTCTATATGATATGTGTGTACCTATCTTAGAATTATTTATGACAAACTAAAAGACGAAAAGACAAGATATTTCGAATTTTTATAAATGATTTATATTTAATAGTTCCTAAATATAGGCAACATTTTGTACTTCGTCGATAATATGATTCACGAACGTCGTTTATCGATTTGAACAAGTTTTAATCCCTTACAGTAGGCAATTTATTTGTATAGATATGTAAATAGGATGTTGGCTTGCTATTAGAGACTAAAAGTTATCTATGAATTACTAACACAAGCAAGAGGCGTAGTATTTATTAGCATAAATTATAGAAAATCGATAAATATTCCTAATTGATTATAATCGAGATCGTTTTAAACTAAATATAACATCTCAGAGTTGATATAAATCCAATGAATTATAAAGATAAAAAATTGATTACTTGTAAAAAATGCAAAGCTTATTATTATTCAGTGTATCAGTTTTAAATATCAATAAGATTTTTGATTATCTTATAATCAAATTGAAGATCAAATCAGATAATGTATAATGAATGTTAATGAAAGTGTGTAATGGCTCGTCACACGATATTTGTTCTAATATTCTGTTGTAACTATTCGATCTTTATAAATTTGACATTATTCATTAGAGGTATATTCAAATAGAGAATAATATTCAGGAACTCTCGGTGATAAATAAACCATATACAGCCTGTCTCTGCATCGTGTTTCCCAAGTAACGGATGAGTCAATCATTTATGCTTCACGCATACGGATCTAACCATCGTTGTATCCAATTTGCAAAAGATTCAAAACATCCCTGGTGCTACATTTTAACTAGTAACATCCCCATTACCAATTCATTCCTTTGATTAAAAATATTTGCCATTTCGTATCAAATGATATTTGACAAATTTGAAACTTTACAAAAAATGTATTATCAGAAATAAAGTAAAGAAAAAGAGAGAGAGAGAGAGAGTGTGTGTGTGTGTGAGAGAGAGATATATACAGTTATTATCTTATTAGACGTCGTCTTCGAATATACAGAGTATAATACGTCAGATAGTTCTGTATTTCTCTTTAAATTGGGATCAAACTTTGTAGAATATGAAACTAGTAGAATGGGAAGAAGGATAGTAGGAGTATTTAGTAAAGACCATAGGACGGTGGAGCCGCATGTTTCGCGAACATCCGATGTTGCATATCCAAGGGAACTCGAACTAACATAAGACAGATGACGGAAGAGGAATCGTCTGGGAAACTCGACTTAGCACGGTTGGCACATTGGCGAGCCACAAGAGCCGATCGAAGATCTTCCACACCTATATTCAAGTTCATGCAAACACACTAATACGAACGCGCATAGCATACCTATACATGTAAAAGCTCTTACATCTCCGAGGTAAAGACTCCTCGATCGTTTCAGGAAGGAACGATCGTTAATCCGATTTCCCTCTCAGTAGTGACGATCCATTCTCCTTCTCTCTCTCTCTCTCTCTCTCTCTCTCTCTCTCTCTCTCTCTTTCTATGAATTTGCGATTCCAACCGATCCCACGCTTCTGCACTCGCCGTCGTTATTGCAGTCACGTTGCCAAAGGTACGCGCTTAGAGCAAGTCCCTTTTACGCTCTAGGAGTTCCTTTTACCCTCTTCACGAATCCAACATCCAGCGAGCTCCTCTTGCACGTGAGTCATAGACGCATGCTGAACTAGACGTAGAAATTAATTCCTTCTAACGTTTCTATGTTATTAACTAACTTCGATTTATGATTTCTATGCGTTAGATGAAAGCTTTCTAGACGTTATTATCGAACCACTAAAACTATCTACTAAAGATGGAAACAAGATCTATCTTCATTAGTCATTTATTAATATTATTAATATTACTTGATGTCATTTTGGATGGCATAGAAATATCGTAGCTATTTATAAATATGTACATTAACGGGTTGAAAGGTTTTGAGCCGGATATATATAGAGACAATTTTTATTTATATATTTTTTATTTTTGCGGTCAAATTTATTTTTATTTTTTTTTATCGAGACTCATAACTTTTCAACCCATCCTCGTATATTCGATTGAAATATTTAATATATTGCATACATTTATCTTAAAATCGTTCGTAAAAGCTTTTCGGGCAACCAATACAATCATACGTTAGGTTGTCCGAAAAGTTTCATCGAACAAAATTCTATATAAAAATATCAATCGGGGCACACGAACAATTCAATACATATTATTATTATTATTATTATTATTAATATTGATTAATAAATTATTTACATAGAAAAGAAAGAAGAAAAATGAAAATAAATGAAAAACTTTAACAAGAAGAAGATTTATAATAAATATAAGTAAAGTAAGAAAAGTAAAAGTTTTCTCATTCGATATGAACAAAAAAAAATATGGTGATGATCGTCGTTTCGCGAAAATTCGTGGTTTAAATTGGCTGAGATATTTCAGGATTCGACGTTGCGGGTTACATTGCGGGATAACCACGCGGAAAGTTATCCGCAGGGAAGGTAGCATTAATCAAATGAAGCGGTTTCCGTTATAGCGAAGGCGAAGATGACTCCGCCGAGCTGCCTTCCGCTAACGTAAGGATAATCAATCCAGCGAATTAGATCAGATAGCTGGCTTGCTACGTGCGCCAACTTTGTCTCCCTGGATTTATTCTCTCCCTCTCCTCTTCCCACTCCATTCTCCTTCTTGCTCTCTCTCTCTCTCTCGAAGAAGAAGAAGAAGAAGAAGAAGAAGGAACAGGATAGATAAAGATGGTCTCTAGCTCTGATAATTGACTTGATTTTCTTACTTCTCCTATCTCAACAAAATTTCTATTTTTCTTCTTTAAACTATAAAAAGTTATTTTTTAAATAATTCCTCTTGATGAGATTATTATTTGTTCTCTTTTTCTATGTATCTTTCATTTTTGTTTATTCTCTTCTTTTATGCAAGGATAAAACAAGCTCGTTATTTCAAGTTTTTATTAAGAAATCAAAAATAATTCACGTGTACTATTAATAAAAATACCTAACGTTGTGTTTTCTTACTAAAAACGTGTATATAAGTTGTTGAGAAATTGTAAAAAAAACAAAAAAATAGAAAAGGAACAAGACACGACCTACTTGAAAATAATCTCTCTTTTTCTTTTTCCCTCTCTCGCTCTCTCTCTCTCTAGTTCATTTTTGCAGTTCACTGTTAAAAATGTTATCTATAAAATTATCTATTCATTCTTTCGTTAGCAACGTAATAAAGAAATAAAATAAAAATGAAACGAACTAAACTCGACTCTGTGTACGTATAATTAAATACAATTGTAAAATCTTTAGAAACATTGTATACACACAATATATTTTTATTATATAAAATTAAAATCGTTTTTACGAAAAAGCACAATCTAGAGTAATTCGTTTACTACAACGATAAAAATAATCATGTTCAAAAAGCGTGTCTGTTGGTAATTTAAAAGATCTCTTTTACTGTTTCTTCAATAAAATCTGTTCACTTACTTTCTTTGACCTATTATGCACGATGATAATGAAAATTGTCAGGTTCTCTTCAATTTAAATCAAGAGAAACGATAAAATAATCATCCTGTCGATTTTCATTTTTATTTTCAAAGTGTTCTACAATTATTAAAGGTAATATTACATATTATATTTATGTATATATATATATATATATATATGTGTGTGTATTTTTTTGTTTTTAATAAAATAAACGCATCGTGCTACAATACTGCACCAAAGGTACTATAAAATGTTACAAAAATGCAGGAGCGTTTGACGCTTTACGAGCATTTTGGCGATATTCCTTACCATAGTTAG
The DNA here is from genome assembly GCF_049000335.1 of Polistes dominula. NCBI lineage: Eukaryota > Metazoa > Arthropoda > Insecta > Hymenoptera > Vespidae > Polistes > Polistes dominula. The sequence goes on from NW_028301150.1 coordinate 434,325, forward strand.
CTTCCCCCCTGCCCACCCTCTCCTGACATTTCTTTCCCCTTCTCTCTGTGATTGAACACAGTTTACATGGTAATACATTAAACTTTATTACTAGATAGGACGTTTGGTATTTTGATTGCTTATTATTTGAGTACTTTAATAATAGCTAAGATATACATAAATATATTTTGCGAATGATACGCCGCAGTTTTAAATTGGGTTTACACGTTATTTACGAAGATCGCCTACTTTATTATAATTGCAGGAGAAAAAAGTATATTATGGAGTAGAGAAAAATACATTTTCTTACGACACTGTAAAATTTTGGCTTAGTTTTTTCTGTGTTTGATTTTTCGAAGAAAAAAAAAAAAAAAAAAAAAGAAAAATCATCATTTGGAAGAGCCAAAGAGTATTTTATTCGCTACTCCTCAAAACAACGGACCCCATCCTATGATAAATATTTTCTAAAACTCGATATCGACTGCTTATTTTCACATAAACTGTCCGTTCACATCTAACTTCCTGCTAATCGATGATATAACAAATAATGTTATAGTTACAAAGCTCCATTGCGTATACCTTAAAATAGCAGTCTTTTAATTCTAGATACTGATCTTTTACGTAAAATGCTTAATAAGTATATATATATAATACATGCCTAAACACAAGGTTCAACATAATTGCCGGGAAATAATCCGGTTATTCCATCCATCACTCCTTCCCACCAACCATCATCGTTCTTTTTTAAAACGTAAATAACAGAGCTCTCTTGAAAACTCAGTTCGTCTTCCTTATCGGCATAATAATCATAAATAGCAACAACTAAAATGATTCATTTGTATTAAATCAATCCATACGTTGTATTACCATATTTCAAATAAATTCAACTTACCTTTCTCGATATAATTTTTAGGTACCCAACCAGGCAAATCTTCTTCATCCGGTACAATAGGCATTATAGCACCACTTGAAGGAGTTGGCCTACCAAATTGAGGATGCTCCTCTTGTTCCGGAGGCGGAGGAGGTGGTAGTGGTGGACTGCTAGCACCGCTACTTCGACTAATTTGATGTGCTAATCTATGCGGTAAAGTATGGTGCCCACTATAATCAGCCATATCTCCACTGATACCGACCAGTGGAGAAGGTGGTGCTAAAACAATCATTTAGTAATTAAATGATCTTAAAGTTACTACTACAAAAAAATGAACTTATAATAAGTTTTACTTACGGGGCATATTATTATGTTGCTCCTGTATATATCCTGCAGCTCCTGTTACACTTGGCGGTGCTGGCGGTGGAGTCTGCGGATGACTTTGTAACGGATGGACTGTACCCACTTGAGGTGGAGAAGTATGTTGTGTCATATTATTTGTGTGTGTAGAATGATTGGCATTGTGAACAGAATGAGAAGTCGTATGAGCATGCAATGGTAAAGTACTATATCCTGGGCCACGCTCGCGTCGTGGATGACCCAATGGATAATTTGGCGCATAATGACTAGGAACTTGAGGTGGAGCAACCGCAGGTGGGGTTCTGTATTCTCGAGAACCTTTACTCAGTGTTCCTATTAATGAAAGAAATGGTTATTATAGAAATTATAATATTTCAATTGTTGAATACTTCCAAATAATTATGAATCATTCTTACCAGTCCTTACTGTTTGTGGAGGAGTCGGTGGCTTAGTTGTAGGAGCAGGTCCCACCATAGCAGCAGCTAAACCAGAGCCAGTAGACGTTGCACCCAAACTCTGAACGCTACCTTGACTACCTCCCCTTTCTTTACTTCTCGGTGTGCCACTGCTACGTACACCATGGCCGATGTCATCCAAAATTGTATAATCTATGCTTTTTCTTACATATTTAATAGGCTTTTCAGGATTTGCAGGTGCTATAATTTTATATTGACGGGCTGTCATTTTGTTAGCCGTTAATACACCTATCTCTCGCCTAGCAACTTTTTCTTTATGTATCATTACAGTTTGAGCAATATGATTCATTTGACTTTCCATCTCAGCTAATTGAGATGTTTGTAAATCTAATAATTGAAGAAAATTATAAGCGAGAGTATTTATTTGATACGCTACACTAGCTAACGATTGAGTCGTATAATTCTTTGTTTCTTCTAACGCAATCCTTTTATTGTCCGCTTGAAAATAGTTAGCCTCACAATAATCCGCAACACGTTCAAGATTAGTATAACTGTCGGCAAGATTGTGTCTTCCCTCAGGAATTTCCTGATGCAGCAAAGCCGCTAGTTCGGCCATGACTTCTGAATCGCTGCCTACTCCGGAAGACACGCAATAAGAACCAGATCCTTGCATTTGAAAATACAAAATGCATTAGAAATTTAATTCATCCTTATAATAAATTGAAACAATATGACATTTTTTTTTCATGAAACAAATGTAAAAAGAACAAGAAAATACGAAAAAAAAAACAAAATATGAGTCATGCTTTATATGATCATCATTATATTTATTTGTGATTATTCAATTTGAACATATTTGACAACTATTAAAGAAGACATTCAAGTCACATAAGTGATTTATGATTATGAAAATGAAGGAAAAAGTATGGTTATGTTAAAGCGAATAAAATAGATAATTGATTAGAGATTATGATAAAAGTTAAATATTAAGTGATTGACATATGAAACTTGGTATTTAATAAACGATAAAAATTATGTATGAAGGATGTGATGACGAACATGCAGGAGAAGCAAGATGGAGATCAAAGATGAACATTTCCTTTTTTGACGTTAAAACAACACTGCAAAATGAAATATAATGAAGGTATATAAATTGAACTAACGATACTCAGCCATATCGCAACTACCAGCTACTACTCTGCTGCATTAATTCATAATTACCAGGATTCTTCTTATTTTTGGATAAAAAAATAATGAAACAATTTACTTTACGCTTTACGACAAAACTATCTGTCACGACAGGTACAATCGAACGGTATGCATTCGATAACGATATATAAACGATATATAAACGATATATCTAAATAATCGCACTTTCATCGATACCTAATGTAACCTAACTTTACGTGACACTCTTTTAGATTTAAAGAAAGATAGATACATGCAAGTTAAAAAGCACTGAAAGCATATAAAAGAAAATATAAGAGAAGGATGGAGAAATTTGAATCGAGATTTTCGATAAATCGCAAATACGTAAAGTACTAAAGTAACCTCGAATTTTGCGATTCGATATATCGTTTAATATGAATAAAATGCGATAATTGTATAGCAAAGCAAAGAGAATAGTCTGATGAAAGTCTAGGAAGCATCTCTTTGTTGGAATTAAATGATTTTTACTGTTTTATAGATATCATATTTATTTAATAATCAAAGAATAATAATTTAATCGAAAGTAAGACCTGTCACTTTTTTTAACTCTAGGATAGGTTAGAAATTGTAAGTTTTTGTATAAAAAGGAAATACACAAAGGATATAATGTTCCATGGGGAACAATTTATATATATATAATAATAATATAATATATCTTGAAGAAAATTTCAATTTTAACACATTAACCTTTCATTCTGTCAAAATTCTACATTGCAATATATAATGGACAACCTCATAAATAAATTTGAAGATTTAAAGATACCAGAAACTACAATGACAGAAGAACTATGGTTAAAATGGATTGATGTTGTAGAAAATAGTTTTGTACCACAGAAAATATGTGGCAATGAACGACCACTCGAGGAAGAAGACTTCAGAGAATATAGAGCTATAGTGGATAGAAATTTAAATAATATTAAAATGATGTTAGAATCTGTTCTAGAAAAGTGTAAGGAAACTAATAAACGAATAGATTGTGACAGTATATTAGGAAAAACATTTGGTATGAATTTATTATACTTGATTGGAGAAATGCATGAGAAAAATGTTTGGAACACTGCAGAATCAGTGAAAATTTCCAAAACATTATCTTCTTATTTCTGTCAATTATATGTCTATGAAAACGTTAAAGACTTTATATGGCTAGGTAATAATATTGTTGTGATGTTTGAAAAGTTTAGATACAAATTGCAACGTGACACTTGGAAAACTTATCCATCTGCTGTTGCATGGTACAAATGGTTCATACATCATATAAAGGTATTTTAATATTTCAACTTTAATTTGAAATATTTATTTCATTTGATTTGATATTCTCTAATAAGGAGACTTATTATTAATCACATTTTTATTACAGGGATTCACTCCATTCAAGATTCGTGAAGTATTATTTCCAACGATTCTAATAATTCTTGATGATTATGTACCCGAAAATATAGTCAAAGGATTAGAATGCTTACATTTACTTACAAATAACTCTTGTCCATTATTGGTTGGTAAAATAATTATATGTATATATATTAATATAAATTACAATAATGTCAGTACGAATATTATAATTTAACATAATATTTATTTGCAGAAAAAAGAATTTATAGAAACTGGTTATGCAGAAGCAATTTATTACTCATTAGAACGTCTAGCTCATCAAAGAAATGTGATATATACTGTACCCTTGTATTTGTGTTTAAAAGATATCTTAGAAATGCTGGACATGCATGATAATATTAATTTATTTGAGGTACATATTTTTATATTAATGTCTTAAATTTTTGTTTATTATTAAATAATATATATATATATTATTAATGTGCATATGTTTACAGTGGAATAAACGAGATGTAATACTTTCAATATTATTAAGTCATATGGAATTTGAACAAGATGTAGAATTACGTCATGCTTATATGTTAAGTTTACCACAACTTCTTAGCATTGGTAGTACCAAATGGTGTGACAAAATTGCAAGAATACTTTCTGATTATTGTAAACATCAGACAGATCTTAGAACTTTGAAAGTTACGGTAAAGGTAAGAAATAAAACTATAATAAATTAGATTTAAAAAAAAAGATATTTATAAAATATTCTTTGTTAATACAGGCTGTCAAAGTTTATATTATGATGTTCAACTTTCGAGTAGTGTCAAAATATGTATCATTGTGTAAGGAATTAATAGAATTACGTTTTGATTTAATGAAAACACCTATATTTGATATGGAAATAGTGCAAAATTTAGAAGATTGCATTTTTTATTTCTATAAAAATCCACCCAGTGCAGGCTGTTTTCATAATGATTGTTACAAACCTCAAATACAAGGTCTGAGTTATAATAAATATTTGGAATAAATGTTCTCTAAGTCATTTTATAAATAATATTATTCAATTAATAGATAACGACCGATGGAATCTGTAATCTTATACAAATTTGTAGAATTCAGCGTATACTATTTGTATCTCAAAATACAATCTTTTATCATAATATTACTTCGGACATTTTTATTCTTCATAAATATCTCAATTCATCTAGACTAAATTATCTTAAGTAGATCTTGTATAAATTGTTTTACAAAACCTGATAAAAGTGTTATGTAATGTATTAATCTATCCAAAATAATGAAATTTTCAAATTTAGCCAAACATTTTAGGATATTATGATGACTATACTTATCTTAACTTTCGATGTTGTCACTTGTTTTAAACATGTAGAATAAATAAGTCTTTGATTATTAAATGTTCTTCTTATGGACTTTAGCATAGATATCAATAATGTTATTATTATTGAATGTGACAAGTCGAAAACACTCCATTAAGATAATGATTATAAGCCCTCCATTAATCGTCAGAAGTGGGGAATATAAAATTAAGACAAAGATATAAATAGTACTTAATCGCCCATAAGAAAGTGCTATCAATAATATTGTATATTCTTCTCAGACGAAATTGCGTGTAAAGATGTTTTACTTCTTACTGTTAATTGTTATTTTCCTAATAACATATGAGTATTACAAATATATAATCAGTAAACCACCAGGAACACCTCCAGGTAAAGATTTCAATGAATATTTTCTTTTATATACATACGATCGTTAGGATAAAATGTCATTCGTTTATAATTTTGTCTGTAATAAAATAGGAATCGTTGGATTGCCGTTAATAGGAGCTTATTGGCATTTGTTATGGAAGAATTACAAATATCCACATAAATCATTGAATTATTATACGAAAAAATTAAAATCTAAAGTAATTAGTTGTTATTTGGGCTCGTTTTTTACGGTAATAGCTAATGATTATGAAAGCATAAAAGAAATATTAACGAGAGAAGAATTCGATGGTAGATTAACTGAAGCCTATGCCTTGAAAGCACGTGCATTCAATCAAAAATTAGGTAATTTCATTTGTTATTTGTAAAATTACATTTATAATAAACTTGTTTATTTATTCATTTATGTCAAATGTAATTATATTCAATTTTTTTAGGTATATTCTTTACGGATGGAGAACAGTGGCGAGAACAAAGAAGATTTGCTCTTCGACACATGCGAGACTTTGGATTTGGTCGACGACACGAATCATTTGAAACGAAAAGTAGAGAGGAATTAAATATCTTAATGGATTTGTTAAAGAATGGTCCTATGAATGAAGATGAAAAGGTTTGTTAGATTTATTTAAAAAAAAAAAAAAAAAAAAAAAATAGAACAAACATGAATTAATTTTGAATTCGATTTTTCTATTGTAGAAAATTTATAATAATGGATTGGCTCTTTTCCCCGATATTTTTTATCAATTCTTTGTAAACAACATATGGGAAATTATGTTTGGATACAGATTTGAACGTAAGGATTATGAAAAACTTCGTTATTTCTCTCGAAATGCAATTAAATTCCAAAGATCAGGCGACACAACAGGCGGTGCTCTCCTCATTTTTCCAATCACGTGTCACTTAGGAAATTTATTTTCATTTAAAGATTTAATGGATTCGAATTATGCTATGATCAATTTCATAAAGGTAAAATAAAATAAATAATCGCATTTTTTTTTTTGTAAACGTATCACTTAACTTTAGAAATGATTCGAATTGCAGAAATATTTGCATGAATATAAAGCAATGTACGGGGAAGATGACGAACATGGATTTGTTGGCAGATATTTAAAGAAGTTAAAGGAAAACGATCTTCCTTCTTCTTTTTCAGAAGAATATCTTATAATGACACTGATTGATTTCATGTTTCCTAATGCAACTGCGACATCAAGTCTTCTTACGTTTGCTATCAAATTTATGATGCATTTTCCAAATGTTGCAAAAAAAGTGAGAAACGAAATAAACGATGTCATTGGAAGTGGAAGAATACCTACTTGGGAGGACAGAAATAAGTAAGAGTAATTAAATGTTGAATAAAAATAAATACAAATTGACGACATATTTCATTTGGGGGGGGGGGGATTAAATTTGAAGACTATTGCTTACTTTGTTTTCTTCACAGACTCCCATACACAGAAGCGACTCTACGTGAAACTATGAGATACGAAACGATTACTCCTTTAAGTGTTGCTCATAGAGCTACCAAGGATACGACATTTCAAGGATACTTCATTCCAGCTAATACGAGTATGATAACCAATTTAGACGGAATGAATAACGATCCCGATTTTTGGGGCGATCCAGAAAACTTTAGACCGGAGAGATTTTTAAAAGACGATGGACAACTTAATAAAGATTTTACGTTACCTTTTGGAGCAGGTAAATCATATCTTGTATTTTTATTCCATTTGTCTGATCGTCTATAATACTATATTCATTTCTCTTAATGATTTATTGAAATAACAAATTAGGACATAGACTGTGCGCTGGTGAAACGTACGCGAGGTTTACGGTATTTGAAGTTTTTGCAACTTTAATGCAAAACTTTGAATTTGACTTCGTCGATGGTCAACCGACAAGCTTAGAAGATAAATTTCCTGGCATCATTACTACTCCAAAAGAAACTTGGATTCGTTTAAATCCATTTATTTAAAGTGCATTTTATTTGATCAACAAAAATATTGACATATATATATATATATTAAGCACGTTACATTTAAACAATAATATTTACTATTAGAGGTATGCTTATTAGATATATTTCGAATAATATATAAATTGTAATTTTATGATTAGAAAAAAGATAGTAAGTAACTTATTTTGAAAACTATCAAAGACTTACAAGCGAATGAAAAAAGTGATGATATAATAAATGCAATTGCATGAAATAGAAATATTATATTTACACTGAATATATGAATTTGACTAATCTATTTTATCATAGATAATTATAAAATAAACAAAAAATTCTATAGTAATATATTGAACATAGAAAATTCATAAAAAATTTAGAAAATGTTTGCACACGTTATGCATGTACAATTTTTATTATTATTATTATTAGTATTATTATTATGAGTTAGGTTCAAATGTGAAATATATTAATAGCAAATAAAAAAGTTTTTCAATTTTAGAATATAAATGGTATGAGATATTATTTAAATCGGCAATGGATATAATTTGGTATATGTACAATTTCTATTATTATCTTAACAGGATTCTTACATCAGTTTTATGATCAATGACAAGAAAAATCTTAAATATATACAAACCACTATTAAACTGTTGAATAATTTAAACATTTTCCCATTGTGTCTGAATATAATATACTTGTTACTTTCAAGATTAAACAGTCATTATACAAATAATTATTATACCATTATTTTACTTAGTGTTAATCTAGCTAATACATAAATTAAAAAAAATTAGATTTATTTTATGTATTAAATTGATAAGATATATTATTCTATAGCTTCGACATCAATTATTTAAATTTAATTAATCTTGCTATAAGTAGCAAAGCATACATAGTGCATAAAGAACGATAGAATGTGATATATAGTGCAACAATTCTTAAAATTAAGAGCAACGCCCAGGTATGTGTCTCAAAAATATTTTGTACCATTATTTTCTTTATCTAAACAATGAATTTTATAAATCTTGATAGAGAGATCGGTTTATTTAGTTTTTTGTTTTTGTTTTGTTTTGTTTTGTTTTGTTTTGTTTTTAATGATAAGCATAAGATCGTGTATGCACATACAAATTTTATTTTGTATATAATTTTACTAATAGCTGAGAAATTGTTCATTTTGTGGCACAATATAAAAGTACTGGAGTCTGTATTTTGTACTCTTTCAATTATTTACCACTGTCACAAGCAATCATTGGTTTTCTAACAAGGTGATGATACATTTTTTTTACAGAAAACAAATATATGTGAACAGCATACAATTGAAAGGGTATGAAATTTATGCGAACAACAACCCCTGTACAAATGTTTCAATCAATTCATTGTCATCTAATCTTATTACATATTTCGATTAAACGACAAATATGACAGTCTATTATATTAATTTTCTATAAAAAGGTATTCTTATTCTCTGTTAATTAAAACGTATAAACCCAAACAACCTAGAACGGCATATTTAAATTTAGGATATTCATTCATGTAAATAGTAACCATACCCACATAAGGTAAAAATCCTCTTGCTCTACCAACAACGTCTTTATGTGTTAACCATAATTGTCCTTGCGCATATAAACCTCTGTCATCGATAGAATTATTATCACCTTTTGTTAAAAATTTAACAGTATTGTTCTGATCTCCTCTGAAATATGTTTTTTCAAATTCTAGAGAACCGTATAGATAAGAAATAATTTATAATCAAGTAATTCTTAATAAAGCACTTACTTTTCGTGGAGTTTCAGAACCCTATGCACTATCGGTATCTCTCTTCCAACGACTTTGAAAACAACAATTTCTCCTACTCTCATAGGTTCATTCTGATGATTTGTTAAAAATAATAGATCACCTCTATGGAATGCTGGTTCCATACTACCACTAAAACATCAAATAAGAAAAGGGTGTAAAATTAATTGAAATTATACAAATGAATGTACTACTATGTAACATTACATTAAGAAACGTAATAGGTTAGTTTACTGTTATACCTTAAAACAACAACAATGGGACTTTCGCTACCCGTTACAACCATTAAACCTTTCCATATCATTAAAGCCGATGACACGATCATACCAAAGCTCAGCACTTGATACAGGAACTGCAAATAAAAAAACATTCTATTAGACTAAGAATTCTTGAACGACCATATGTGTTTTTTCAACAAATCAAAGCTTACAATTTAAATGGAAATAATTTACCTGTCGTTTATTCATCCGACGTAGATCTTCAAACACTGATTGCAACATCATGGCGATAATATTATATCAATAAAAAAAGTTAATTTTTATAAGGATCGGTGAAAATATTGTTCTACTTTGATTCGATGTAGACACAACCGGCAAAGCAAGTCAATCAGTAATACCCACGTCACGTAAATACACGACAGGAAACGACAAGGCTGTGTGTACGATTACAGATTGTCAGTCAGTCGGAGGGAAACTTGGCGCTTGCACACTAGCGACCTGAATTTATAGGTTAGTTTTCAAATAACGCGGGAAATTTAGTTATTTTTCTTGCAAAATTACAAAATCATTTCGCGATTGTATATATATATATATATATAGATATATAGATATATAGATATATAGATATTGTTTCAAACAAATTGTTTAACCACACAGAAAAGAACATTTAATTATTTACAAAGAATTTGAATTTCGATAAAGAATTCATTATAATATAAATGTATCAGTGTCGCCGTCTGTAATTATTTTCTCTCCGGAAATATGAACAAGTTAATGACAGTAAAAATGAAAGTGCAACTGATACTACTACTTTTGATAAAAAAAAATTGTAGTGATAAAAAAGTATGTCTTATTTTTATAATATTTTTTATTAGCATTTAAACTTTATAATATAACCAAATGATAATCGGGGGTGTAACTCAGTGGTAGAGTGTCTGCTTCGCATGCTGAAAGTCCTGGGTTCAAATCCCAGCTCCTCCAAAGCTCTTTTTTTTTAATTTTTTTTTTTAAATATTTTTTAGGATATAAATGTACACAAGTGTTAAAATATTTTAAATTGTTTATTCAGTCTCATTATTGAACAAAACATGTAGGGTGATTGATTACTTTAATCAATTTATTATTACTTCATTATTTACATATCTATTTTTTAACATGTGTTCATTTATTTTATATTTAATTATGACAGAATTATTATATTGGTTTAAAGTATGCTGAAGAATATCGTCACTCGTAGCTTTGGAATGTCAGAAAAAAAGTAGATGTTCGTCCCGACCCATTGATAAGCACTTGAGCAGCAGGAGATATGGTAATTTCTAACCCAGTCTAATCACTCCTGCGGCACTAGTACTTAGGAACAGGACAGGATGTATTATTATTCATTGTATGTTTATAATTTTTCATTAAGTATCTTCCTTTTTCAATCGTACTGTTGACAATTCTGGAACAATCTTAAAAAAGAAAAAAAAAGATAAAGTAAACAAAAAAATATAAAAATATATTAACGATTTATTATAGGAAGAGATAATATCATACAATTAGATTCTATAATTAATATAGATTTTTACCTAATTCTTCTGTCCTTCATTCTAGCATAAATCCAACAACAATGGCACGCTTTGTCTTTCCTTTTCATATATCTTCAGTTTCAAGAATATGAAAGTTCTCAATATCGCTGCTATCTTTAAACGAATAATATCTTTCTGAAAAGAGTAAGGGAGGGATAAAAAAGAAGATATGATTACTTAGAGTATTAGATCGAAGGAAAGGAGGAAAATCCTAATTAAGTTCGCCCACGGTTTGTCGGTAGTTCGTTCGACGAAATTAGATAATCGACAGGAGAATGAGACAACGACAACTACAACGACAACGACAACGACAACGAAGACTATGGCGAATGCTACTCTCTATAATTTCTGTCATTTTATAAAGTAATAAATTAAAGAATGGAACGAGGAAGACGAAGAACAGTGGTGTTAGTTATATTCACGTCAGTAAAAAGTGTCACGAACGTTCTTGTACTTTAATCTTCGTCGATTCGCACAATAATAATGACTATTTTACGATTATTCTTATTACAGATATGTTTTATTTCTTTTTTTTCTTGTAGGTTGTGCTATTGAGGAAAAAACAGGAACTTCATCGTTTTGTTGAACGGTTCAAATGAGATACACTTAATAAATATTACTACACGATGGCGGACTGACCGACCCAACCGGCGAGTACATCTACCATAATGATGCAATGACAAACACTAGCACTCATTGAACCGACCTCGAGAAGTCATTAAAATCGCCCACTACTGCGTCTCTTCACTTTTTCTCCCCTATCTTTCAGTAGCTTTTTCTTTCTGTATTTAAGTTATCGGACATTCATGGAACGCATACAATTCCTTAATAGAACCTGTTACTATTTTACCCTTGCTATTTGATATTTCAATGAAATGTTAAACGTTCTCACGAATATTGTCGAAATGAATCAACCGGATAAATGATTGAAACATAATCGAACATATGCTGTCAAGAGCATGATTTATTTTACATGAAAACGTATACGAAGTAATCAAATCTTTGATATGTTAAATGTATAACAATCTATTTATTTGTTTTCTCGTTTAATATTGCATTCGTATCACTTAATTTAATTCTCTTAAGAAAAAATCGAGCTATAAATCGAGTTAAATCGAGCTTGCGATATTAGTCGTCGAGTTTCAATTATGAATAAGATACAAATTGAAAAATTGTTTTGTTTTTCTCGATCGAAAGATTCGTCGTTGATTTGTACGTAATTTTATAATGAAAAGATTACCTCTCTATGTGAATATAAAGAGAAGAAAAAAGAACGAGTTTTAAGAGATTGTAAAAAAGAAGATGCTGTTGCATCTGTACGTCGAAGAAGACGACGTAAAGCTGCATAAAAGAGGATTAAAGAGAGAGTTAGAGAAAGAGAAAAGAAGATGCAGGCAAAGGCCGAGACTTGCAAATTTGGTTGGATACATAAACGTGTCGCAAGCACATGCGTGTCCACGCATGACGTTACTTTCTCTCTCTCTCTTCCTCTCTCTTTCTTGTGTTCTGTAGAGACGTGTTATCGCTCTTGCAAAAAAATAATAAGAAGAGAAAAAAAGGTAGAGAAGGATGGAAAAATAAGTATATAGTATATAAACGAGCAATGAATACTCGTGTGTTAGTGCAACGGAAGAGAGAGAGAGAGAGAGAGGGAGGGAAGAAAGAAGAAACGAAGGCAGGATGGACCAGAAGAGTTTGAGAGAAAAAGAGAGAGAGAGAGAGAGACAGAGAGGGTGAGGGAGAGGGAGAGAAGAACACCAATTAACGCTAATTCCCACTAATGCCGGCTCCCTCTCGATGTTCGTAAAACAGCTTGCCCTTTCAATTTCAAAATGCCTTGTCTGCGGGTACGGCCTGTTAATGATGTGCAGTGTCGATCAGTGGTGCACAAACCGTAAACCTGGAGTAGTATTTTTTTTCTAAGAACTCGTCGAGTTAGCTAACACGAAAATGAGGATCTTTGAATATGGAAAAGGGGAAAAGAGAAGGAATTATTCGATAGATTTTCAAATATAACCGTCTTTTTCTATTATTATTATTATTATTATTTTACGCGATAATTGGATTGATCGAACTGCGAATATAATTGATGATACTTTTTTTATTTTGTAAGATGGAAATTAATAAGATTCGCGTTGGAATAGATCAGGAAATGAATTTCACCTTTGAATCGAAATAAGAGGACAATGATGGAAGGAGGAGAACGTGCGTGTGCGTGTGCGCGCGCGCGCTAAATCTTTCCGGCGGTAAACGATCGTAACTATGACTTCCGCTTACTCATCAAAAGGAAGGTTCGTTCATTCGACGAACCGAGACGACGAGCGAGGATCGACTTCGACAAAATTCAAGACAGTAATCTCGTCCTCGAGTTTTCTCGTCCTTAGATGGAGAATATAATCGGTGGTATCTTGACCCTACGACGATTTATTGTTATGGGCTATTCCTTCCTTCGTCTTCATATTTCTTATCCTATCGGCCGAGGTCGCGAGGTCGAACCGATAAACGCTGCCATAGGGCAAATCGTATTTTCAGAACAACAAAATGTTGTCTCTCTAATAATAACGTTCCTCTACGTTTTCTCTCTCTTTTTTTTTGTTCTTTTCTCTGTTATTGGAAATTCTTCGTAATTAAATCTTGTGTTAGCCGAGGAACTATGTCCATTACATTAAACGACTTCGATGAAAATGGTTGATAACGATTAGAAAGAAAAATATTCAATCGATTAAACATTTTTTTTTGTTTTTTTTTTTCATTAAATTAATTCATTAAATTTGATTTTGATAATATCTAAAACAGTAATTTATTGATTCGTTGAATCATTCGGAATATTTTTCTAACTCAATCTTGTTTTTTCTTCTTTTACTTTTATCTTCGTTTAGTTTCTTACTTATAGTTTGCTTATAAACTAAACGACTTATGCGTTAGAACGACGAGAGAGTTTCGATAGAAGCAAACCGAACGCGGAAGATGTGCCTCCGCGTGGAACAATGACGTCAGAAATAGAGGAGCGATAAACAGTGGGGTCATTTTCTGTATATCGAACTAGTTAGGCACTCTTTTAACATAAAGCTTACTTTGTAAAAAAAGAAGAAAAAAGAAAAACGACAAATCATCGTGATTCGACATAATTTCAATAACGAGAGGAAATCGACGAATATAATTCGAATTTAGCGAAGTATAATATTACCCGTATCACACCAATTTTACCTAATTGACGAGAATTTTATACGATCCAATTTGTGTTGCGATGATTATTAATCCACGCGAGGTTTCTTTTAATTCGCACGTTTGTTATTTGATATTTTTCAATATTTCTTTACGTAATTTTTTGTTCTAATGAATTCGCAATGAAACAGACACACGCGATAAGCCGACTACGACAAATCTGCGAGGCAAATCAGATTCGTGTTTTAGTAAGTCAAGTCAACGTTTCGCAATAATGTTCTTTCGAATTTAAAATAAAAAATGAAGAAAGAGAGAAAGAGAGAGAGAGAGAGAGAGAGAGAGAGAGAATGTTCTCGTGCCCGCGTACAATTTGAAAGTAAGATGATTCGCAAAATGACCGATGAACTGTCTTTAATAGTATTCGTTGCTTTAATTATAAAGAAAAGAAAAGAAAAAAAAAGAACGTTTGAAATTAACAATAAATTATAAAAGAAAAATCATTAATATAACGAGATTCATATTTTTAGTTAGCGATTTTATTCGACTTATCGTTGCAAAGAAAAGTTACCACTGTACTCATAATGGCAGACACGTGTTATCCTGATTTCTCTCTCTCTCTCTCTCTCTCTCTCTCTCTCTGTCTCTATCTTTTCTTCTTATTCTTTCTATTCGTCAGGAATATAAATTCGGTCAATACGAAGCGATAATTATCTAACATTAGCAAATTTTGTCTCCGTAATAAATAAAACAATCGGCGGAAGTCTCACGATCTTTACCATTTGATGAATTTTATGGAACAAAAATGACATGAAAGAAAAATGTATGCGTGTTACATATATATATGTAAATGTGTATGAACACGAAAATCCTTCGTTATTTAATTTACACACACAGCAAGATAAGTTTTTTTGTGTAGGCGGGCTCTATTCAAGATTGTCCGCGCTTCCTGAATCATTTTGAACTCACAGCAAAACACTTCTTATTTTATTTTTATTTCTTTGTTTTTTGTTTTTTTTTTTCATGAAAAATAACGAATAAAA
This sequence comes from Polistes dominula, assembly GCF_049000335.1. Classification (NCBI taxonomy): domain Eukaryota; kingdom Metazoa; phylum Arthropoda; class Insecta; order Hymenoptera; family Vespidae; genus Polistes; species Polistes dominula. The sequence goes on from NW_028301150.1 coordinate 449,940, forward strand.
TAATTTTTCTTTTTATCTTCATCGATACAAAATACAAACCAATCAAAATAATGTGAAAAAAGGAGTTAATTCCATGATCGATTCACAAAACCAAGATCAATTTCTTTCTTTCGTTCGCTTGTTTTTTTGTTTCTCTCCTCTTCTCCTTCCTCCTCGTTACGATGCACAGGAACCAATTAAGGAATACGAAATTGATAGATATTCTACAAGAAAAAAGAAAAAAAAAAAGATCTTTGTAGAACATAATCAATTTGAAACCGAGAAAGATACGATAATCGCGAGTAGAAGGATCGAGCATGACTGAACCCGCTGTTCTCTTCGAAGCCCCTTTCGACCGATCCCGCATCGCGCGATTCGCGCGCGCACGAGAGGAAGACGAAAAACAGAATCAAAGAGAGACAGAGAAAGAGAGAGAAAGAGAGAGAGAGACAAGAAAAGATGATGATTTCAATAGATACAGTGTATGATTTTTATGGAAGAAAAACTTGAAATAAAACGCGCGGTCAACCGTGACAAGGGTGGATCGACGACTGAGCGATAAACCTCTCTTGATTGGCTTAATATAGTCCGGCGAGGAGAGTAATTAGCCGCTCCTCGCCGCGCGGGAAATGATTGGTCAATTTAAACCTAGAAACACGGTGCATTAAGCATTCAAGCGGCGTTCACTACCTATTAACGGTTTGCAAGAGAAGGCTCCTCTCGTCGCATCAACCACCACCACTACCACCACCATCACCACCACCACCACCACCATCATCATCATCATCATCATCACCGTATCATCATAGCCATCACCATCACGAGTATCGTCACCTTTCTACGGTGGTTAGTACGGACGACGCTGGACCCTACTGGTACGAATTCTTTCTCTTCCTCTCCCCTTCAACCCCTCTTTCATTTCTCTCTCTCTCTCTCTCTCTCTATTTTTTCCCCTCTCCGTTTCAAGTCAATTTACCAATTGAAATCAGTGCCGGACGGTGAGGAACGAAGTCAGTGAATGATCGACCAAGCAATATGCTTCTCTTCCTTCTCTCACGCTCTCTCTCTCTCTCTCTCCCTCTCTCCCGCTCTCTCTCTCCCTTTTTATTTCTCTATTTTTCTCTCTTTTATGCTCACACACATACTACGTATACCCAGTCCGTTATCAAACCATTCACCGGCTCGATCGGTCCTCATTGCTCTCGGATCTTCCAACGTGATTGGCCCTGACGATCACGAGATTACGCGTTTGTTCAGCGACAACGCACAATTCTGCTACCACCGTGATCTAGTTGACATTTTCAAATGAAAGACGAGATAATTTTTGTGAAAAGCTTTCCTTATATTTTTCTTCGATGTAAATTTTGATGATGAAAAAAAAGTCTTTAAAAGAGAAACCAAATGAATAATTTGTTATTGATTTTTTTTATTAATTGTATACGAGTCATGATACTCGTTGCAAAATACAAATTATAGTTGCGTTACGTTTCAAAATGTTTCACTTGCAGTTAAAGAAAGATATTCTTTAGAATTTTTGTGCTGTATGCTTTTCCACGTGATAAGTAGCAGCGTCGAGGTGAATTTCTTATTCATCACCAACGGCACTACTACTTAGTACTTGAAAAAACAAATTCAATACTTTGTTCTAATGTTCCTTGAAGATGATCTCGGAGATTTCCTTCGTCGTCGTAGTCGTTCAGTTCTCGACTGATTCAAAATTTCAATATCGGACGAAATTATATACCCAAAGACTGGAGTAAAGTTTAAAAACTATCTGTTAAATAAACATTTGTTCGAATATTTTTTCAAAAAATCGGATATTTATTTTAAAAGAAATACCTTGTACTAAGATTAAAATAGACCTTTGCATTGGGATAACAAGCGTAGAAAAGATATTTTGATTTGTGAACGCAACAACGAGCGTGACTTTATATCGCCCATCGTTACGGTCACAAATCGAAACATCTTTATCGAATTTCATGAAATTATATTGTTCTCCTTTGTTTTCTGAAACAACAAATGAACAAATAAACAAAATCAACGTTAACTCAATCACATTGAATAGTTTAATCGATGTTGATTTTTAAAAATAAACAAACTTTTATCGTCAATCAACAAAAGTTGTTCAAAGTGCAGTTAGATTAGTTTAGGAAAGAGAAATAAGATAAGGAAGAGCATTTGGGGAGTCTAATCTATCGTTTGATGAATTCCTCCATAAATTAGCAAACAATAGTAAATGGTAGGCCTGCTGCTAAGCTTGACGGAAGAAGAAGAAGAAGAAGAAGAAGAAGAAGAAAGGGACGAGTTCACCGATTAAACGACAAACAAGCCAGACACGTACTGGCCCTCATACTTCCAACGGTTTATCTATAGAATGTATATAACTACTATTATAATACATGCTACTCTCTGTTCTTTTCTCTTTCTTTCTTTCTGACTTCGAAATGCTTTGGTCATTTCATAATAATAGCACTTTATATGCGAACAACCACCACCCTCTATAGGTTTTCCCATGCGGGCCCACTTTATCCATTTTAAAGGAACGACCAATTTTATTGATATACAATCGTTCATTTCTTTTTTTGTTTTCTTCTTGCCACTTCTATGTTTTCTTCTTCTTCTTTCACCGCACTATATGCATTTGTATTTGATATTATTCTTTCATCGAAACGAATAAATCTTTAATCCTCTTATTCTTCACATAACGACTCTCATTCTCGTTCTTATATTAAATTCACTTAATGAATCGAATTGTCAAACTTTGTTACACCAGAATAAATCTCCAAGTGTTAAGGAATAAATGAAATAGTTCGATGGTTTAAATGAATGCCCAGCGTAAGTTTTATTCGCACTAAGTCGCAATGATCGTCGATATTCGCATATGTTAGAGATATCTGTAACTTTTAGTAGTCAACGACGGTGGCAACGATGACGACAACGACCAATGACGATGACGATAACGAGGACGAGATGGTGATTGATTATATTTCCATCCTTCGTACACTTGTTGAATTTTCCTCGATTCGTCCCGATAAATTGTAGAAAGAAAAGAAAACAATGAGAATAGTTATATTTTGTCTAACTTGTTTCTTATTTTTTTTTTTTTTTGAAATTGTACAATAAAAAAATCAATTAGCAAAGTAGATATGTTGGCGGTATAAACCGAAATGGAATACGCCTTTAGAAATTGAGCTACTGGCAAACGTACGTAACTAAGTAGTTACACATGCACAGGTGTTTTTTGTGATCACGTGTGCCACATATGCATATTTCTCTCGACCAACGTTGCTCTCAAGAGAGGATCGTGATCGCCCTTTTTTTTTATGTGAAATACAAAAATTAGACTAACAAAAAAGAATATTTAGACGTTTCATTTTATTCGATAAAATTGACAAAATAATTTAAAAAAAAAAAAACAGATCGAGGGTAAAAGTATAGAAATTATTTTCCTTTTTTTTTGGTTCAATTTGATTCTAACTTCCAAGAGACAAACTCGTGATAACAAAAAAGAAAGTCTTGTTGGGTTTGATATTTTGTTTCTAAAGTTCCAGGGAAATTCGTGATTAAGTCGCGAAGCACGGCCCCGACGGGTAATTTAGAGGAGTTTATTAAATTAGGTAGAATGCGGTGCGTAGGCCCACGCCGGATACTCGGAGAATGAATCTCATCCAACGAGAGGAAGTTCGAATTAACTCGAGCCACTGCCAAGGGGGTACGACATCGTGTACCCCGATGTGCTGCCCATAAACTCTTGACCTATTTTTTTTTCTTAGCACCTTTCCACGCGCTATCGGACTCTCCGGTCATTGAACGTGATGTTCCATCATTGATAATTCTTTTATGTTCTTTTGTTAGTTTATTTATTTAATCGTTTATAAATTGTACATTATTTTAACTAATTATATAAAAATATCGTACGAACTGAAAAATTAATCTTATTTAAATAATATTAATCAATTGGTCAATTAATATAATAATAATTGTAATATATAATATATATATTACATATTACAATTAATAAGTAGCTAGAATTAATAAGATCGTAAAGCTCGGAAATGTAGAATGTGGTAGATGGTTAAGACTTATTAGAATCGTTTGACCTTTTTACTAACACCATATCTCAACTTTGATGGGTTTACATTGTATGGGAGAAAGAAAGAGAAGGAAATGGTATAGCGAAAAAAAAAGGAGAGAAAGGAAGGGAGAGAAAAGAATTTGAAATGAAATTGAACGTACAAAGAAGAGGACAAAATTATGTGAAATTATTGTATCGTTTTACTGAAATCAACAGCACTCTTCTAACATAAAACTCGATTGATCGATATTTCGATAAGTGCAGATGACAAAAAAATGGTTCTATTGATCATTTACCGAAGTAACTATTGTTCTTGGCTTAAAATATATGAATCAGTGTATGATTAATGATAATTTTAATCGTGATACGTTTCAATATTTTTGATATCGTTCTAACGATACGATGACCATATAAAAATTCAGCATACATTGTTTTATGTATTTAAATATATTCATGTATGTATATGTGCATAGATAAATTTTATTTATTCATCATCATTTAATAGAAAATATTTGTATAATTTGATAAATAATTATGTACAAATGATAAGAAGTCAATACTATTATAATAGGCGAGGTAATTATGCTTTTTCGCATATAATGTCTACCACGGTTGCTACCATCAAAACCGGATCTAAACATCTGTGAACTGCGCTTTCAAGAATTTCGTCCAAAAGAAAGTGAACGACGCTGAAAAAGAAACATTACATCATAAATATTAAATTTATTTATGAAGAGAAATTTGATCAAAGATCGCGATACATACTTTTCGTCTGAAACGAATCTCCAAAGATAAAGCTGCAGATAATGCGTGTCAACTTGTATTTGTTGTAAGCCATTTTTGCTAAGCGTTCGTAATCTGACGCATTCCAAAAATGTCTGAAAGAATATCAAAAAATTGTTTATTATAATTTCTGTATACATATATATACAACAGTAATGAGAAACAAGTAAATCTAGACGATTATAAAAGTGTAAAATGTATTGCGTAGCGCGAATTACGTGCAATATGAGAGAGCTATACTGACGCGAGAGTATAATGTACATACGCGATACAAAGTGGATAATAGCTGAGCTATTTTATCATTGGGACTGCTGTACAGCACCTGCACCTATTAAAGTACTTTACATGCTAAAAGTATATTTCTTCCTATGTACGTCAACGACAACGACGCGCGTTGTCCCTTGTATAATATTATTAATAAATTATGATACGTTCAATTACCTTTAAACTGATCTTGATGATTCCCGTTAAGATGGAAGCTTTGTTAAATTGAACTGATGAAAATATCTCAATACGTTCCGAAAATAATTTATGAATATTCGGTGCTAGTGAAGGATCTAAACGATTCGGCGTGTACGAGGACCAATTAGATCTATAATGATTCCTTGATGTACTCACGCTTAAAAAAATAAAGTTATGATCAATTAAATTAAACATCGGAAATAAACGAAATTATAAATTTTTTCTGACGTATATTTATACCTATGCGTTTTCCGACTACTATCGCTACTTTTGTCAACTTGTCCGTCTACATCATCGTACAATGCGGCAACTTGAGAATCAATTGCCGTTATATCTTCAACGACTCTTTTCATCACGGTTCTTACTGTTCTTGGTTCCATTGTGTGCAACCAATCTCGTGTCTCAACAGATTTTCTTATTAACTGTGAGACAGCTACGCCTTGAATACGGACATAATGATTCAATAAATTTTGGGCTGCCATTTGAAAATTTTCACATATCTCCAATTCTGTAGTAATAATGTTCTTTGATGATGCGTATTGTTCGATATTAAACAGGTCATCCGTTGTTTTCAGCTGAAATATATAATCGAAAATAAATAAATAATAATTCGATAATTGAATGATACATATTAAATTTAATAAATGATTTCATTAGATTCGTTAAACGTACCAAATATCGTACATTACTCTCTTTGTACTCAATGCACATTTTGCTAAGTAATAAAAAGAGAGTTGGTGGAAACTTTGGAATATCTGAACCTGTACAAAATCCACTGGCAATTGCTGTTAGATTATGCAAAAATCCAACAATTAATCCTTCTCTAACTTCATCCACGCAGAAATTATATAAAAACTGTGTCTTTGAATTAAATGATAAATCCGGTTGTAAGAATGCCTGTTTAAGTAGTAAATAAAAATTACTTCTTTTTTTTTACATGGTACAATAAATCCGATTTTGTTCAATGTACGTCAAGTAAATTACAAACCAGTAAATCTTGTAACACTCCTTTAACTTTTTCAATAATAGGCATAATCAAAAGTGCCTGAAGTTCGGCCAATCCGTTATCCTCTTCTTGACTTAGTTTTCCTTTTTTTATTTTAACAGCTAATGTTTGTCTGACTTTAGCTAATGCTTCACTTAAATGTTCCTTTAAGGAATGCAAATGATTGCGACATTGTTTTCTTCCCGCATTTAAAACTATATCAATACTTGCTCTGAAATAGTAATAATTAATCATTTTTCAATTGTCAGAATTTATTTCTTATTGTATTTATGATAAAATTGTTGATTCAATTACCTAGAAAAATCAGTTTCTTGACAAGGCATATTTATGACCTGTAATCTTTTGTAAAATCTATCAAGAGCTCTAACTAATATTGCAGTGTCGGCTACATTTTCTACTCTTTTTCTTATAAGATCAAAATACTTTCCTATGTTTGTAGTAATAAAATCATTTAAACAAGTAACAGCTATTGTGTCAAAATCATCTGAGAATTTATTATCTTCTAACGGTACTGTATTTATAAACATATTATTATAAGATGCAACAATGAGACATAAATCGTTTAAAAATCCTGAACTACCCTTATCTATAAATTCAATCATATCATTTTCACACATATTCTGTAGTATATCTAATTGTTCCGTCAATCTGGTCTCTGCATGAGTCAAAAATTCTTTGCATAATAAATCAGGTGGTTCTTTTAATTGCAACAGAAGATCTATTTTTTCTACCAAAGCTTTAATTGGCACATCTTTCTTATGAAATTGTTCTCTTAATTTAAATTTTAATTCTTTTAAGATCTCTTCGCAATCCATTTGAATTCCTTGAAACGAAGGCATATTGCCGTATTGATCAAGTACACGTTGTGCGTTTATATAATCTTGTACTGCCTAAAACAACGTAAATACTTTAAATGTATTTACAGGATTATCTTGATATAAATGTTGCATGTTTGTTTTCATAACAAATCAATAATATTACTTGAGCATAATTTTCTTCGTTTATTTTCTCTTTCAGATTGCCCGGTAATTTAAATAGAAATTGTAATCTTTTTAAAAGAGTATGAACAGAAGATAGTTTAGCAATTTGTTGTCTAGTTCCTTGTAGAGTTGAAGAAATTTGTTCAGAAAATGATGTTATGCTATCCATTTTTTTAGCAAGTAAATCCATGCTATCTTCCATTCCTTTAAAATCAGTTTTCATCTGAAAATTAGTAAAATCATTTTTAATTATAATTTACAATTAATTTATAAATATTGAACTCTATTCGAATTACCTTTCTAATGGTATCTGTTGCTGAAATAAATTTATTATAATTCTCATATACTAACGTTTGCATATCTGAATGCAAAGTTTGTGTATCACTTTTAATTTCAGCTTCATGATCCATAATTTGCTTTAACGTACAATCCTGCAAAATATATATCAATTTAATAATAATAATAATAATAATAATAATAATATACTGCAATTTAACAAAGGTTTTAATTAACAAAACATAACATACTTTTAATAATTTTTTTAAGTAACTATCTGGATTAAAATTTTGTCCATTGATATCATACGGATTGTTAGAATTCTCTGCCATGTTTAAAGTTTTTATTTACTGTTATAATAATTAATAATACTTTTTAAAAGATATTTTCAAATTTAGCATTGATTTAGGTTAGTCACATATATAACATAGTTATATTCATCAAACACATATAATTGTCAATATGTGATGACGTCATAAACGTCATGCAGCCATCTTACATAACGTTCTTGCAGTATGACCAACCTGTGAAAATGTTTCCCTAGATAAATGACTAATTAATATCGACAAAATATTGTGAAATACATTTCTAAGTGAGAGATAGATAAGATATTAAAAATAATAGATACATTACACTATATTTATTTAAAAATAAATAAAATAGTGCATTAGTGATGATCAATTTTCTAAGTAATTTAATAATGCCGGCTTTTAATGTTGGTGTTAACTACTTTGTCAAACTTACGGATTTGCTATAATATCAATTTTCTATATATGGTGCAAGTTAGCAAATTGTTATTTTAACAAATAAGGTGCATTCTTTTACATACGAGACATTTTCATGATTACGTGCTATTTCTAGACAGTCGATTGGTCGTATGTGTTTATTATTTTGATTCCTTTAATGCGTATCCATCTAAAAGTTAAATAGAAGACGCTGTTTGATAGTACACGTAACATAACCAATAAATCAAGAGAATGAAAATATTTCAAAGAAAAAAAATTGAATACATTTTTTTGTTATCAGATGATTAAGATTAAAAGATAAGTCTAAATACTTACAATAACACAGATTTATCTTACGAATTGTATTGATAATTTATTCAATGGGAAGTTTATTTAAATATTTTCTTGAGAGTAAATATATGCTGAGGAGAAAAATAATATATAAACATCCAATTCCGGTGATTTAAAAGTTATCATCGATGAATATCAAAAGCAAGTTATAGCAGAAATTTGAATGAATAGAAAATTGTAAGATTTTTTGAAAAAATCGAACATTTAAAAAAAAAGTTTAAATGTCATAGAGACAGTCACGTCATTTTAATATCAAAACATTCTAATGAAGATGGTATTTTTTACTTAATGAATTTGAGCAGACATAAAGTCAATGAAAAAATGCCACATCCGTGTGTTGTCTGTGGACGTTCTCGTATGAATCCAAATAATAAAGAAGAAGAATATGTATTTTTTGGATTTCCTGTTAACGATGAGGAACGATGCAGAAAATGGTTAGAATTTTGTTGTCGTGAAGATTTATATAAGCTTACAAAGAAACAACTTTTACAAAGAATGGTATGTTCTAAGCACTTTGAACAGAAAGATTTTTTAAATGAGTACTACGATAAATTAAATACTACAGCAGTACCATCTATCTATGATCCATTACAAAGTTTGTATAACATTACATGTGTATTGTGTAGACGATTTCGTCGTGATCCACCTGATATAAATTATGACGGTGTTACTTTTCATCATTTTCCAGGAGAAGAATTTCGATGCTTGAAATGGCTCGATTTTGTTGGCGTTGATTCTTATTACAGATTAACGAGAAAAGAAATATTGTTTTGTTATATATGTTCTAAACATTTTGATCGTTCACAATTTATGCAAGGTTATAAAAGTAGATTAGTGGACAATGCCGTTCCTAATATTCGCAATCCTGATGACTTAGATTCAGCAGAAGAATATATTCTGGAAATGGATACAGAAACAAAAGTGTACAATTCGATAGAAAAGATTAAGAAATTAGAACCACTTCCATTAGCTGTTCTAGAGAGCCAAGCTTGTGCCGCATGCGGTAGATCTAGATCCGATCCAAGAAATAAAACTGAAAGATATAAGTTTCATCCATTTCCGGCTTATGAAATAGGAAGATGTCTAAGATGGTGCCAATTTTTGGGTAGAGAGGATTTATTGAAAATGTCTCCCAATCAAATACGAAAATTAGTATTATGTTCTAAACATTTTCAAACGGGTCAAAATTTTCATAAGGTTGGTCCTTGCGATGCAGTTCCAACTATAAGGGATGTTTCTTTAACACATTCTGTTAATTCTAATGACAATCTACAAGAGGAAGAAATGACAGAGGAAACAAATGAGAATTCTGGTTATATTGCAACTACTAAAAGATTAAAAAAATCAGGATCTTTGACGCCTTTAGTATCTAGTAAAAAACCAAAGGTAGATAATAAGCCAACACCGTTAGCAAAAAAACGTGGCAAGTGTAGAAGACCAACAGTAATTAACATTCCAAAGCCTGATCCCAACAACTTAGAAAATCTAATGGTCAAGAAACTACCTTTGCCTCCTACTCCAAATTGGAGATTTCAATATACAGATCAATATCAACCAATAACAATAACAAACAATATTACATCTAATATCACTAATACTATTCCTAATAATATAAAAAAAGTTATTTTACCTTTTACCGGTGACTTATCTAGTTTGGGTAATCCAATACCAGTGCATAGTTTGTCAAGCATTCCTCCTGGTTTCTTAATCAAAATCGATCTTCCAGAGCAGGAGAAACAAAAGCCTATGAAAACAAGTAAAAAGCAGAGTAAAAATAATTTACAAACAAAATTGAAAAATGGACAAGTCATTACTACTGTACCAATAATTAAAGAAGAACCAACTTCAGATAAAAATCTTATCGAATTGTTATCTGATTCTCCAGAACCTATGGTAGGTACATATAAGACATTAGAATTAGATGAACAAGATGAAGATCAAGAACAAGATCAACAGTTAGATCAAGACGATCAAGACGATCAAGATGATCAAGATGATCAAGATCATAGGGATGAAGAAATTATGCTACCGCATGGTTTTGAAGTATTAGAAGATGATCCGGATGCTATCAATATTAAAGAAGATGACTTTTTTGAAAATTTTGAAGAGGTGGAAACATTACCTGTCAAACCTCAGAAGAGAATTCGCAATCGAAATAGAAGATTAACTATGAGAAGAACTATTTTTCCTATACAAAGTGAAGTTAATTATTTTCTTCGTAAAGTTGCTCCTCACATACATAAACTTCCTACAAAAGCGAGAGCACAGATTAAACTTTCTATTGTTAATATGGTGATTGATCACTTATAAGCTTTATAATTCATAATAATATTTTTTAAAGAAAATGATATATTGTACATGATATATATATATATACAAAATGTAAAACCTTTTTCGTATAACAAGACAATGATTAAGTTTATAATTTACAAAATAGATAGATATTTATAGTCATTGAAATATTGACAATTATTTCGATATAATTTATGAAATCTTATTTTTATTCAATTGTAAAGACTTAGTTACTAATGTTATTATTATGCGCTTAAAAAAAGTTAGAAGATTTAGGTAGAGTCAAAAATTTGTATCCATTGAACGCTATATAACATTTTTTTTAATGAAAGAAGAAATGTAAAGTTTATAATTAATTTGCTTTTTAAATTTGTTGCCATTTGAATTATATATTATAATTTTCATGAAATTTATATTCTTAGAAAATAATACAGAAGTTACGTTTAATCTAAATCTATAAATTTTTATTAAAATAAAATATATAATTCTAAGTTTTTTTGATTAGTAATAATTAAATTAATAATCATTAATTTTTTGAAATATGCTATTATAGAATACAAGTTATTTATGTAAAAATAATCCTCAGTTATAAATCGTAGTACTAATAAAATTAATAAATTCCTTAAAGGATGATACTTATTATATAATAAATGACATGTTAAACAAACGTTTATCTTGTAATAAAAAAGAAGAAAAAAAATAACTTCAATTACTTTAAACTTAACGAAATGAATGATATATATTATTTTTATTTTATAAACTTCAATTTTAGAAAGTGAATATTCTATAAAGTTAATAAAGAAAAATAAAATGAAAGATTGTAGATATTGTAAAAAAAAAAAAAAACAACTCGTTATTAATGTTTATTGACTGCACTTTTTAAATATTTAATAAGGAAAATAATTAGTAGTAAGAGTATACTGTTCTGCCCAAACAGAGAAACATCCTTTCAATCTACCAAAGTTTGTTTCTGGTTCATCAGTCATTTTTACTGGAGTAAAGCAATAATCTGTTCCCCAGTTGATATCTTTTTGCTTTATTACTCTACCTTTATGAGGAAGCATGTCAGTTAAAGTTGATAAATCTGCAGATTGAGTATTCAATCCTGCTGTGTGCAGATAACTATAATTAGGACGTAAATTTCTAAAAAGAAAACAATACATGTTTATATTATCTAAACTTTGGAGTTGTTTTAAATAAGAACAATATTTTGGAACTCGTACTTTGGTGATATAAGATCTAACGATACTGGTTTCCACATTTGATCTATATTCGATGCATTAATTTCATCAGATTTACATTGAGCACAATGAACAATAGGTTTGTTAAATTCTTGGTTCCATTGTAAATTATTTTTAATCCACAAAATTGAAGCTTGAACATTGGGATCTAATATATTTTAAAGTATTTCATATAAATCACACATATATTTATTGTTTGAATATAAAAGAGAATAATTTACCTATTTCAAATTTAGGTATTATAGGATTTAGTGTTCCAACAGTATATGGTTGAAATTTTTTTACAATTTCTGCATATCTAGCACAATTGCAGACTATGCCAAGAGGCTGTTTTAAATATGTTTCGTGCAGAATCATTTTATATTCGTAAACTGAGATGTACAATTTCCTCAAATATATGAAAGCAAGTATTTGCGAGAAAGAATAATTATTTTATCATATATAGTAATTAGAAATGTATATATATAAGCATATTATATACAATACATTTATTAAATAGTTGAGAAAGTTTAGTTGATTACAGCCTTAATTAGGTTTTAATTTACAATACTGTTATAAATACAATATTTACAAATAACCGGAAAGCATTATAATTTCAAATGAAAGTTCATTCTGTGATAGTCATCTGATTATACAAGATTATTTATAAATATATCTATGTTTCGTGATTAATTTCATGAGTGAATTATAGAGTAGTACTTGCTCCTATAATTATTGTTACATTATTCAAGACTAATACTAGTTTTAACATATTCCTTCAACTTATTTGATAAAGTTTGTTGTTTAGTTACAAGTAATATACTAGCGCAGTATTTTTCTATTATGCATTATCAAAATAAATTAGTGTAAGTGGTGTCTATTTCAAAGCCAGCTTCTCAATTTATTCATTAACATAGATAGTGAATATTTGGTAAAATATAACACTTATAACAAAGATATAAAGATTGTTAAGTATGTATATAAAACTTGTATTAAAATAATATTGTTTAAAAAATTGCATATGCTTAGAATTTGTATAGTTAGTTTGAATCCTATTGTGTTCTGTAAAAAAAAAAGAATGTATACGCATTAGAATGCGTTGAAAGTTTAATCGAGATAATCTTATCTGAAGTAAATGTTACTTTGATCACTATATTAATTCTTCTAAAAATTGCAATTATAAAAGGTGTCAAATATTTCGAATTTTACCAACACAAATAATTTATGTATTAAGACTAACTGCGTAAACTTTGTAATCTATTTTTCATTTCTTCGAGTTCTTTATCGTCATCGACATTCTCTGTATCGACATCTACAGATGTAGATGTAGATGGAACCACACCAGGAGTTTCTGTAACAACGGCAGGAGCTGTTCCAAGTTGTCCTGCGGTAACTTCCCATAAAATCTAAAAAACAATCAACAAATAATTGGTGTTTTATATCTAGTATATATAAATTTCTGTAAAGTGTAAGTATGCTTAATTACTTTATCGACTTCTTCATCAGCTTCATCTTCCATGTCTTCAGATTCTTCTATAGAATCCATGGTTTCATCTAACATTTCTTCAATAATACCAGCTTTCATCATTTCCTTGGATAATTCTCTCATAGTAGCTGCGACTTCAGGTACTCTCACTAACGATTGCATAGCTTGCATAACTTCTGTCGACTTAGAAACGGAACCTGCAACTCTTATTGTTGCTAATTGATTTTTCATTTGTAAAGAGACAGAATTTAAGTGAGCCTTTGACGTATACAGTTTGTTACATGCTTTCCGGGCATGTACAATTTCTTTAGCAAGAATTTTACATACATCTTTGTCATTCTTTTTAGCAGCTTCCTTTAAGGAACGCTTTACCTTTTCTTCTTCTCTTTGAATTGCTACATGTAAACATAATATATACAGATAAAAGATATTAAAAATTAATAGTTATTTAGTTTGTCAATAATATGACTCACCTCTAACTTGTCTGTCTAAATTATAACCTTCTTTTCTTAATTTATGGGTCCATTCTTGGACCTGTAATAAAACGTAACTTTAATCAAATGTAATTGAAAGTAATGATAGAAATACATTTTATTAGATTTTGATCTTAACCATTTCTTTTGGATCTTTTTCTTGGGTTCTACCAAATAAACCCATCTTATAATAATTTGAACGTAGTTGTCAAATTTCGTGTAGACACACGCGACCTTGCATATATTGTGCTAGATATAATTTTAAATGCCTTCGTCACACTGTCAAGAAATACATAGTATGTTTAGTATAAGTGTTGCTTACCTGTTCATATCACTCTCTACATTACCAACAGTTGGATTGTGGCGCTAGCGTAGCCATTAGTTTTAGTTTCTTTTTTTAGTTTTTTAATATGTAGATCATGAGTAAGGTAAACAATTATTAATTCATTGATCAAATATAAATAATTATTGCCATACAACGAGAAAGAATATTGTGAAGTCAAAATGATCTCCATGAGGGTTCAAAGAAATTGCAGGAAAATTAAAAAATTCCTATATATATTCACAATTATCAAAAATTAATTAAAACTAGTTTGAAAAAGTTTTTAAGAAAACTTATTGTAAAATAATTTATGAAGGAATATATAAGGTATTTAGTATTATAATCTTTATTTTATTATTCTTTTAAATATCTTACAAAAGAATAGAAAAAGGAACATATATAATTTATTTACATATTACATTTTTATTGACAATATTTCTTTATTCGACAAATAACGTTCTTAACCAATTTACTAAACTTTTAAGTACATCAGTACCTTTATTTGAATTTTGTTTTATGGCACGTTGTTGTCTAAATGCTTCACGAGTTTTCTGCATCTTCTTAATAAATTTCATTCTACGAAAAATTGGATTATTTTTTGTACGTTCTTCACTTTCATCTTCATAAATATTTTCTCTTTCTTTTAGATTATCGTCATCTTTCATGATTTCGTTGGATAGGTCGATGAATTGTTTTTTTAATTTAACATCGATGTTATTTTTATCAATTTTATTGATAGATTTTAATTGATTAGACATATCATTGTCTTCTTCCATATCGTCAAGATTTAATCTCAAATTATACGTTTTAGCAAAAGCTACTACAGGTAACATTACAATTTCGATATTATTATCATCTAAATCATTCAATTTTTTATTTAATATCGTCGATCTCAGAATTCGTTGTTTCGATGATTTAGATATTTGATCATCTTGGTCATTAAAAGCGTAATCATTTACATTGTTCATTTCTGTCGTACTTCTTTTTATCAAATGTATGTTTCCTTCGATTGGTACATAACAGGGACAATTTTTCTGTAAAACATTTTCACAAATCTTTTTTGAGATCAACAAAACGTACGAGCCATCTTTCAATTTTTTAATTTCCAACGGAAATTTCACATTTTCTCCCACGTAATACATCTCGGAATTTTGCAATTCTGACAAATCGTGTTTACCCTTATCGATTTCATTCAATTGATTTTCTTTCATTTTGTTCTCATAAGTGAAATTTTCTTCAGAATTAGAATCTTGATGAATGAAATTTTGATAAGTCGTAGAATCGTCATTATTGTTCTCATTTACATCTTTTTCATTTTCTCTGTTTTCCGAGCTATTATTTGTGATATCATCTTTGGATGCTTCAGAAACTATGGGATTACTTTCAGAAGGAGTATCCTTTGATTCGTAATAGTCAATTGTTGTTTGAACTTCTTTGCTAAAGTTAGTAACAATTTCTCGTGTATCGGCGTTATTCTCTATTTTACAAAGAGGACATTTCTTTTTATCTTGCAAGGATCCTTCTACGTTCTCCGAAGTGGGATTACCAACTCCGACAAAGGAATTTTGTGGTAACCTAAGTACTTCCGATTCATTAGTCTCAGCTTTATTGCTACTACTTTCATTCGATTGTTCTTCTGGCTTGGATATTCCAGGAATTTCTTCATTTATGTTAGCAACATTTCTCGTAGATGTTCTTTCAAAAAGAGGAGTTGATTCTCCTCCTCCTCTACTATTCTGATCTTCTTCAACATTTTCCCCATAAAATTCAGTACTGGAAATGTATCTATCTGGAATATCATTTGAATAATTATTTGTTTCTATTTCATTTGCATTTGTAGAATACAACTCGGTTAATAAATCATCAGTCGTACTTTCGAAACTTTCCAATTGATTATCATCTTTCGTAGATATTGTAATTTCTGTCGTTGTCTCGTAATTATTTGTAGTTTCTATCATCGACGGATCTTTCGAATAATTTTGTTCATCGTACGAGTCATCATCTTGTAAAACACTTCCTAAAATATCTCGAATCATGTTCTCATCTATTTCCATATCATCAGTGTTTTCTATTTGATGTTTTGCAGTTTGAATGATTAAATTTTGTACGGTACTGTGTTGTCTAGCTGATTCTAAACCAATCGCAGGATGATAAATGAGACTCTTTAAATGTTCGCGTAATCTTTGAGAAATGTCATGATTTTTTTTTCTTTCAGACGATGTAAGTGGAAGAAGAGTCACCAAGTTGGTTGTCCAATGTCCTGAATGAAATTGATGTTCCTCGACGGTCATCGGTGGAAGTTCTGATTGCATATTTGGTAAGAGATTTAATGTATTTCTAAGAGTTTCTCTAATCACATTGCTAGATCCTTCATCGTGCAAAGCGTTTCTAGGTATTCCGAAATGTGTTGATAAGTGATCTTTCACCTTCTTAACGATTACGTTCTCGATTGGCGTTAACGATAAGAGAGATTGCAAATGCGGGATTCCAACAATCTCTGGAGATAGTTCTACTTTATCGGACGTTTTATTAAAGTCCTTAAGATCATCAGGATTTATATCCTTTGAACTGAAATGATTTATGACCGTTTTAATCGAATTTACGAGCTGTTTATTGTCGCAGAAAAGTAAATGATGTGTCGTCGATTCAACGTCATCGTTTGAAGTTTTATCAAGAGTTCGGTTATCAATGTTTTCATGATCATCGATAATCGTAACTGGATTTAAGGTGGTATCGAAGTTTTCAGATAATTTCATGAACTCTTCTTCGTTAGGATTATTAGTTTTATCATGATTTACTTTTTCAACTGTAAAATCATTGATCGTTGATTCTTCATCACTTTCTGAAGATTCTATCGGTGAAGTGATAACGTTTGACGAAGCATACTGATTTGAAATATCTGTCGGATAATCATAATCCGACATGGTGTTCTCTAAAAATGAATCGATCGTTGTCTGCTCGGATTTTTCTGTATTCGTAATTGGAGAAAAATCATGCGTGTCGTATTTTAAAGCTGTTTTATTATCTGGATTATTATTATCGTCTTCTTGATTTTTGTTAGTCGAATGTTCTCTTCCTAACACATCGTCGTTATATTCTGTAGTTGTTTCATCTGTATTTACAGTATTTCCTATAATTGAATCGATTGAATTCGTGTAGCTTACAGTTGTTAAAACATCTTGCGAATTAGTTTGATCGTCCGTTATCTCTGGAATGTTTGTAGTTTGTACATTTGGTAAATCGTTAATTAAATTCGTCGTACTGTCCTTGGATAAATTATAATCGTAAGTAAATGGGTTGCTATTTGTATTAATTTCATCAGTGATGTCATCAAGAGAAGTAAGAGTCGTCGATAATTGATTTTCTTCTTGAGAATTTTGTGTTTCTCCAAGAAGAGAAATTTCAGTGGAATTCATGGTCGAATATTCTGGAGTGTTCGAATCAATATAGTTTTTGTCCGAAGTATAATACATCGTTGATTGTTTTATGAATGAAGAATCATCGTTCGAAGTTCGATAACTATCGGTTATAACATAATTCGAAGTTTCAGATATAATATCCGATGTGGTAAAATCGTAATAATCTTTGTTAGCATTTGCAGTCGATAGTTTCATAGTTATTCGATCATCATCATCATCATCAAGATCATTTTCTGTTATCATATTGGATTTTGTAGAATCGTAATAATCATAATTATTATCGTATGTATTTGGTTGTTCAACAGATGATGTATCGTAGTAATTAAGAATCGATCCGACCTTTCCCTCGGATAAGTTATTGTTATTTTTATTGAAAGATTTGCAAGCTGTTGCAGCAGCAAGCATGCATACTTCGCGACCGTACAATTCTATACATTGTAGCATATTTGCATCGAACGAATCCTCATCGATTTCTTTATCCGAATTTGGGTCATTCTCTTCATGGTCAGGATAATTCATGGTCGTCGAGAAATCATTGTTTTTCTTTTCTTCTTTAGGAATCAACGTATTCAATTTGTCATACATTTCAGATGGATTATTTGTCGCAACAACATGTTGCTTAACCGGTGTTTGTTGATTGTTCATTGAGTTTTGTTGATATTGTTGAGAAACTGGAGCATTAATGCCGATCGGAGGCTCAACTTGTTCATAAGTGACTCGAAAAGGTACGGTTAAGGGATAAACGTGAGGTGGTATTCCATGAATGATGGGTAAATACTGCAGATGCTCGTAATTTCCATAATTTGAATTTAATTCGTAAGGAATTGTTCCGTGTAATTTCGATGATAAACGTGATGGAATTTTCGATATTTTATAATTATTTGAATTCATTGCTCCTCGATATTTATCTCTTTTCAATTTATTTTTGTTTAATGAACGAGGAGCAAGCAATTTATTTCTCAATTGACAATCCTGACAATCCTCCTTTCGACAATAACATACTAATTTATGCGAATTTTCACGAAATTTTTGATCAAATGGATTAATCTGCTTAAAATCGGTATGGGGATTTAGTTCAAACGATTCCGCAAATTCGTCGTCGTCGTCGTCGTCGTTGTTGTTATTATTCTCGGTCGAGTCTTTTTGTTTATGCCTTTTACGAATTTCTTTGAACAAACTAATACCTACGTACGGTTCTCTTGTTTTTTCACCTTTTACAACAGTTTTATCCTTGTATTTTTTACTTAATGGTATATTCGTTGTAGTACATAGTGCCGATTTGCAAAGTTTTATTGCTCCATTCTGAGAGCTTTTCTCTGTTATTTTGTTATCAAAATTTTGGCGTTGTTCCTCTTTAATCGGTACTACAAATTCGAAGGATCTTTTAGTTCTTGCAAATTGCGTATCGTCATTCGAAGAATACGCATTGGTCTTCGATAATCTGTATTAAACAAAAATAAAAGCAAATCAAATGAAAATACATTTATTTAGTCAAATATTCGTCGTATTTTGATTCATCAAAATAACTGATGTTTGTTAATTGCAAGTAATTCGAGTCCATTAACAATTAATGACTATATTTATGACTATAAAACAAAAACTTACTCCTTTTGGTTGTCATCATTGTTTAACTGTTTCGAACTAATAATAGCGATAGCACAAATTAAATGAATAATTATGATTTTATACATTTTAATGAAATTGCTTTTTTTCTATTTATATATTTCGTTGCACTGCAATATTTCTGTGTTTTTTTTCTTTTTCTCTCACTTTTACGTTTTACTGTGATATCTTTACAGGTTTTGCATTGAACTGGTTGGAAATGCACGCGATTACTATCCTCTTTAGCAATGCGATGCTTTTTTAAAAGCAATTTTACGATGAAGGTTTCGTATATCTGCAATCGTTGCATAATTATGCAACCGAATTATGCTTGATTAATAATAGTATTATGAAATATATAAATTCACGTCATTTTACGATGAACTGATTATCATTGTTTCAAGTAAGATGACATTTTTGGATTATTTTCATGAATTATTATTATTATTATTATTATTATTATTATTATTATTATGCACTTTGGATAATAATCTTTAAATACAATAACAATGTATAAAGTAAATATATTGATCGTTAATTACCCTTTCTATCTTAAATACTTTAATAAATCAGATGAATATTTATTTGAAAGCGTACTAATACGAAATAATTAAACGAATTAACGGCATTACTTGATTTACCTTTTTTTCTTCTTTTTCTCTCTCTTTTTATTCAAATAAATATTACCTCTCTCGACTTATAATTATAATTTAAAATTAATTTGTGCGGGCCGCAGATACGCGGTATATTAAAGTTAAATTAGAAAAAGGGGGATCGTAATAAATTATTGTCAAATATTATTTATAGATATTAGTTTTATTTCAACATTCTTATTTTGTATATTTCAAATTTTATAAACATGCGTGTAGTTTATTACAAATTCCATGTTTTTGATTAATTGTAAGTATTAACGAGCTAATGTTGCACGATTTTTATTGAAAAAAAAAAAAAAATATATAAGAATGATATTATAAATATTATAATAAATATCAAATGATGTCATTGAAAAATTTATAATTTGTCATTAAATATACGAGTAAAGTTAAAGAAGAAAGTGAATAATTTTTGTAGATTCATTATCATACTTTGAAAAATATTTTCCGTTTTCATAGGCGATGTTACATTTTGCAAAATGTTATTATTTTTATCATCTTTCGGTAAAGTCTCGTTAAACTTTTTATCGATGCTATCCGTGACTTGTTTCAAGGACGATTCTGTTAGGTTCTGCGCTTTATCAAATCCCTCAGTTATCATTTCTTGTAATTTGGGAATAGACCCTCGAAGAAACGATGATTTATTATTACCACCATTTGGTTGATCCCTTTGGCCATTATTTTTCATCACCAAATCGTGCCGTGAAAAATCTTTCCAAAATTATCTACCGCGTTCGTCTCTTCTTTCCAAATCGATAATGGATTGAATTCCCAAACTTCTTCAAGTATCTCAGATTTTTTATTTAAATTTTCACGATCTATATCTTTCCATGGTGATTTATCGTCATTTTCTTTCATGTAATTGTATACGTGTTTTACATTTAATTTTGAATCGTCACGATTTATCTCATTGTTCAATATTTCTCTGTCAAATTTGGTCAATTCTTCGCTGCTAGTAGATTCATTTTCTTTCAGTTTATTATATTGTAAAAATTGATTATCATCTAATAAAATGTGATCTAATTTTTCCATAAGATCTGTATCTTTGGATAAAGGAATGGTGTTTTCGTCTCTTCGTGTACGACGATTAACATTAACATTTTCTCGATTTTTTCCAATCTCAGAAATGTCTTCAATTTTTTTCACATTTTCTATCAAATTTGGGATTATTCTAATCGAATAAATTTTCTTTCTTAGATCTTCTCTCATTGGTTTAGAATTGTTTCCTTTCAAATTCGTTGAATTATTAACAATATCATCAGATTTTTCTGATATTTTATAATCGGATTTCATTGTTTTCGCGGATTCGTCGTAAATATAACCAATGGGTATTTTTATGGTACGAATAATCTATAAAAGAAAAAATTCAAATAAAAGATCAATAAATAATGCCAGACATTTATTTATTACATAATAATAATAATAACATTCTTTAAGTAGTCGAATGAAAATTAATTTACCTCAGAATTATCCGACAATATTTCTTTCCCTTTACTTTGATAAACATTCCTTAGATTTTCGTTAGATTTTCTTTGATACTGAAACATCCATGGATTTTTCTCCTCTTTAGAATCGACTAAAGCGTAATATTCTTTATCAAAGGTAACTTGATCTTTATCGTATCGTTTACGTTCATCTAAAATATTATATGGTAATCTTAATAATTGAATTAATTTTGATTTAGCATTGAAATAACTTGTAGGTTCGATCAATTTTTCTTGAATTTGTTTGGAAGGTTTAATGACAACGATTAAGGGAATCAATTTTCTTTCATTTTGATCTATTGATCTTTCTTTTTGCAACATATCGTTGATGTGTTGTTTATTAATTAAAACGTATGGTTTTATTTTCAAGTCTGTCATGTTTTCTTCATCGTTTTTGTTATTTTTTACACTTTTCGATATTTCCCTTTTCAAGTTTATTTTCATCTTATTCTCATTAATTTTTGTTTCCTTCATCACGTCTGACATTTTATCCTCGTATTGATCAGCAGGAATCTTCTTCACCTCTCTCGGGACTAATTTTAATCCTATCATCTTCGATAATTCTCTACGTTCTCTGTGATTATGCTGATTTTGTTTTTCTTTTAATTTATGCGTACTCCTCTTTTCATTTTCATTTATTTTCTTCATAACGTTTCTTATTTGTTTTTTAATCCTTCTTGAAGATTTTTCTCGTTTGAATTCTTTTTTTGCAGTTTCGATTTCTTCTTTAGACGACGTGCTATTACTAATCCCGATTTCAATAGTTTTGGTCTCCTTCTTCGTGATGGATGTAATATTTTGTGAAAGATTCGGAATAATCTCAAAAGAATCTTTGTTATAATTAATCTCTTCTTTCGTTTCTTTGATTTGCCCCGAAGGGCCACGAAAAAATTTGCCTTTCTTTGTTTCGAGTTCATCATCACTAACATTTAATTCGTCTTCGAGAGTCTCTAATAATTGATTTCTAAGTTCTGTGTTCATTGCAGATGAATCATTGGTTTCATGATCATCCATTTGATCGAGTTCTGAATTAATGGATTCTACTAATTGTTCATCTAATTTTTCCAGTTGTTCAGCTTCATAATTTTCTACGTTTTCATGACCAGATTCTGTAGTTTCTTCGTACTGTTCAGTTTCATCATTTTCTATGTTTTCATTACCAGATTCTGTAGTTTCTTCGTACTGTTCAGTTTCATCATTTTCTATGTTTTCATTACCAGATTCTGTAGTTTCTTCGTACTGTTCAGTTTCATCATTTTCTATGTTTTCATTACCAGATTCTGTAGTTTCTTCGTACTGTTCAGTTTCATAATTTTCTACGTTTTTATTACCAGTTTCTGTAGTTTCTTCATATTGTTCAGTTGTATTATTTTCTATGTTCCTTTTACCAGATTCTGTAGTTACTTTATAATTTTTGTTTGCACGTCGTTTTACCACCTTACAAGGATTGAATTTCGAATTGTCGTTGAAATTTCTGATCACTCTACATTTACAATCCTTCGAATTAGCTTCATCCTCATCGATCATTTCTTTCTCCAGTATCGTATCCATGTTTGTTACCTTCCTCTTCGATCTTTCAGCTTGTTTCGAATCGATATAAGTCGGAATGTTCATTGGCACACCGATCGATTTGGAATAATGTAAAACATCAAGATCCGTCATCTTGTCTTCCTCGATAGTAGTAGTCATGGCTCTTCTTCTTCTTCTTCTTCTTCTTCTTATTTCAGGCAACGTTAATTTAGTTTTACCTAGGGAAGCCACGAATGAGTCTTCGAGTTTGGATCCTTGAGTCTTTACTCTAAAAGACTCTTCGAGGTTTTCTTGATTGCTTTTGCTTGCTGAAGAGTCTGAATAATAGTTCATTAGCATATTCACGGTATTTTCCTTGATTCGTCTCCCTTCACCGACACCTGAAGCAACGTTTGTGACGGGTTTTGTCTTGCCGTTGTCTTCTTTGTTATTTACTTGATTTATCCAGTGTTTTTGAATATTTTCACCTTGCCAGATGTTCTTATAATAATCATTTGAATTTTCTTTCATATCAACATTCTCTATGCTCGTAGTTTGGTCAATTTCATTCGGCATATAATCACGATAATCATTGTCAACGTTTATCCAAGTATTTTCAGGCTTGGTATGATCGATCGTTACAATTTTATATCCTTTTTCTTCTATTTCTTTTTCCTTCTTCGTATAATCGTAATCCATGTTTTTTCTCGTAGAATCATCAATCTGTAAAAGTACGTCAACGTTCGGCAAATTTTTCATCTTTTCTTCTTCTTTGGTGGAAAATCCATATAAATTATTCTCAGTGTTTTTTCCTTCATTCTTTTTACTCGTCACAATCCAAGATCGTTTGATCCTTCTTCGATCGTATTTTTGATCGGTTTTCAAAAAATCCGAAGAAAATTTGTCGAAATCTTGATTCGATCTACGAATGGATTCGCTCATTGTCGACCTTTTTCCCTTATTTTTATTACGCTTAATGGTTTGATCATAATCGATTAATCGTTTTTTTCTCAGTATCTCATTTTCCTTTATCAATGTTTTCACGATAACATTTTCCTTTTCAATTTTGTGATCCATACAGGAACTTATCTGCAATAGTAGAAGATTATTTCGTATTTTATTCGTAAAGATAATTTTTCTTTTTTTTTTTCTATGAATTACCTTTTGATCGGGAACAACCCAGAATCCAATTCCACCTGACGATAACTCGATACTCAAGCCCTTTTCATTGTTATATATAACTGGTTCCAATAAGGGTAATTCAGTATCTTTAAATAAACTCAATGGTTTTCCATTTAAAAGAACAGTTCTGTTAAAAGCAAGAATACATAAATGCTATTTATATAAAAAGGTAGTATAGTGGTAGTAGTAGTGCTCGAACAAATACATTTTACGATGAATATTAAAATATAATCGTTGTATTAATTGAATTATTTATTATTCGCTCGTTGTGTATTCGATTAATTGTAAGCAATTTTAATGAAATTAATTAAATTGAATAGTCGATTAATTAAATGGGCAAATAAATGAAACGACGTATCATTTAAATAATCGAACGTGTTTATATTAATAGTATTACGATAAAGTTCAACTTACTTAGCGTACATAGGATTTTCCGTATCAAATCCTGGGGTTAAAATGTACTCGTGAAGGTTCTTTATTTTGAAACCCTTAACGTTAGCTCGTATTTTCATTGGCGTTAGATTTATACCAAAGATCGTTAAAGCTCCTCTCTGATAAATAGCCGAAGCTTTCGTACATTGTACGTAAAAGTGAACGTGACTTTCGTTATCCATTTGTATCCTTGTGTCTAAAATTTCTCGACCAACCAGTTTCTTGTGAAGTACAGATACCCAATAATCCTGTAAGAGGTTACTAACTTTACCACTGTAATAACGTCAATAGTAATCGCTTTTGTAAGTTCGCTAACAAAGCGATCAACTTACTGGAGTTGGTTTCGAGAGATCGACTGGTTGTCTCATTAGAACTTCTATACCAAGTTTAGCGGTATTTCCAAGTCTGTTGGTCCAAGCAAGAGCACCGATAAATTGATTCTTCCTTGGCTCTCCTTTAGATTCGGCTATCGTCGAATGAATCAAAGAAAAAAAAATCATCTAATTAATGCTAATTTATTATTTCATCGTGGATTTTATTTGTCGAAATTTTCTTTACCAATCCAAAGCGATTTTTTCGCAACATCTTGTCCTAGAATTTCGTAGAGATTATTCTTATCTGATATCAATTTATCGTTATCCACGAAAACAACACCATCTTCGTTTTCAATAACATTAGTGAAATCTCTGTAAGAATATATTGAGAATTTGTTTTGAACTCAACATTCTATCAATCGAATTTGCAAATGACAATGCTTACGGATGCCACGTGACAGCTGTGAGGGATTCCTCTGTCTCGGTAAAAAATTTCTCCAAATATTCCCGTTGTTCTTCTGTTTGGTAATCGAGCACATCCGGTCCGGTGATGATGCTATTTGAATATCTCGGAATGGCATTCAATTTATTCCGCAAAATTTGAACGTACCTTCCAACGTCGGTACCACTAAAGTTGCATCTCGTTTGGCACTCTGAAAAAGACAATTCCTCGCTTGACAAATTGCCAGCTCGAAATTATCGATCAATGTTCCTATCCTCTCGAACTTACCATATCCCAATTGCCAGCTAGCATTGAAACCCATTCGATCGGTCAAAGAAACGAGATCCACTTGGCTATCATTTGCCATTAATCTTGGCGATATACAGGCCACCACATCGAGTCCGGTCTTTTCAGCCCATTGATTGAGTCGTCTCCAATTATTTTCTACATGTTTTTTTTTTTTTTTAATCAAATTTATCTCCGTTAATTAGCGACCAACAACGCATATCATTATTTTATTTTTCCTTTCCTCGTTTTTTTTTTTTTTTCATTTCTCAATTTGAAATTTGTCAAAATTCAACTTGACGAGCAATAGAGAGAAGAGGATTGTGGATTTTTGGTGATAAGTGTGAGTAGTTGGAGCATGCAGGTTCTATCTGTGGCACCCTCGATCACGTCAGTGCGGATGATAGACGCTTGACTAACGAGTGATCGCCAAAGACTAATGACCGTTCCACGCATGTCCAACGAATTCATTGATAAGTCACGTACGTCAGATACGAATATTTCATTTATCTTCATGCACAGAAAGATACTATTTTCTTTTTCATCCTCAAAGAGTTAATTCTTTATTCGTTACTTCTAATTAACAACTTTCTTTCCTATTTCTTCAGTTTGCTAATAATCTTCGTAATTTATTGTCTTTCTTTAATCTTTTAATTTTTATCATTATTTGTAAAAAACATTACGCCTGTAGGAATGCAACCCTCCAGACACAGTTTGAAAATGCTGCTTGCGAGCGCCATCTACTGGGACGGGATTTTTTTAAGCCCAAACTGTTTATACACGCGTGTATTACGGGTTGCCTATCTTTCGGGCAGAACAAAAATTCCGAGATGTCGCGAGCAAGAAACATTTTCAAACTGTGTTCTGGAGGGTTGCATATCTACAGGCGCACATTTTTAATAATTATTAAACAAATAATTATAATTATATTATACAATAAATTATTCTACTCCTGACCTCGTAACGTGATTTTTTCAAGTTTTTACTTCTAACTTGTGTAATCTACGCACATGTTTCTTTTTTTCCTTTACCAGTCTAAAATAAATACTTGAAAATTTCTTTCAAATGAATTATTTGCATTACGAGTGCGTGAAAAGGTTAGTCGTACGTTTTGTTTCTCATTTTGATTTGCCCACAGTTCGAATGAAATTTTCGACCATAATTCTACCCACGTTTAGGTTCCCCGAACTCTTGTTTGCTTATCCGAAAGTTAAATAGTTATCAGTTCGAGTTGGCGAGGCAAATTTTAGGGTCTGATTACTGTAACTAGGTCTACTGTTTAAACTTGAACACTGGTTACGTTTAATAATACGTCGATTTTATTCCGCAACGTGTATGTAACCATTCTAATTTTAAATCAAAGTAAGCACAGTTTATTTTTTTTCTGTTCTGTTTCTTGTTTTTTTTTTTTCTATTTTGAGAAGAAAGTATACCTGGAAGTGCAATGATTCAGCATCGTTTGCAACGGAGTCTTGACAATTAAGAGTTATCCCCATAGCGATCGTGAGATTAGAGCGAGAGTTAAGTCGGGTTGGATGGAAATGGTTACGAGCAGAGATATAGTCTAGTCTAGGTAGCTTTCTGTTCTATCTTAAATCCCAAATCGTTCTGCGGATTCACATTCGCAATAATGGAAGATTGAATGACGAAGAAGTGTAACTATTCACTTTGATTTTAATCGTTACAAGTGAAATGTAATTTCAAATTCCTTTTCATTAAGTTCCTATTATAGGTAACCCTTTCATACAGATTTACCGATCAATATGATATCTGCAAATAACTTTATTAACTCTTTGAGACACGGTGGGATTACAAGTGTCCCACCTTATTGATACACCGTAATGCACGGTGTATTGCAATAGCTACACATGCTCATAAATTTATATTTCGTCTTATTTACGCAAAACAATTGGTTATTAACTCTTTTTTTTATGTTTTTACATTATTACATTATGTAATACCGTTTATTAATAAAAAAATATACCAATTTTGTTTCATTTAAAACGTAATCAAATTTCTATGCAACACAGGGCTATTTTATTATCTGAAATTCTATGCAGCAAAGAGTTAATCGAAGACTTTTTTCTTAATTTAACGTTAGAAGGATAGAATAATTCAATACTAAGTATCGTGTACTACATTTGAAGATGGTTATAGGAGGTGTTCTTAGGAAATATAATGAAAAATAGTATAAGCGAATTTATATCGCTAACGAGAGAATAGTAAAGCAGAAGAGAAAAGAGCTTAGTAAGTACGAATGGTGGGGTATCGAGTATACGTTGAGTAAGTTTCTCTTCTAGTGAATATAATTAGAATAGACAGACAGTGAGTGTGTTGGAATCAAAGGAAAATCCACCTTTAATTCTCTTTCTCTTTCTCTCTCTATTTCCCTTTTCTCTTTTGTGTAACATATTCGATTCTCGGGATGAAAAGTACAGAAAGCTGCTCGTAGTTTCCTCTTCGTCATGGAATGCACCATTCATGCTTGTGTTTATCGCTTTTCTGAGTCTACGTATGGAGAAGAGCATTGTACATTGTTTTAGCCGGTGAATCCACCTGTAACGGCACATCGCACACGAAATTGCCCGAGGAAGATACATAAACGATCGTGGATTAATATCGGAAGTAGCACGTTGAATGTGATAATTGCAACCGTTTACCATCTAGCGTTTATCTTTCCGAATACACACAGAAAGAGAAATTGAGAGATAGAGAGAGATAAAGAGAGATAAAGAGAGATAGAGTGAGAGGATATGGATATTAATATCCCAATGTTTTTTTTCGTGATACTTTGAAGTTAGAAATGACCATGCCACAAATTAGTAGCATTTTATGTTTTTTATTACTCATGCGTAATAAAAAATTGTATATGCAACTAGTTGCATAATATACTATTTTTGATACTTACCTGAAAATAAGTTGTCTGTGTTGTTGCTATCATCGAGTAGATACGAATTACTTTGAGGCCCACCAAGTCGAAGATATGCGGGACTTAAGGCTCTAGCCATTTGAATACTTCTCTCGTAATTCCTACAAAATAGATATTGTTCGAAGAATGCTATTTATATACTAAACAATTTCTTCAATGGTTTTTCTCTTTCGAACAAATATAAAATATCTACGTTAGTTATCTGTCCCTTCCCCCTTTCGAATCGAGTCACGAAATTTCAATCGAAAACGTACACACACGTTCGATTTCATTTTCGAATCCCCCGGTTCAAATTGAATAGCGTTCTCGTTTAAACCTCCACACGACGAGAGAGAGAGAGAGAGAGAGAGAGAGATGCTCGCGTTTCATTCCAATTTCGTTGAGATTCTCTCGTTTCTCTGTGCAACCAACATCATCCAAAACGTTGATGCATCGTTATTGCATTTTATCGTTGACGTAAGTTTGAACGTTCTTCTCTCTCTCTCTCTCTCTCTCTCTCTCTCTTTTTTTCAATCGAATTTTTGCCAAAATTTGTCAATTTCAATCGTCGCTAATATTATTCCGCCCTGTTCTTTTTTTTTTTTTTTACATTGAATTTATTATTCGCGCATGTATCGTTTCGTTCTGTAATAATTTTTGTTTTGTTTTTTATAAAATTTAATTCAACGATGATAACAATGATCATTAATCGTATCACACAATTTTAACGAGTTATATTAAATTTATACTCACGTTGAATCATCGTTGGACTTAAGTATAATTAATGGATCGATTGTAAGGCTTAAAAATTTATCACCGCCCACTGATAATAATTTGTTCGTGTTCACCTGCAACGTTAATTCCTTCAACGTGACTTCTTCACCCGTCACTAATTGTAAAAGTGCCAGGGAAAATATTAAAAAATTAAATTCGCGTTTTTTCATTTTTCTCGTTAGTTTTTTTTTTCTTCTTCTTCTTCTCTACATAACTGAGAGAACACGCATATATTTTTTTTGTTCTATTTAAAAAAAATATTTCTGATACGAGTAAAGAGAACCACCGTGCGAGTAACAAGCCTTAACGCTACGTTTAATTTCGTTACAACTCTTGACGATTTTTTTTTCGTTTAATGAGGCTAAATCGCGTGGCATCGACGAATAAATAAATAAATAAATAAATAATAAAAAAAAGAGGCCAAATTTTTCCTGTATTTTTTTTTTCTCTTTTTTTTTTTTTTAACGTCCAAGGAGAAATTGCTTAGTCGGAATATCCAACGTGTGTAATTTCACAAGAGCCGCGCGTTGTTACTTTACTCGTTCGAATAAATTACTCAACGAAATTGGAATTTCGATCGACTTTGGATATGATTAATCGATACCACGAGCGCGATATATTTGTGCATGCTCAGCAAGAACCTTCGTACGAAGGTCTTTTCTATTTCGTCAGTTAACGCAGTTGCAGTTTCGTTCTCGAAGTATACATTCATTTGACTTTGTTGAATTCCTAACATATTTGTTTACTTGTATCCGAATGAAATTATTTGTAAATTTGTGTTTTTATTTTCTTTTAATTTTGATTGACATGCATAAAGTATTTATTAACTCATTGCGGCATAGAATTTCAGATAATATAAAAATAGCCCTGTGTTGCATAGAGAAATTTGATTACGTTTTAAATTAAACAAAATTGGTATATTTTTTTTATTAATAAAGGCATTATAAATAAATATCAACTTATGAGCATGTTGTAGCTATTGCAATAAACCGTGCATTACGGTGTATCAAAAAGGTGGGACACTTTTAATCCCATCGTGCCCCCAAAAGAGTTAAACGAAGTATATAATTTTATATCTGTAAACATAATAATTAAATTATGGGAATAGGAGAATAAAGAAGTGAGACACTATTCATTTGGTAACATGATTGATTTTTATTACATTTTTTTTGTTCTCATTCTCAGTGGTTAGAACTAAATAACATAAACGCATAATCTTACTTTAATGATTTACTTTATTTTTTTTTAATTTTTTTTTATTTATTTTCCTTTAATTTCACTTTTTTCCCTTTAATTATTTAATCGTAATAATATCGCTATCTTATCATTTTTTTTTTTCTTAATTATTTATCTTTTATTAAGAACTATAACGGCGAGGCGCACCCCGAACTTGTGTTCATCGTATTTCTTTTTCTCACCCTCACCCTACCTCCCTCCCCACCACCACCCCCCTTCTTCCCTCTCCTTTTCTTTTTACTTTATACCCATTCGTATTATTATCTTCGTATCGTCATCCCTCTCGTGGATGTGAAGGAATTAAAAAAAAAAAAAAAAAGAAAAATGTAAAAACAACAACAGGGCATCGAGTCATTTTCGTTTTACAATGTAAGAAAGGGGGAAAGCTCGGTATTTTTCTTTTTCTACCTTTCTTTTTTGTTCTAGTTATTTTCCTATTTCTCCTCGTGTCCCTGTCTCTCTCTCTCTCTCTCTCTCTCTCTTTCTCTCTATTTCTCACGTTTTCGCAATATCGCACCCATTTTCTTCCTCCCTTTTTTCTTTTTTCTTTTTTTGTTCATTGCTCGCTTTTGTTCTTTCAACCCTCTATCGTTTACGTCCTTCGTTTACGGTTCTTTAAATTCCGATCCGACTTCTTGAAACTGCGGAAAGTCGTAACGGTTGCTACGCTCCTCCTTTTCGACTCTTAAAACGCGATTCTACGCGAGAGTTGAAACCTTTTTTACTATCTCCCTCCCCGTCCTATCTACCTCCTCGAGGTCTATTTTTCCCTTTTGTTCCAGTTTTCCTTCTATTCTATTTAAAGTAGAACGGAAGTAGAGAAGAAATCCGACATCGAGGTTCTTAAGAAGGGAGAAGAATCCACAAATTTTTTCCTTCGACTTGCACAATTCTCAAATTTTCCGATATTCTTCTTTCCTAGTTTTATTTTATTTGTTTTTTGGTTTGTTTTTGTTTCTATCTTTTCTATCTTCTCGCGTTTCTACGTCGTTTTAAGGATCAAGGGAGTTACGAATGGCAGAAAAGTAGGTCTCCTTGCATTTTTAAACATTTCCAAAAACGAACCCGTGTGTGTGTGTGTGTGTTACACGTATTCGTTAACGTTCCAATGTGTTTACCTAATTTTACATCAATTTAATGATCACGAGCACCCCCACCTTCCCTTTCTCTCTCTTACGTACCAACGCAATTATCAACAAAATCCGAGTTTTCAATTTCGTGTGAATTTTTTGTTGTTATTTTTGTCGGGTCGTCTGCCTGTTCGTAACTTTTTTATATTTTTAATATGTTCTTCTTTTTTTACTTTTTAGTTTCATGTACGTATTTACACGTACATATACATATATACAGATTCGTAATATACTATCGTCGAGTGTAAATGCATTTATGCATGTATCATCTCTATATACGTATGTGTATATACACGTATGTACGTACACGTAACGCTATATCGTTTTTTGTTTTTTAAATGTTGCTTGGTTTTTTTCTTTTTTTCGTAAGAACATGTAATATACATGTACATATATATATGTATGTATATGTATTCATGCAGAAACGGCGTGTCGAGTTCGCGTCATGTGTAATTTGTTTTTTTTTGGTTTCGTGCGCATAAGTGTAATTATACATACGTGTAAATGAGTCGCGCTTGCTTAACGTCTAAAATTATTATTTCAATTTTTATATCAATATATTTATATATATATATATATATATATAATATGTATATATCTAACAACAATATATATATAATATATATATATAATATTATCATCATCATCGTCCCCTCCCCCACCCACCAACCAAACCCTTTCTTTCTTTCCTTCCTCTACTTTCTCTCACTCTCCCTTTTCTTTTTTTTATCTTTTCATTATGCATATTCTTTTTTATGTATATATGTACGCGTTATCCCTTAACACATTCACACCGGATTTGTACCATCGGTGGCTCGTGTTAGACTGTCCCAATCGGGCGACACGTACCACTGGTGGTCAGCACTAGATTTTTTTATCGGGCGTCGCCCTTTGTACCATCGATGGTACCACCTTGGTCCAGGTTTGAACAAGCAAAATTCACGTGCCGTCAGATGAGAAAGCGTACCATAGATTCAAACGCCGTCCTACAACGCAGACACTAAAAATCGGCGCCGTCGTGTGAACATGTTAAATGTTATACAATATATATTATTAATTATATTGAACAAAAAGAAACTCTCGTTTTGCGTGATTTTTTCCCAATACCAATAATAATTGAATTTTGCATTATTTTATTTGTTTATAGCCACTACGCGCTCGCTATTTTATTTATACAAGGGAATGTTACTTTTACTTTCTTTCTTTTTTTTTCCACACCCTTCTTCCCGTGTATAACCTTCAGTCTCGTGTTAAACTCTCCTCGTTACTCGCGTCTCCGAACCAACCACCACCATCACCACCACCAACCCCTGTTCCTTTCTCGGTCATTATTTCTATTTCTTTCTTTCTTTTTTTTTCTTTTTTTATCCTAGTCGCGTTCGCGAATAAAATTCCGTTGTCCTTGTTTTCGTGCGAGCAAGAATTCGTGCGATTTTTATGAGCACGGCTAAATGTTCGAAAAGTTCAACGATGGTTTTTTTTTTTATTTTTTGAGAAAAATTCATTTTCATTCTCAATTTTTTGAAGAAACTTTGAACAATTCGCGAATGTGTGATATCGTTGGACAGTCGATTAGTGTGAAATCAAAGAAGAAATAAAATATTTAATAAAAAAAAAAAAAAACACGCGAAGAATTAGAAGAAGAAGAAAACAAACAAAAAATTATTGTACCGTGCACACAGATTTTTTTTGTTCCTCTTCACCGAAAGCACTTTTTAAATCTCGCATTTGTTGTTGTTGTTGTTATTATTATTATTATTTATTTTTTTTTTGTTCTTCTAAGCACAGCGCATACACGTACGAATAAAAGGGACTTTCATCGTGTTTTTCTTTTTTTATTTTAATTTTTATTCTTTTTTTTTTTTTGTCGCTATTGTTCATTATTATTATTCTCATAATCAGCACACGAGCACGAGCACGCGCGTCACTGATTTTTACGTTTTCCTTGGTCTTTTGTCGTATTTGTTGTTGTTTTTTTTTTTTTTTTTTTTTTAATGTAAATAATACTCTTCATCGTCGTCGTTGTCGTCGTCATCATAGTCTTTCGCGTCAATGTATTATAATTTTCTTTTCTCATAATTTTTCTCATGTGTTGCGTGTGTGTTTTCGTTATTATTATTTATCATTACCATTATTATTATTATTATTATTATTATTATTATTATTATTATTATTATTATTATTATTAATATTAATATCATTTTTTTTTCTTTCCTTTTGGTTAAAGATTAGATGCATGAAAGAACACCGACAATATTTTCTATAATCGTATATATTTCATTTGTGTGCAAGTGTGTGTTGTGTCTCTTTGTGTGTTTGTATGCAGAATAAATAAGTGTGTATCGTTGTGTGCACGTCTCCTGATTTGTTTTTCTCTTTAATTTTCTTACTTTTCTTTTAGATTATAGGCCCATCCAAAAAAAAAAATCGATGGTTCATTTGAAACACCAGGAAACCCATTTTATGGAAAGATGCAAGGGACATAAAATAATAACATTCAACAATATGTCGTCACTTGTAAGCTGTCCAACTGAGTGCAGGTGAGAATTCAAAAGCACAGGGGGGTACTTTTTTTGTACGGCATTCTTACCACCGATAGAACCATCGAAAATAATGAGTCACATGAGACACAAAGTTGGAACAAATTTTTTTTGATTTTTCGTCGATTTACCGACGAGGTACAAAATCAAATGACCAAAAAGTACCTTCTCTACCTGTGCTTTTGAATTTTCACCTGCATTCAGTTGAACAGCTTACAAGTGACGACACAGTGCTGAATTTTATTATTTTATGCCCCTGCATCTTTCCATAAAATGGGTTTCCTGGTGTTTACAAATGATTCATCAATTTTTTAGCATGGGTATGTAGTCGATTTATTTTATTTTCTTTTATTTTATTTTTTCATTTTGAAATCGATGTATGTTCATTTTTTTGTAATTATCGAATCTGAAAATTTTACATTGCCTTATAGAAGAATTTATTTTTTACGCAATGTGTCGTTCGTTCGTGTCTCGCGCTTGCTTCCGTTTGCTGAATTGTCGGTTGGTTAATCGTTCATTTTTTTTTTTTTTTTGGTTTTTTAATTAAAGGCTCCACATAATAACGTTTATTATTATTACAGGCATCCGTAATATTGCTTCTTGGTTTTAAACACTAATTTCGAAATGCGTTTGTA
Source organism: Polistes dominula (assembly GCF_049000335.1). Classification (NCBI taxonomy): domain Eukaryota; kingdom Metazoa; phylum Arthropoda; class Insecta; order Hymenoptera; family Vespidae; genus Polistes; species Polistes dominula. Next base: position 484,915 of record NW_028301150.1, read on the forward strand.
TGTATTTTTTTTTTTTTTATTTGTTTTATCACTCGCTCATTCATCTTCGTACGAGGATTCATTTTTTTTTTCTACGTATTTTTTTTATAATATACAACGTGACAAATACATCATTCGTTTTAACTATTACATATAAGTGTGAGTAAATACATTGTTATAAGTGTCGCTTGTGTATGTATGTATGTATGTATGTATTGTTAAATGTTTATTAACAAATGGTTTTTTTTTAAAGAGCGAGCGATTGCTTTAATTTACTTTCTTTCTCGATCATCCCCTCTGCTTCGTCTTCATTTCCCATACACGTTCACCGTTTTAATTTCAATTCAAAACACATAGAAAGCGGCCTATCAGGATTCTAATATCAGTTCGTATAAAAAATGTCGCCCAAAAAATCGCACAAGTCCGCTCGAAGCACACATAAGCTAAAACAGAATTCTTCTTATCGAAAGTGGCAGTCGTCGTCGTCGTCGTCCAAAAAAAAAAACCAATGTCATTTATTTATTTCTTTTCTTTTTTCTTCTTTCATCTTCCCTTCTCGGTTATAAATCTTCCCCTCCCCTCCCATCCCTCTCGTTTGCTTTCACCCCCCTCTTATTATTTTTCCGACTGTTTAAGTATCGATCGCAAAATCCTCTTTCTTTTTGTTTTGTTTTGTTTTTTGGCTAAACTAGGCCTACTACATTTGCATCTATTTATTTCTCGTTTGTGTTGGTTTATCTTATTAATCCTTTTCTTTTTGTCTCTCGACAGGCTAACATTTCTTGTTCATCATTCTTTAAATTATTTGTGAATCATTTCATTTATATTTTCCCTTCCCTACCCTTCCCTTCGTTTTGCTAATTTCTGTGTCACGCGAATATATTTATATTTATATTTATTTATATTTATATTTATTTATATTTATATGTATATATATATAATAATAATCATCATATTCATTATCATCATTTATCATTGTCATCATCATCATTATCATCTTCTTGCGTGAGAATAATCATTGTAATAATGTTACATCGATCGCTAATTAAGTTTACAGATTATTACTTTATAATGCGTTGTGTCGTTGTCTCTGAATTAGTCAAATCGGTATATATATATATATATCGCAAAGGTTTACATACGTTGATAAGAATTTGATAAACCTTTTTTTCATATTTGTCTCTTTGTCTCGTTCCACGGCCTATAATTTTTATTACAATTTGTTGTTCTTTTTTTTACTTCATCCTAATCTTTGTCGCAAGTTGCACGATTCAAAATAATAATAATAATAATAATAATAATAATAATAATAATAATAATAATAATAATAATAATAATAATAATAATAATTTCTAAGGCGACATTTAAATACTAATACTAAAAAAGCAAGTTTTACATTGGTGATCTTTCTTACGTGACTATTTACATGATAAAAGAATGAAACATCTCTCAATATAACATTTTTTTTATAATAATAATAATAATAATCATAATAATTATTAATAATAATAATAGTACAATAATTTTAACACTTTGGTGTATTTTTTAATTTAACATTTCTTCTCACTATACACCCTTTCCCTCAAATTTACTTTTTCTCTTTCCTTTAACCACCCCAAGCCCCCTTTTTTATTTTCAAACCTACTTAATAAAATATCTAAACGATGTCATTTTAAATATATCGCGATGCACCCTCGACGAGAATTCATCGTCACGTATTTTTCCTTTTTACAATTTTTCATTGTGTGTTCGTTTTACTTTTTTTTTTTCTCGATTAGTATCGAACCTTGGCACGTGTAACATTTCCGAAATATTAAACGAAAAATTCTGTCGAGGATGAAATGCTATCGTCAACCCCTTTCTTTCTCCTGCCCCCACCCCAACCCACCCACCCTCTACCATATTTTATTTCCTTGCTACTCATTATTTTTTCTTCTTTCTTTCTTTCTTTCTTTCTTTCTTTTCTAAAAATTAGCCACTTATAACTCGATCCTTCAAATTACAAATACCAATCGAGTCTGGCTATAATTTTATGTTTATTAATTTGTTTTTTTTTTTTCTATCTTTTATAATTTTTTTTTCTTTTATTTATTTATCTCTCTTCTTCTTATGTGTGGTTTTCTCTTTTTTTTTCTTTTCTTTTATTCGTTTACTTTTATTTATTTATTCTTTTTTTTTTTGGTTTCAATATCACGTGCCACGTGCCACGCGTAGGCTTAGGGTGGCTGAAGTAACAAGTTACAAAGGACAGAGACAGAAACAGAGAGAGACAGAGAGAGAGAGAGAGAGAGAGACAGAGAGAGGAAAGTATAGTTAATGTGTTGTATAGGAATTGATAGCGATAACGAGATGATCGTCGTCGTTCTCATTTAAAAGATAGTAAAAAGAGAGAAAGACAGAGGAAGATAGAAAGATAGAGAGAGAAAGAAAAATTAATATTAAAAAAGAAAAAAAAAACAAATCGAGAGGATTGCAGTGCGTTCGAGAAGATCGAGAAATCGTTCACTCCTTGTTTTTTATTTTTTTTCAACTTTTATTTATTTATTCTATTTTTATCTCGGTTGTATTGGTTCATGCGTCGTCGTCACGGAAATGCATTTCGATTTTTAATTGGTAAAAAAGAAAAAAAAATAAATAAATAAAGAGAAAAAAAAAGCTATCGGTCAAGGTAATAATTTAATACTCGAACGATTTAACTCTCAACACGAAAAATAAAATAGAAACAAAATGAACAAAAATATAAAAACCCCATACCTCCGCGACCACTACCACCACCACCCAATGAGTGCGTTTTTTTTCGAAGGACGGTACCACGGCAAGTATTTTGTCAAAATTTCAAATGAAAAAAAAAAAAAAATGCCCCGAGTACTCGCGTTATTTATTATCGATTTTCGAACGAAACCATGGTGTGCGGTTTACCTGCGGGTTTCACACATCGAACTAATTACACAAGCACGTGCAATTTAAATCAGTTTTCGATTTAACACACACACATACATATCCACGCATACTTATACATACATAGGCACGTACCGTATGTATACTTCATAAATTTTTCTCGACGAACTAGGTAATTCATTTTTGATTTTATGTATATATGTATGTATGTATCTTCTTTTCTTCTTTATTTTTTTCTGTTCAAATTTCATTTCATTTCGTTTCGTTTCTTCTTCATTTTGATGCCTTTTGAAACCACGACGATCGTTAAGGAAAATTGGCGTGTTTAGCGAGAGGAAAAAGTGTGCTAATTATTTGTCTATAGACTCATTTCGAAACTTACGATCTTTTCTAATCGTTTGAAAAAAATAGCTTCAACTTTTTGCCTTTCGTAGACGAAAATTATTGAGCTGTACTACTTGATGACTTTAGTTAGAGAGATTAAGTTCCCGACCCCTGGACTGATCTCAACCGCATTTTTACATCTACGTTAGATAATTGATTTTCTTTCTTTTATTTATTTAAATTTTTATATGTTGCTCTATTTGGTGTTTTTTTTTTTTTTTTTTTAATTTTATTTCTCTGTCATCTTATGGGGAAAGGAACATAGAGTAGTAGTATTTGTCAATTTCTTGTTTCTTCTTTTACGGTGATTTTTGTTAAATATATTGACACATTGAAACTCGACAAATTCATTAATCGTTGATTAATTATGTTGTTATTTATTTTCTATGATAAATTTGATTATTGTTTTAATCTTGTATTTATTATTTGTTGAAAAGTTTCTCCTTTTTTTTTCTTTTTCTTTTTTCTTTTTTAACGAGCTCGAAGCAAAGAAGAAACCTTCTTATTTACGAATCGAACAACAGACACACACGTTCATTGATTATTTTCTGTCAAGATACAACACAACGACACATGACATTAATAAACAATAATGATTTTAGATAACGGGTACATAGAAGATTGATTTCTCTGCATGTGTATTTATCTTTCTTGTTCTTTTTCTTTTCTTCTTCCTTTCGATGTATTCGATTTATTTTTCTTATTTTATTTCAGATAAAAGTAGATACACGAGCTAGAAATGTTCGACATTTAAAAACACACACTTGCCGAAGAGTACAAGTAGCTAACAACAAATAAAGAAGGAGCAGAGCACGTAGATTGAAATAATAGTTTCTTTCTGTTTCTTTTTTTATAGTTATTACGAGTAGTACATTTCGTACCAATTCTTTTCTTTCTTTTTATTTATTTATTTATTTTTTTTTTTTTTTAGAACGGATGACACATTTTCATTGAACGAGAAACGCCGAAAGATAATAGAAGAGAATTTGTTGTTTTTTTTTTTATTCTCTCTCGAGAAAGCTTCCACGAGTTTTTATTCAACAATTCTATCTCATCGATACAATAATAATAATAACAATAATAATAACAATAATAATAACAACAATTCTCTTAGATTATTATTATTATTATTTTTAATGAAATCTCCCTGATTGATTGGAAGGAAGGGGAAGAAGAGATGGGCGAAGCGATGGTTCTTGACTTTTCTTCTCGTCTCATAACTTAAAGTGGAAAATATTTTTTTATTGAAATTCCACCATTGAGAATTCACCTTTACCCTCGTTAAAAAAAAATTCTTTACATTTGATCTGACAATGTTGAATGATACTTTCCAGAAAAAAGAAAATATTTAACTGTTTTTTTTTTTTATTTCTTTTATTTTATTTATTTTCATTTACGTTTATTCTCGTCGAAGCTTTTCTCGGAATTTTTAATAGATTTAATCACGACACCAACAGACACGATGATAACAGCCTGCCAGAGCGCATGCGGATACATCGAAAGACATCAAAAAAAGAAAAAAGAATAAGAGAGTGTGTGTGAGAGAGAGAGAGAGAGAGAGAGAGATAGTCGAAAGAAATTGAAGAATAATTGTGGATTCATGTGAGTGCATATTTCGGTGTGTAATTAGAATAAAAGTAGACGGAAGAACATTGCGGATAAGCGAAACGTATTTGTGTCAAAAAAAAAAAAATAAACCAAGAGAGAGAGAGAAAGAGAGAGTGAGAGAGGAGACACATATACACAGACACAGATAAAGAGAGAGAGAGAGAGAGAGAGAGAGAAAGTGAGAAAATACGATTAAAAGTTTGAAGTGAAAGCATCTCTAAAGAGCTATTGATTTTTACAATAAGAATATTTTTCATTCGAAACGATCGAAATTCCATTAAAACTAAATTCATTAATTTAACACTTTCACGTCGGATAATTTATATATGTATACTACTTAATTGAAATTTTCATATGTTTATTCTTACGTTCAAAAATGAATTTCTACTACATTTTAATTGCATTTTAATTGCATTTGAAAAATGACAGATCAGTATGCAATATCTTTAAAAAAAAAAAAATTAATAAGAGGTTTATTTATTTTTTCTTGTATGATTCGTATTAGACGTCAAAGTGTTAGAAATCAAGAGCTTAAAGCTCGGAATAACGTTTAAGATTAAAATAAAGTTTCGATCGTTTCTAAATGATCGGCATAGTTCGCGCGTCCTGTTACAATTGACGCCGAATGAAATGTACATACATATAATGACGATGATAATAAGAATAATAACAATAATAACAATAACAATAATAATAATAATAATAATAATAATAAATGCATACATATATATATAGATATATCGAAAAATTCATAAGAGAAAAAGGTATGCGTTAGATTTTTGATCTATTTTATCAATGTACAACATATTATCTTTTGGGTTTGATAATTGACTTGAAGTATACATATATATATATATATATATATATATATATATATATATATATATATATATATATATTTGTTTATGTGTATATATGTATATATATATATATATATAATCTTTGTTGAATCTGATTCCATTAAATCTGAAAGAGTTAGAGAGAAACAGAGAGAGAGAGAGAGAGAGAGAGAGAGAGAGAGAAAGCTATCTTGAAGATTATCATCTGAACCTTTCTGAGAAGTTCGGTGGAAATTCCTTTTGGTTCTTCGAATAGACCTTTGCTCTTTTTACATTTATATTTATTTTTCCCTTTTCTTTTTTTTTTCCTGGCTCCCTTTTAAAAGCGAATTCCATTTTCGTGGATATCCCATTTTCGTGGAATGCGATTTTGCATAAGAAGTAGGAGAGCGTAAATATCCAAGAAGTTTGTTGTTTAAAGTACTTTCAAGTCTTTTGTGGTAGATTTGTTGTTGTTGTTGTTCGTTTCATTTTGGAGGTTTTTTTTGTTTGTGTTTTATTAATTATTCATTCACGAAACATAAGAGAAAATTGGCCAATGAGTGATAGGATACATTGACGTTGACAATTAGAGATAGAGATATAAACATGCAAATAGATTAACGTGGGAGGAAATTTTGTCTTTCAATGATCGCAGTGCCTAGAATTATTTTTTATTCGTAAATGTTCGTCATTATTTTTCGAGAGATCAAGAATTTGAGATAAATCTTCTTTGATATATTTTGTTAAAGAAAAAAAAAGAAAAAAAAACAGAAAAGAAGAAGAAGGAAAATACATTCGTATGCAAATAAATTGTATTGACGCGAGGTTTATTCGGAAATCTGTAAAAGTGTAAAATCGAATTTTCACGAGCGGCACATGTTGGCACGTTCGGGTTCGAGTTTGGGGGGGCGGGATGAGCTTTAAGCTTTCGTCGAAAGTTTTTTCTCTTTCTCTCTCTCTCTCTCTCTCTCTCTCTCTCTCTCTCTATCGTGAGTGTAAAGTCTGGAGGATGGTAGAAAAGTTTTTGGTTTGTTTTTCACGAACAAACAGCTGCCAAGTCAGTACTTACTGACGATGGAAAAATGCAGCACCGGTTTAAAACCTCTTTGTCGTTTTACTTCTTACTCTTGCTCTAACGAAGTACCAAAGGGAGAGAGAGAGAGAGAGAGAGAGAGAGAGAGAGAGAAAAAAAAGCTCAAAGATCGGTACTACTTTGAAATTTTTTCGTAACTTTAGGTTACCGTTGAAAGGAAAAACTCTTAGCCCACCACTACTCCTCCTCTTAGTTTTTTAACTCGGAAAAACTTGTGACCGACTATTTTCCTTCTAACATTTTATACGGTCATCTGCAATTTATTTTTATTTTTATTTTTTTTTTAAACGTCGTACAAAGTTTCGCGAGAATGTCTTAATCAACTTGGATAATGAAAAGAGTTTGGAAAAAGAAAGAAAAAGTTCAATATGTTGATATCATTTGAAAATGATACTTTATCAGTTGAACGTAGGCTCTGCGATCGGAGTTGTTGGGTTGTTTTGATTGTATTTTTATTTTTTTTTTTTAGGTTTTATTTATACATTTATTTCCTCCGTTCTAATAACATCGATTAGTAGTAGTGCGCGTGCATGCAATAAGAACGAACGAACATCTTTGACGTTCGTTACGAGATAGTTTTGAAAAGTTTATAAATTACATCAAGAGAGATAGAAACACGTAGATCTTTTTTTGTTTTTTGTTTTTTTTTTTTTTTATTGGTATCTATTATAAAAATCGTTGAACGATTTTGAGTTTTTTTTTTTTTTCAAGCGTAAACTACGTCCACGTAAAGCCAAACATGCGCGTTCTGAACATCGAATAGATTTTTACTTTTTTTTTTTCTTTTACTTTTTTCTTCTTTTTGATTTTTATATCATTTTTGTTGTTGTTGTTGTTGTTGTTGTTGTTGTTACTTGGAAAGAAGGCCTCCTTCTCGACTCGTCATATTATTTTTTTTTGGTATTACAAAGTTCGCCAAGATAACAAAAAAATGTATACTTCGTTTAAAAATGTATTTCGTTAGAATTAACAAAGTTTCTCAAACGATTTGTAAACATTTTTTTTTTATTATTATTGCCGAACTTTGCATTTCTCGAACTTGCACATTAATTTTTTCTTGTTGTTCTCTTCAATTTTTGTTTGTTTCTTTAGATTGTACAATATAAGTAAACGTTATAATTGTAAACAATTTAGTTTTTTTTTTTTCATTATTACGAGAAAATCGTTTTACGTCACGAAAATCGTTATATCTTTTCTCTCTTCTTTTCATTCTTTTTTCTTTTTCTTTGTTTTGTTTTGGTTTTCTTCTATTTTCCTCGATCTCGTTTTTCTGTATATAATCATACGTGTAATGATACACGTATTGTACGGCGATTTACGGCTCGCGTGTCGGGAATTTGTCAAGAATTGAAATTTCATTTTTCGATAAGCAGTATAAGACTGTAAGGCTTCAAACGATGGTCCTTGTTGCTTCGAATCAACGCGGTTTTAGGGTCGGCGATGAAGTTCGACAGTTTTAGGACAGGTGCCTAAAAAGACAGAGAGAGAGAGAGAGAGAGAGAAAGAGAGAAAGAGAGAAAGGAAGGAAAGAAAAGAAGAATTAGAATTAGAAGAAGAAGAAGAAGAAGAAGAAGAAAAGAAAGAAACTGTGCTCTAGGACAGATCGGGGAGAATCCGTATTTTTCACTTTTTTTTTTTTTTATAATCGTTTCTTAATTTTTTTCTTTTTTTTTGTTTAGACTTTTGTCTAAAGAACAACACATTCCACTTTTTTTTTTTTTACCTTTTTTTCGTTTTTTTTTTTTTTAAATCTTTTTATTATAATTTTTTGTCTTCTCTTTAATATTCTTCGGGTAGTAGTAACATCGAGAGGAACGACATCGAAAATAAAAAAATACTTTATCGTCTTTTCCATCCTCCGTAGAAAAACTGTTTTTTTTTTTTTTTTTTTTTTTTACCTGTGTGTCATTTTATTTTATTTTATTTTTTTTTTTATCTTTTTTTTGGTAATATTTTCCTTTTTTTTTCCCCTTTCCTGTAAATTCCCCCTTTTCTTTTTTTTCTACTTTTCTTTCCTATATTAATTCTCCTACTACCATAGCCGTGTTTTTTTTTTGTTTTTTTAATCGTTTTACACAAATTATCTTTATGCGTTTCGTTACGCCAATGAAATAACAACAAACATATTGTAAATATCGAAAAGAGTTTTTAACCACAAGCATGTTTTCTTTCATTATTTTCTTATCCTTCCAAAGCCGGCGGTCTCGATGCTCTTCTGATCATCGCATCCACTTCTTCTTCTTCTTCTTCTTCTTCTTCTTTGTTTTTACTTTCAATTAATTAACAAACTATGAGGAAGAAAGTGAGAGATAGAAAGAAAACGTTTTGGTCGAAAAAAATAAAAATCAAAAAAATCACATCATTTGGACGGATGGGAAAAGAGCAAAGGTCTGCCGGTTTGGATTATTCATCGTCATCTCATTTTTGTATTCAATTTTCATTGTCTCTCGTTCCTTTAATTATCCTTTTTTTTATTTTTCTGTTCGTTCAATCGATTTTTTTCGTTCAATTTCGTGGCCCTCGATCCTCTCGTGGCTTATAACTCGTTGCTAACTACGAATACGATTTAATTATTATTATTTAACCTCCCCCTGCCTCTTCGTTTCTAATCTCATTATTTATTGAAACAGCCGTGTCGCACGAAATCTACCAACTACATAACTCTTGTCTGTGTTAATATCTGTGTATATGTGTTTATGTGTACGTGTATGTGTGTTTGTTGCGTGTGATTAGTGTCAAGTGTTTTCTATTCTTTTTTTTTTGTTGTTATTCTTTTTACTCTTTTTTTTTTTTTAATCATTTTATTATTATTTTTTTTTTCTCATTGTTCTTTCTACTGGCGGTAGATTAAAACCACCATTTTCAAAAAATTCGCTAAAAACTTAATTGCTAAATATATGTATCTCGTGTTATAAATATTAATTTTCGCTTTTTTCTATTCTTCTTCTTCTTCTTCGTCTTCTTCTTCTTCTTCTGCACTTTTTCTTTTTCTTTTCTTTTCTTTTTCTATTCGTTCGTTTCTTCTCTTCTTAAAAAAAAAAAAAAATAAAAAAAAACAGCTCATCTTTTTTGCCCTTGCCTCGTCGCATTTGTATCGTCGATTTATTTAGGACGATTTTGATTGATAGAGAAAAAAAAGAAAGAGAGATTGAGAGAGAGAGAGAGAGAGAGAAAGAAAAATAGAACAATGATCGTTTTTTTTTTTTTCCCTTACGAACCCCTTTTTTCTTCTTCTCATTTTTGTTATTCGATTCAATCATGAATCAGAAAAATATCCAATCGATATTCGTAACGAAATATCCCATCATCATGGTTTCGATGTTGATCCAAATTTTTCTAAAATCCACCAAAATAAATCGAAAAAGAAGACAATTCAAGAAACAAAGATAAAAATACCAATTTCTTTTCATCGATCTCTCGTTCATAAACGACTATGTGTATGTCTCTTCTCTTTCTCTCTCTCTCTCTCTCTCTCTTTCTCTCTCTCTCTATTTCTCTTTTTCTTTTTATTTTTTTCCTTCTCTTTTTGTTTGAATTTTGTCGAAGACGTGACACGTAAACGAATCGTCGAAAATTCGTCTTCTTCACTGACTCGTTCTACCCTTCTCTTTCACACGAACAATGAGTGAGAAAGAGAGAAAGAGAGAGAGAGGAAAATACGTTTTTTTTTCTAACTCTCCTCCCTTCATCCCTTTGTTCCTCTTCCGGTCTTCCTTTAACCCTGTTACGCTCACGTATCAGGCTCTTGTTTCCGTTTTCCGCTTTCGTCTTGAAATTTTATCGACTAATCGTTTTCAACCATTTCACCCTCTTACCTTTGTCAGCATACACGTGTTACACTTATCCCTTATTTCGTAAAATTCAAAATGTTCAAAGAAAAAGAAAAGAATAAATGAATAAATAAAAAGAGAGTGAGAGTAAGAGTGAGAGAGAGAGAGAGAGAGAGAGAGAGAGAGAGAGAGAGAGAAAGATAGAGAGTAAAACATAAAATCAAATCAAATATAAAAAAAAGAAAAGAAAAAGTTAACACACACACACGCACGCACGCACGCACACACGCACATACGATGATAAAAATGTATTCTCCTTAATATTTCGTGTGTGTCCCTTTTTTTTCTTTTTCTATTTCGTCTCTCCTCTTGTATTTTTCCCTTCGACGTTGAGGAAAAAGACGCGAATCGATCTTGGATAATAACTCGAAGCACTTGTCTTTCCTTTTCTCTCCCAAAAGGTTAACGCGATTGACCTTGAACTTTCTTTCTCTCTCTCTCTCTCTCTTTCTCTCTTTCTCTCTTTCTCTTTCTCTCTCTCACACACACTTCTTTTCTCCCTTTTTCCGGGCGCGCGGGTGTTTCGCTCTCTTTCCAACGTTCTCTCTTCGAAGGTCGAGTAACGATGGTTGTGTTGGACGACACGCTCGAATCGATTTACGTACGGCGCGGCAAATGCGACCAAGACGCAACCTTTCTCTTCCCATCCCCCAACCCCCTCCCACTTCTCCACCCTTCCATCATTCCCTTCCTCTTATTTCCTCATTCCTTTTTCCCCATCCTCTTCCTCCTCCTCCTCCTCCTCCTTCTCTGCTCAGTTCACCAACAGTTGTTGTAGTAGTAGTATTAGTAATAATAGTAGCTTCTCTTCTGCATTTTCCACCCATCCCCCCATCGTCCTCTTTCACGATGACACACGATGTCGCGCTCGCCGTCCGTTTGATGCACCCGTAGGCTCATTGGAGGCTGCACTTACTTTCGATTTGCGTTTTGATGTCCATCACGTGCGTCTCTAACACGTTCTTCAGTTCTGAAACACAAGGAATATGCAATACCGATTATCCTTGTAATAGAATATAGTCCTATATAATCCTAGGTAATATCAATAAAAGGGATTGATAATTTATTAATTAGGTGTTCGCGAGGAATGATCGAACATTTTGGTATTTTTGTTTTATCCGAGAAATAGACAACCCCTAATGTATATACGTGGATGAATATGTTTTCATCACATCTGTTCTCAAATCATCTCCCATTCTAAAGAAGTTTTCACTTGAAAAATCTGTTTCCCTTTAGTTAGAATCCTTTGGTTTGTTAGAACAATCTCTCTTCACGGTTCGCAGAACAATGTTAGGCACACGACATTGACTCTAACTCTGTAACTTTCTCTCTCACGTTAGATTCGTTCGTGGGTGGTATTGCTTGTTCGAATCCTCGAGGCGGTTTCTGTTTGATTTCTAGCCACGGCTCGTTAACCTCTCATCGATCAAGTCAGTCAGCTCTACTTCCCTCCCTTCCCCTCCTCCCCACCTTTCCCTCTTCCCTATTCCGGAAACTCAGTGGCACACATTAATTCCTTGCCGTACAATTCGCTCGATATCCTTCCTATGAATTTGCGTACCCCTTTCACACCACCCTTACGATAACCATCACCATCTCGATCCATTATTTACAACGACGACATTTCGACTTTGAACGAGGTAAATATTTCATTCGGTTTAAACTTATCGAGTATTCGCGTCTGTGTTCGTTAGTTTTATGAAAAATTCAACATCTTTTTTGCGAGTCTGGAGAAATTATTATCGCGAACAATTGTAAGAACCGAGATTGATGGAAATTTGATGTTTTTTTTAGATTTTCCGAGAGAGAAATACTTGATTGAATTTAAAATAATAAGAAGAAAAAAGTAGATAACGTACTCGTTAACTCGTCTTCGTCTTCAGCTTCAGCCTCGGCTGCCAATTCCTCTGGCGTTTTCTTCTTTCGCATCAAAGGATTCGGCTCCTCTTGCGGCATTTCTTGAATCTCTTCTCGCTTCTTTATGTTATACTGCAAAAGTCAATATATTATCGGAGATTAAACAAATGAAAACAAAAGTGAGGGTGCAGTTAGCAGTTAATTACAAATAAAACTCGAAAAAAAAAATAGAACGTGTTCTTCTGCTCCTATTAAACCAAAGCTATAAATTTGTGTTTGTGTTATTTTTTCGTATTGTTCAGTTAATTAAAATCTACACATACACACATATATATATATTTTCACAAACAGTATATATATATGTATATATATATGTGTAAATAGAGTTAGTCAATAATTGTCAAGAGAGAAGTTAACTTCATCAATTACCTTTGAAACAAAACAAATACTCTTTCCCAAAACTATCGAGTCAAATTGATGCCGACAGTTGTTGAATGGTCAGGGTATATACAATATATCGTGCGTGTACAGTGAGTCTCAGGATTGTTCGTGCCCACTGTTCCTACTGTTAATTGGAAATACGGTATTTGTTTCTAATACAAAAGATACAAAATCAAAATACAAGTGATTATTTTTCTAAGTATTACTTCATTGACCATATCTTGCCAGATCAAATTATATCAATAAACACATATCTATAAATATATCTCGGAAAATACGAATCGTTTGATATTAAACATAGATCATAGACGTTAAGTCCGTTAATTCATCTGATTTTCATCCATCGGCTGTTCCATTGATTGGTCAGCTTAATATCAATAATTAAACGGATCGTTGCATTAGAGCTAATGCATTATGTTCACCTCAACTGTCTTAATCTCTATTTATCTATCTATCTATCTATCTGTATCACCCTGACCATCATCCTCTTTCTCTTTCTATCTTTCCGACCTTTCACCCATTATTGTCACATTTATCAATAGCACGATAATTCAGTGTATTTTGTCGGAATAAACGAAGACCATGCACAAACTTTTTTTTATGATAATAATATTTGTTTGAAATACAAAGCTAATATCTTTCGTTTAGTTGAGAGAAAATATTTGAAAGAAGGATAGAGGTAGTCTCGTATCAATCTAATTTTGTCACGTGCGCATTTTGCCGTGCGCTTTTTTCTTCACCTAGCTCGTAGATATCTAAACGATATTTCTAAAGTGTCAAGAAAAATAGAATGTTCGGTTAGAAAAATGAGAGATATTCTTTTAGAAATGCATTTATCTTATCTAAAAATCGGTCAGACAATTTTTGAAATACTATTTTTCCAATTGTAGTGCACATATCTATACATATACATTTGTTTCTTTTGTCGTCTATATTTTTCCTCTCGAATTACGATAATATGAGAATGATGGGTGTCATGTTTCTGACACTAACGGTCACTTTTCTAGTATCTCTCGTACGTTTATTTGCCAACAGCTGCACTAACGAGTATGAGATCTGGTTATACAAATACATATATATATATATATACATATAGGGAGATGTATGAAGAGAAAGAAAGACAAGGAGAGAGAGAGAGAGAGAGTGTGTGTGTGTGTGTGTGTGTGAGAGAGAATAACAGGAACGTTAATATATATTACGAGAGAACACGTACTAGCATCCATCGGATGATGCTTTGTATTGTAGGGTACTCTTGTGGTAGACAATGAGCTCGATTGCGGTACAAGCTGGACACGTCATTGGTAGTACAAGTACCAAACGTTGTGCGTTTATACATGTATAGTAGGTACTATTATGTGCTGTACCAATGTGTCGTGTTACATTCCGCGATATATGCGAAATTCGCATACGTATTGCGACTGTGGAATGGAGAACATTGACTTTACACCTTTATCCCATTATTATACCATTTTTCCCTTAAATCTTCCTTTTCATTGAGAATAGTATTTCGATTGGAATGATTATGTGTAATAAAATTAATGGTGCGGTTTATCTGACGATTTACTTTTGAAAAAAATATTCTTTTTACAAGTGTTGGTTATCAAAGAGTTGTACCACCCTCTCTCTCTCTTTCTTTCGTAAAAATTCGTGTAAGGGGAGGGCGGGGGGGGGATCGATGTTGCCGATGTAAAATATCGACGTGTACTTTAATTAAAAATCTGTCCAAGTCGTTCAACGAAACGAGGTCGACCCTTTCCCGTCGATCTATATAACACGAACGGCTAATTGTAGTAGTTCTAACGATAACATCTCAAACAAAACGAAACGAAATGAAACACAGTATTGCATATAGTCAGATTATGTCCAACGAGAGATCGGTTTAGGTCAATTTTTTCGTTTCCTATTATTTTATGTATACGTTGAGAAATATTCGTTAATAATACAAACCCATAGGTAACGGGAATACAATTTTCGAGGAAATACTCGGTGGTTTGTGCTACGAAAATGCATTTAAATCATTTCCTCGTAAACAGCTGAGCGTGTATCGTTGTACACGAAGAGTGTAATGGTACTTTATTAGTATTCACATGGTTATCTCTCTCTCTCTTTTTCTCTTTTTCTCTTTTTTTTCCTGTATATTCCTTGCAATCAAGCTGATTGTCACGTGAGTCCCGGAAAATGCTTCTACCACGCGACCGAATACTACAGTTATTTGTAAATTGTTCGTTAACGGTAAAAGGATTTCGTTTAAATTTGTATTCCGATTGTTGATAGGCGGAGAGAGAGAGAGAGAGAGAGAGAGAGAGAGAGAGAGAGAGAGAGAGAGGGGAATGGTAAAAAATCATCCGTTGGTTGTTTTTTATCTCTCTCTCTCTCTCTCTCTCTCTCTTTTTTCGGCTCGCCCCGGTAATTTCGTTAAATGGACGCTCCTTTCTCTCTCTCTCTTCTCTCGGTGGCGAGAGAAGTAGAGGAGGAAGCCGGAAATTAAACGGGGATTTAAATGTAACGCTTAAATGTTCTCGCCCTGTGAAAATATTAGTATTCGTATCTGTGTGCCTATTCGTTGATTCATCTATCTATCCGTATTTTTACAGACATACAGACACACACACACACACATACACATATACACAGACAGTAATATCGTTTGAAATTTTATTCATCCTCCAGATGGGAATTGAAAAAGAATTTGCTTGATCGTTCGTTCGTTCGTTCGTTCGTTCGTTCGTTCGTTTTTAATCGTTAATTAATATTTTTTTTCAATTAACTTTACACATTTGAAAATAATTTTCTCAGTTGTAATAGGGTAGTAAATGATTATATCATCGTATTATAATATTTCAAAGGAAAGAACAACAACTGGAGGTGTGTGTGTGTGTGTGTATAACCTTTTTCATTTTTAATCTGGGGATTAAAAATGCTAAAAGAGGGTTACGTTATTGTTATCCTACTTAAATGATTAAATTCAAATAAATGTTCTGATTTATGCATCGGATTTAACGATTTCCGATGAGCCCTGCAACGAATATCTACTCAATTTTCGTCTAAATTGGAAGTAAGCTCACGTAAAATGATGGTAGCAAAGCGAATGAAAACGAACGGACGACATCCCGTATCAATTATACTCTATCGTTTCAATTGAATATGCAAATTAATTACGTTACATGGCACGAAGTTTCTATCCGATCATTTCACAGCCGTAACAAAATGTTATGAGGCGATTAATAAACGATATCGATATCATTACTCTCGTTACTATTGGCGAATATGATTTTTGGCATTGATACATTCTAATCGATATCAATGTGGTCGTTTTCCGATGACAAGTGAAGTAAAATAATCAGTATTGCATTAACGCACGTAGATCGTATATCGGAATTTTTAACTATACACATTTAACGTCGTGAGAAATACCGGATCATCGACGATACGTCGTTTTATCATGTACACTCGGATATAAACAATTTCCAATTAACCATGATAAATAAAATATATATCAAATTCGTCGAAATAAAACTATCACATTTGGAACAATATGAACTTGAGCATTAAAAATATCATTTTTAACTCGTAGTTCGTTTGATTATAGATCTCGATCGATCGTTTGATAACTTGCATCGAGATCAAGTTCACTCTTTTGTTGTAACTATTGGCAAATAATTTGACTACGTGTTATACCACAAACAACTATTCTCGAGTAATTGCTTTTTTTTTGTTCGTACAAGTTCAATTTACGTTTCACGATACAAGTTCCCAAATGGGAAGGGAGGAAAGATGATCAAGACTATAAGGAATTTGGAATCAAAAGTATTTACACAAGTATACGTTCGTAATAATTAAGAATTAAAATTATTGTCAATAATCATGCGATATATCCTGAAAGAAATAGGATACGAAGAACCACGACACTTAATAATAATAATAATAATAATAATAATAATGTCATATATTTATAGTTTCCATTATAATTCGACTAATGTTACATAGTGTAACTAAAACGTTGATACTAATAAATTATAAGTCCAATAAGTATCAGAAGCTATTATTGATTTAAGCTTGACTTTGACATCTCATTAAGTATTAAATTAAGCGACACTTTGTAATATAAGTGGTCCTAACTTCGTTGAACGCGAGCGGGGCTCCTTAAGTACTTTCACGGCTGGTCGGGCGAACGTCTTAAAAGGAGTCAGCCTGACTCTATTAGGAAGTCGCCATATTGAATGCAGGGACTCCCTACTAGAGTCAATTTGACCCCAGTTAAGTTCAATCTTCTTTCTTCCTATTTTCTTCTTCTCGAATACCGGCACAGCAGTCCATCCTTCTTCTTGTCCCTTTTTCGTCCTTCTTCTTCCTCTTCTTCTTCTTCTTCTTCTTTCACTTTTTTTTCCTTTTTCTTCCGTTTTCTTCTTCTTCATTCCCCCCTTTTTTTCCACCCCACCCTTCCCCCTTTCCCTTTTCTCTTCCTAAACATTAGCTTCGACACCTAGTAGGAAGAGATATAACCCGGTGTTAAACATGGTGTGAGACGATCGATCGGTACGATCTTAATTACAACGTTGGAAAGTTAATCACCCTCATTGGACACATTTATGCACTTCTCTATCGATCCTACAGTCTCATTTTACACGCGTATCTTTGCTTAACTCTTTTCTTTTTTTTTTTTTTTTTTTTTTTTTAATGGAAGAAAATATTTTGCCCTTTGAGAGACGCGACACCTTTTTGGTAGATTTTCGTCTTTTCCTTTTTTATCGTTCGCCGATTTTATTTCAAGAGATTTCCACGGTTACAAAGCTGATATTTTGTTGTTCGTCGAATGGAAAAAAAAAAAAAAAGAAAAATAAAAAGAAACACCGATGCAAGGTAAATTTTCGTTTTTTTTTTTTTTTTTTTTTTTACAAAAAGAAAGAAACGAATTGTTCTCTCAAATATAATTAAACAACGTTTACTTTAATTAGTTAACTCTCTTTTCAATTTGAGCTTGTAGTTCAATTAAGTAAGTGCCATATACTTACAGGTTACTCCTAGTTCCATTTTTTAACCTGAAATATTCGTTAATTTTTATCTCTGTGAAGGAAGAAGAAGAAGAAGAAGAAGAAGAAGAAAAGTTCAAGATAATATTGTCTTGTTTGAAAAGATAAGAAAAGAAAAGAAAAGAAAAGAAAAATAGTGAAATGTAATTTCTTTTTCTTACCTGAAAAAAATCTTCGCTCTTATTAAATTTCACTATCACTTGATGATAGAAGAAAGAGAGAACTAGACGAACAAATTTGATAAGATTTTCTTACATTTCTCTTACTTCTACCCTTTTTTTTCTTTTTTTCTTTCTTTGTTCTCTTCTTCTTATTTTCATTTTTGACAAATAACGTCAAAGAGAACTCAAACGCATTTTCAAACGATTTAAACTCGCGTTATTTCGATTCTTGTGCATTCGTACGATTTGCGATATCCATTCACACTTTCTCCTTCCCTCCCTTTCTTTCTTTCAATTTCATTCTTTCTGATTTTTGTCTACCCTTCTCATAGCTTCCTTTTAGAAACGAATTTTCTTCTGCCATTTTATTGACACCAGTCAGCGTTCCCGAGACACGTCGATGTTTCCACGGGTCATGAATTTGCGAAATTGGAAAGCTGTCTGTCTCATCTTTTCCTATATTTCGCCTACCTACTATCATCCCAACTCCCAAACCCTTCCAACCTTTCTTTTTTCATCCTTCTCCCTCGCGAATTTTTCTTTTGCTTTATATACTCGAGTAGTTCCCTTTTGTCGATTCATAGGCTTTTGCTTGCTGTCTGTTTGTCTGTCTGTCTGTCCTGTCTGTCTGTCTGTGACTCGAGCAAAGAAGGCAAAGAGAATGCAAAGCACGACAAAACTTTTTCTAAATTCTTACAATATTTCCTAACTTTTGAATACTACTCGTAGATATGTAGGTTCACTAGTTTCTTATTTCTAACAATATTTTAAATCTCTTTTCTATTTTCTTTTTTTTTTTTTTTCTTTACACACATGTGTAACACGTGTACACGCATACGTATGAATTATTTATTAGATGCAATAAATAGAAATGAATATTTTTATTCATGTTTTTTTATATAATAAATCATTGAATCATAATTTAATTGATAAAAAAGTAAAAACGTGATGACAAATCATTTGAAATGAAAAGAAAAAATTTCTCTTCGTTTTATCAAGGTATATATATATATCATAAAAATGAATTTGAAAAAAAAAGAGAAAAAAAAAAGAAAAAACATTACAGGCAGTGTCGGTGGAAACGAATAACTGCGAGAATTTCGTATCTTTTGACATGCGAAGGATACAATTCATTTCAAGCGCCCTTATCCTTTATCTTTTTCAATGTTTTACTTGAAGAAATATCAGGTTGTTGGCGTTTTTCACGTAGCTTTTATGAACCTCGTGCTTGTGATAAAAAAAAAAAAGTTTGCCTGCACTAAAACACATTTTATTGCTTTCGTCAATGTTTTATGTGTGGGTTTTTCTTTTTCTTTCTTTCTTTATTGTTCTTATTGTTGCAGGTATATATATATGCAACACACACGAGTGTTAAGCACCGAGTTAGTATACTCACATTTTTAAAACTCAGCAAAAGGCATCTCCTCATCGATCGACCTTGTTCGAACGCGATCGGTTGCGAAGATATTTAAATTCAATAAGGCTTCGCGTTTATCAGTCTTCCGTAATTTGCGTTAGGGTTTGTCGCTTAGGTTATAAATAAATAAATAAGGAAAGAAAAATTGTATCGATGAATATTTGTCACATATTTTGTTAGTATGTAAACATTATAAGTAGATATTAATTATTATTAAAAAGAATTATTGATTATTTGTCCAATTAGGATTTACTTTTGATATTTCTTTTTTTTATATTATTTGATCGTGTAATTTTAATTGACAGAAATAATATATAAAAAATAGGATCGACCCAATCGTAAATTATTAACTTCCCTTATTACGATCGTCTTTCAATGTCCTTAACAACAGATATTACATTTCGAATAATAAACGAGTATCGATTTAACATCCCCTAGAGATTATATATAACAAGGGTAGTCAAATACAAGAGGGTAGATTTTTGGGTAACTTTCATGTATTCGTGACAATCCGATTAAAATCGATATTTTGGCGTGGCAGTATTGAAAATCATTTAATTGCATGAACTTTAAACAAAACGTGTTAATTATAATTATCAATTTAATATTATAATTAAATTCTTCTATTAAATAATACTTTATACATTGAATTATATTATAGTATAATATTTACAGTATTTCAAATAATTTCGTCGTTTTAATTGAAGAACAAACAGGTTAAATAATTTCATCGATTTTATTATATTATATTAATTAAATGAAAAAATATTCTTTTCTAATTATAAATATGATAATTGTGAATCTTTGTGAAGGTCTTTGACACTGTTGCTAGAAGTTGCATGAAACATCAAAGCTTAAGAAACTCCACCAACTCGTAGGGCATCCTTCACGTAACGTTTCATATTTCACCTAGCGAAATTCGATGCCGGATATGTACTGTGAGTTAGCTTTTAAAAACCGCCCGCTAGTTTCTACTGACGTTGCACGCTAACTGCATTCAAGATTATCGTCTGCACTTTTGCATCGTCATTGGGTAGGTAATGCTAGTCGCGTGCACACCTATAATGAACGACGACCAAGTCGTTTACCCGATTACGTATTGTATGTGTAAGGAAATTAGTTTGCTATGTGTTTTTTTTTTATTTTATTCCTGTTTTTTTTTTTACAAGGGAGACATATTGAAAAACAATATTCAGATTGGAGAGAGATTTGACGTGTAACAATTTATTAATAGTTAACATTACAACTTTGTCATGCTGTTTTTTTTGTTGCAATTCCTTTTTTTTTTTCAAAAACGAGTAAGAGATCTAATGAAAGAATAAAAAAAACGTATACCTGTAGTAATTTATGTTATCCAGTAAAATTATCTTACGTTGACAACATGCAACATTTTCTACTTTGTTCGATAAATGTTGCATCTCAGCAGTTTATTGATTAAAAAAAAAAAAAAAAGGAAACTTTTCACGAGACTTCAAGATAAGCGATTTTATTTAACACTCTTAAAGTGTAAAGTGTAAAAATATTTTTTATTTCAAAATTATGCATCGTTATTTCTAATATATATAAAAATTATGTCACGTCACGTTGTTTGTCCGCAATGGATTCCTAAACTACTGAACCGATTTTAATCAAATTTTCCACACTGTGGCAGTTTCATTAGACTTGAAAGATAGGATAGTTTATATCTCAATTTATAATCGAAATATTATTTTATTGCGATTTGGACTGATTGTGAATAACAGCTACGCGTGGCGGGGCACCCCTAGTTAAATTATAATTTTGTTCGAAATGTCTCGTTTCGTTATATCGCAAATAGAATCATAGTTTATCTATCGGTTCGAGAAAGAAAAAGGGATTTTATCTAGGAGATTCGATAAGAAGGTACATAATAAAGTACATCGTGGTGTACTATCGACGACCGACACGTCGATAGGGGTTGGTGGGGGTTGGTGGGGTTGGGAGCCGACAACTCGCAATAATGTCGTTGTTCACTTCGGTTATTTCTCGTAGAAGAGCAAGATGTCGACTAGTGTGTTTCATTTTGTCTACAATTTTTCTACCCAACTTAAAGGAAAAAGACATTTTTATTATTGCGAATCTTTCTCTATTGTTTTTCTTTTTAGTACAGAGAATCGTCGATAAAAAAAAAAAAAGACAGAGAAGGGATTTAGAAGAGGAAGAAAGAGAAATCATTTTTTTTTATCGAAGAATAATCATATATATATATATATATATATATATATATATATATATATATATATATATCTAAATGTGTATGATAAGTGTGTGTGTAGATGTCCATTAAAATTGCATCGCAACCTACATATGGTAAAATCGATGATATCGTCAAGATTATTTCATCTCCTCCTTAAACCGTGCACACATTGTACAATTCTGACGATTTGCTTCGTTGCTTTGACGTTTACTAGTTTGCAATTAATTTATGCTACATATTTGAATAATTTCATGTAAATTTTATAACAATTGAACTATCTACGAAATTTACTATTTCATAAAATTATGATGTGCTGGCTTGCAATTATTTGTTTACGTATTTTCTTTTTATTTCTATTGTATTAAAGAAAATAAGTATTTCGATAAGAGATAATTTGAGTCCGATGTTTAACGAACAAAAGGTAAAGAAAAAGAAATAAAAAGTAGAAGAAGAAGAAGAAGAAGAAGAAGAAGAAGAAGAAGACACCACCATACCTATCCTAAAGTTGGTCATACTTTTTAACAAAGCCACGGCGAAAGTTGTTCGGTTAAAGGATAGTCCCTTCTACGCCGAAGACGCGAAAGCTTTTAGATCCTCCCGCGACGTAAATTACAGCTGGCCCTCTCTTCTTTTTCTCCTCTCTTACTCTCCTCTCTTCTTTCCAGTTCGCTAAATTGACTCGCCGCTCTTAAGCGGCTTTACAATCCTTACGAAAGTTCTATCCCGTCTATTCTACCCTGTCGGCTATAAATTATTCTTTTCTTGTCTCTTTCTCTACGTGTGTGTATGTGTGTGTGTGTGTATGTTTTTTTCTCTCTCTCTTTCTTTTTTCTTTTTTTTTTGCTGATCCATTCCCGTTAGAGCGTTTGCTCGAAGAACACCTAACCGAGAAATTAAAAGTTTCCAACAAATTTTCCTAGTTAACTTGAGAAATAAAAGAATTAAAAAAGAAAAAGAAAAAATGTCCCCATGGAGTATCGAAAGAAAGATCGTGGAAGTTTGTGGTTGTTGGTTTGTTACGAAAAAAAAAAAAAAAAATAAATAAATAAAAATGCATTCGATGGATACATTTAATTGGGTTTTGCCCAATTATCGCCCCTATTACGAATTTCGATTCAACCTACTTTTTGTCTCTCTCTCTCTCTCTCTCTCTCTCTCTGTTTTCTTTCTTTCCTTTTGGTAGAAATTTTCGTAAGAGCCACAAGAATTGAATTTTTAATCAGGAAGATGTAGCTCATCCACTTCATTATACTCAAACGTCCCATTCACTAGAACGAGAGGGGGGGGGGGTGATGAAACCGTTTCGTTTCCATTGTTTCATTGGTAACGTAACGAGACGACAGAACGTCTGCTGGAACTTAGCCAACGTCTGGAAGATTTTTTTTAATTAATTGTCCGAGTTAATTGAGTACCTACTGAAAAAAATGAGAGAGAGAGAGAGAGAGAGAGAGAGACGAGATCTTTCACTTCGTACATTTTTTAAACGTCAAATTGTCGTCTTTAAATCAACTATCTCTCTCTTTCTCCCTATTGGTAAGAATACATATCTCCGTTTTCTCGAATGATCAAAAGAGAATAATGAAAAAATTAGAAGAAGAAAAGTAAAGATGAAACTAAGAGAAACAGAGAGAGAAAGAGAGAGAGAAATGAAAGATACCTTTCTTTATCTCGATTGTATTGTAAAATGGTTCCTAGTGAATAAAAAAAGAACTAGAGGATCGAAAAGGGATATTTTGTAATAAGTAGGAGAAAACGATCATTATGAAATACGTCGACAAATTGGTCTCCGGGGAAATGTACCGTCTGTTTCATCGTTAATTGCAGTTTCGAAATTTCTTTACTGGCAATTTTCTACGGCAAGAATCCTCTCTATCTTTCTTTCTCTTTCGTTTTAGACGCGATCATCATCATCATCATCATCATCATCATCCGATATAATCGGATCTACTACTACTACTATTCGGATTGGGATGCGATTATCAGAGTGAACGTTTTTTTTTATCTGTATAGAAGAACGTCGTCAAGGATAATGGGCTATTGCTTTTTATTCTGTTATATTTAGAACATAAATTTCTTTCTTTTTTTTCTTATATATATATATAAATATTTTTTTTTTATAATAAACGAATTAATTATTAGTACTACATTTTAAAAAATACTGTACAACGTTTTAACCTTTATAAAGGTTTTTTATTCGATGTTCCTATGACCTTTAGTTTCGGAGATATTCTCGTATAAATTAAAGTTGTTTTCATTGATCCACTGACCTACATAATTTTCACTTGAATGAGTGTAGTGATACAGTGACCTATATAATATCCTGGAAATTTACCCGACTGTGTCAGCTTGACAAAACGTAAACAGTTTCTTTTTTTTCTCTCTACTACAGTACTCTACGCATAGATATATTATTTACTATTCTTGTATACACACAAACAGACACATACGTAGAAATGATGAATGGGATTATCCTTTCGAACATATTTACGTAACTAATGTACTTAACGTAACTAAACTACTTAAACTATGTATTTAATAATTTTTGCAATTATTAATCAGAGACTGTTATAATTACATACACGTAGTAATAAATTTATTTATGAATAAATCACAAGGTATCGATATTTTATACTTATTTGTTGTTGTTGTTGTTGTGTTGCAATCTTGAAGTGAAATAAATGAAGTTGTCAACCGAAGGGGAAGGGATAGGAATCGAATGACGATCGTTAATAAACAGTAAAAGGGTGTCTCGCGGGCTTTTCCTCGGGTTGCATTAGTCGATGTTGTTAGCTGGAGTGTCATCGACATCATCGACATTATCGTCATCGTCATCGTCATCGTCGTAGTCGTAGTCGTAGTCGTTCGAATCCGATCATGTAACGAGATATCGAGACGCGAGAGTTTGCTTAATGAGAGGATAATATTTCACAGGATGAGGTGTATCGGAGGGTGATAATTCGATGTGTTCGATATCGTCATTACGTCATCGTTCTCTCCCTTCTCTCTCTCCGATTTCTCCGATGTATCATCATCTACATTATTGTTATTGCGTTAAATTCTATGATTTCTCGTACTCGAAAGTTTCCAACTCGTGCGAAAGCGCAGACCTTGATTATTCTACGGCATGGAAATTCCCATGAGAATATAAGCGCTTGCGTGATACAGAAATTGCGTGTATGTGTGTGTGTGTTTGTGAGAGGCAGAGGAGAGGAGAGGAGAATCGAATTGCGGTCGTAATTTTGTGGAGGAGTGGCCGAGCGAACGGTAGCGAGTACCAATAATTATCCTAATTGCAGGCCATACGCGTGTCTCGTGTAAACAACGATCCTCGATTGGATATTCGTCGAACGTTCCACGTGAAACAACAGGGAAAAGATTTATTTCTCTCCGTATTTGCGGTATTATCCATAAGCGTAACACCATTTTCTTATATAAACTGATCAGAGAAAAATTGATCGATCCTAACACACACGTAGTAGACAACAAATTTATTGCAATATTTTTTGTTTGTTTGTTTATGAAGAGTTTGTTCATATTGATATGACAATATTTATTTATAGTTGAAATTGATGTTTGTATTATTGAAAATTTAAAACTGACACACGTATGAATTTTTGTCTTCAATGAAATATAATGGATTAATTAATTATTCGATCCTTTTGTAAGGATCATTCAATATCCATCAGTTGGAGTAATTTGTCGATTTTCGTCGTATCACGTCAGTCGTGAAACAAGCTATAATCGTTGAGAGATCTAATCATGGTTTTGTTCAGTATTGAGAGTCATACATCAGTCTATCGTTTTACGTCATGTGTTTTCTGTATTCTATCCCCCTTTTTCTTCTTTATTTTTCTCTGTCTCTCTCTAAACCAACCCATCGATCTCATCTGGGTCATGTCAGAGTCGTGATTCTGGCATACGACAGAAAAGAGAGAAAGAGAATGAGAGAGAGGGGTGAGAAACCATCGTTGGATTGACAATGGGTGCTTTAGGATTTCGCTTGATATTCTTCTTGTTTTTTTTTCCCCCTTTTGTCGTTTCGTCCTTTCCGTGGTCTCGACCGTCGCTCGATTTTACGGCGAATCAGCATGAATACAGAAATGAAAGGAAAAAAAAAAATAATAGAAAAGCAAAAAGATTAAAAAGAGACAATTTTCTAATATTTTTCGAAAAATTATATCCTTTGAAAGAAAAATAATAGACGTTTAGATAGAGAGAGAGAAAGAAAGAGAGGTATATTATTATTCGATTGAAAAATTAATACGAGAGTTATTAGCATATTTTTTTCTCATCGTGAGAACTCATACGAAGTATTTAAACTATCGTTTTATAGTTTCATTCGGTCTCATTTCAAATGGCATAAGTTTACGTATGTTAATAAAAAATAAGTGGAAAAAACAGATGTGTGCAGATCACACACGGTAGAAGTGAAACCTTTAAAGAAAATCAAGCTTCGAAATAATTGAATTGTAATACAGTGCCATCTATTGAAAAAAACCTTACAGAACCTAGATAACCTAGCTCTAAATAAAAATCTTTAAATTAGTAATAAAAAATAATACAAAATAAAAAAAAAATCGCGATAAAAATTGTGCTATCTGTTAAGTTAGAAAAAATCACCCTGATTCTAAAAAAGTTTTCACTTGAAAAAGTAAAAGTTCACATAACCAGAAGAGAGACAAGTGATTATATTTTTTTATTTTTTTTTATTGTCGACGTAATTCTAACAATTTTCGTACGTACTTAAGAAACACAAATGATAATTAGTTCTTGGTGTTGACGAAACGTTAGAAAGCATTAGCAGAAGAATACAATATAATGGGAAAAGAAGTATAATACGAGTGGTATCATATGAGAGAAGTTACGCTTTTACCGGCGTGTATTTCGTTTCAAGTATTTTTTTTCTTCTTGTTGTTGTTTTCTCTCCCTCTCTCTCTCTCTCTCTCTCTCTTTCTTTTCTTCCTTCTTTTTGCCGGGTAACATTTTGTTGTTTCCTTTTTCTCTTTACTTCTTTCGCACACACAATAGCTCGACCTTTTCAACACGGGGGCAAACCAATTTCATTAATTACTCCAGCCGCGAGAAAATGCATTTGGCGTTGGTATTCGAAGGGGATATGTTGCGATGGTGTTGGGTTCTATTCCTACTGTTACCGAAAAAAAGAAAAAAAAAAACAACAACAACAAAAACACAAAATCATAAAAAATGAATAAAGGAAAAAGGTAACCATGGGAAACGACACGCTTGAAGGAAATGAGTTACACGTCGTGTTCGATAAACATTTTCATTTCACGGGCCTATTTGATGAACTTTTCTGTTACTCTTTCTTTTTCTTTCCTTTCCTTTAGTTTCGTTTCGTTTCGTTTCGTTTCGTTCCGTTTCGTTCCGTTTCGTTAGATACCTTTTTCTAAATGTTTTAACACGCCTTTACAAACATGCACAAGTCCTTTTGACATATTCGTTTGACTCATTTTTAAATGGCAAAAAGAAAGATAGAAAGAAAGAGAGAGAGAGAGAGAGAGAGGAATGCATTTATTTGTATACGTAAAATTTCGAATGGCTCTTTGTACTTCTGACTGTAAAACTGACATACTACGGCGAGAGGGTTTGCCTTGTAATTATACAATATGCATTTCAAAGTTTGTATTTTTTTTTCTCAAACTATGTCATACGATCGTAGTTTTAATAGAGAGGAAGTATAACGTTATCGCAGAATCTTATTCGAGTTCATTTTTCATGTTTGTAAATTCTAAATAATAACTGTAATAATAATAATAATAATAATAATCCTTAATGGTTATAGAAGTCGTTCGAACGATTAGAAGTTCCCCTTTATTATAATAAATGAAGGGGGAAAAAGTAGAAATAGACATTTTCGTACTCTCATTTTCTATCATCTGCATAGAATTGTAAAGCGGAGACACACGTATAAAATGGTCTTGCGGAAAACGAGCGAATCCTAACTGCGATTTCTAACAACGTGGCCATCAACGTGTTCGTACGGACAATGCTCTTACGATTGTTCGAAATCGTTCTCGTTGCTGACTCTATATGCAAAAAACCCTTTTTACACACATTTATATACATGTACAATTTGTGAAACTAAACTTGTCGAGACTATATCCGAGCCATTTGGCGATGATCGTCTGATCATATCAAAAGTATTATTGTAATAATACTCGTTCGTCCCATGAAATTTATGATTATTATTCCATCGGCGTCTCGGAGATGACTATTACTCCGAGAGAAAGAAAAAGAGGAGGATGATGATGACGTGAATTGTCTCGCAGGATGATTTTCCCTCATTGATCAAACGTTCAGAACAAACGAGAGGTCCAGTCGTTAACGCTAATTAGCATGCCGATTATCGACGGTTCACCTGCTCTCACAAAATGTACACACACACACACACACATACATACACATATCCGACCAATTGTTTCCTCGAATTATATGCTGATATTTCAACGAAATTTTCAATTTTCCAAATTTATTATTCCTCGTTCCTGTACAGCACATTTGTTCCACGATTTTAACTACTATTTTAACCATTCATTTTCTTTCCCTGTGTTATATCACCATACCGTTCTTTTATATCTCTCCGGTTAAATAAATATTTCTTCTCGATAATTTAACTACGAAATACGACGTGTATGTATTTTTTGTTTTGTTTTGTTTCCCTCTCGATTACTATGTAAATGAAATGAAATGAAGTTTTATTACTTTAATCAGAACAGAGATAGAGAGAATAAAAATTACTTTCTTTTTTTTTTTTTTTGTTCATATTCGTTACTTATTATTATTATTATCGTCATAATTGTAAAAAAGTATGGACACTTTATATGCATTACTAAAATCAATTCATTTTAATTAGATCGTCAAAATACGATAATAATATTTTATAATTGCTGTTTTTTTTTTTCTTGTTCAATTTGATCATTATGTTTTCTAACGTGGTATTCATTACAAGTTGAAATTTTCCACTTATTTTCCCTCAACCCCTAATGTCAACAATAAACCAAGTGTTTTATATTCCAACTGATGACGTATCCAACAACCCCCTACTCAGCAAGACGCATACGTGAATTTTAATTAGATCCTATTATCAATAATTACGCGTACGCATTAGCATAAAAGTTTCGTGATCCATTGTTTTAGCACGACACGCTGTCTCGGTTATCATAGTTGTTATATTTTTATTTATGCTCGATGCTTGGTATATCAAACTAGGCCGATAGTTTAGAATGTAAGAAGAAAACAACTCATATATTCATTTACAATGCAAATGATGTAATATTCATTCTAATTAAATTGATACCGATTCAAATAAATTCAGAGAACATTTTGAAAAAAAGAAATAAGACTAAATATGAGAAAAATCTTTAACCCTTTCGCAAAAATGTGCACGGTAAAATGCTCGAGTAAAATTAACAACGGCCGCATTTATGCTTCACGGCAACCAGAGTTGGTTTGACGGTGTTTATTGAAAAAAATATCCCACAAATTAAATTATTTATAACATTTAAACATATTAACTTTTTATTAAACTTGATTTGAAGCAGGTGACTCTAATCGTTCGTCATATTATGTATTATACAATGTACAATGCGTGGAATTTTATGCATAACGAATATAGTCGCCCGTAGTATGTGAGTGGCATTTTATGGAGAGCGACTATAGTCGCCCGTAGTGACGAAAGGGTTAATCCTGGATAAAAAAAAAAGGAAAATCGAATGTTAGTAAAAGATGATAGAACTATCGTAGATGGTGCAGTCAGGTGTTCGGTTTAAGCCAAGAAAGATATCGTGTGGGAATCCAGAGTAATGGAAGTCATACGTCTCTACAATTTATTGGAATATCAATGTGCTTCTAGTACCACAGTTGGGGGATGCTAACACCATTGCCAGAAACGTGGACCACGTATCTCAACGTTGAAATAGAATACGTATATCAATGTAGATTTGGTTCCGTTAGATCTGTGAAAATTTGATCATTCTAAGAAATGAATATAAATAAATAAATAAGTCGATTAATTTAGTAAAATTGTTGATAATATTTGTCAGATAGTTTAACTTAATGTGTTAGAGTTAACAAATATGAAATACAAATCTTTACAAATGCGTACAATTCAACTGGGTTATAGAGAATTTGACAAACTTTAATAAAAAAAAAAAAAAAAAAAAAAAAAAAAACAGTTCAAATGAATCATCCATCTTTCTTGCGATCGATCAAAAATACATATGTTCGATTACGATATATATGATGGTGGTCTATAGTTCAACGTTGGAAACGATTTAATCGATAGAAGGTATATTTTGTTGTTGTTGTTTGCGTCGGACAGTTTGTCATAAGTAACTCGATCTTTTCGATGGCTTTTACATTGGAAGAAAAACGTCGGTCATTTTTCCAACGAATCGTAAAAGAAGGAATTTAAAATATTTCATTCAATCATTTTTTTTTTCTAAAAAAAAAAAAAAGAGACTTGACCGATCTACTAATCGATCGGGATGAGAAGATAGAGAGGAAAAAAATATGAAACCAAAAAAAAAAAATACAAAAACGTGAGAGAATATCTTTGATAAAGTGACTTCTTTTTTTTTCTCCTGACCTTGTCTCTGATTTCCTGTCGCATCTTTTCTCGTTCTTCCTCCATTTTACGGTGTTTCTCTTTCCTCCTCTCCTCAGCTTCCCTGATGGCTTCTTGCCTTTCCCTCTCGGCCTCCTCCTCCTTTTCCTTATCGTCATCGTCTCCTCCTTCGCCACCGACCGCTCCTAAAAAACGACAAAATAAATTATCAATGATTTGCCTTTTTTATTTATTTATTTATTTCATTTTCAATTTTATTTGAAACAAATCTTTCTACGTAAAATCTTTAACTTATTCGTAAATTCCGTTTAAGACTTTAAGAAGTTTATTTGTGTGTGAATACAGAAACGCGTTAATCGATGCACATTCAAAGGTAAATTACAGATAATGGTCCTTATATTTTATTCATCGTTCGTACTATACGGTATTGCTTCCTACGGTTTTGGTAAGCCACAAGTATCTTAGTTACAGTTAATAGATGAACTACGAAATGATAGTATCTCTAGGGAGTCGATAAATGGTCCTGGTTACCATCAACGCCATCATCCTCCAAACCACTTTCCTTCAAATTAATTATCCTCCTATCTTTTATTACTTTTTCCTTTTTTATTATCTCAAGAGTAATATATATTTTTGACTTATCATTAAAGCAATTAAATCATTTGTTTGAATAATTCGAATCACATTTGTTAAATTCGTACATATTTAGTAATTTCATTGCCAACATACGTAAGAAGGAAGCAAATTGTTTGCATTTCCGTGTGCAAACACCGACTGCTGCTTTGAGTCAAGGTAATGTATATGTTTATTTGTATGTGTGTGTGTGTGTGTACATGTGTATGTTTTTGGTTAAATAAATAATGTACCTATATGTTGAGTATAATAACAACGTAAACATAATACCGTCTACAGTCAATACGTTTTGATTCGTTATTAAATGTAACTACTGTCGGTGATATCACAGATATTTTTTTTCATTTCATATGACGTTATTTGTACTTTTCATTATCTGTACTTTGTCATGGGTATTCATTCATTCATACAACAAAATTAATTTTTATTTCAATGTAAGATTGTATTTATAAAATATAAAGAATGAGACGAGTGCGTATCATTTATTTAATAATTATAAAAATGCGCGCCTGTACAGATGCAACCCTCTGTTGATGCGTCCCAACTGGGACGGAATTATTTTTAAGCCTAAACTGTTTATGCACGCATGTATTACGGGTTGCCTAACTTTCGGACAGAAACCAAAATTCCGTCCTGCGATATAGCACTCGTAAGCAACATTTTCAAAGTTTGTCTGGAGGGTTGCATTTTTATAGGCGTAATATATTTTTTTAAATAATAATACAAATTTAAGTGTAATTTTTTGTTTCATCGAGTTTGTTTGTTTTGTTTATCTATACCTGTCGCGTATTTTCATTGCATCCGTTTTTAAATCATCCTTGTTCTAAAGAAATTTGTACTTGAAAAAGAAATAACGGAGAGAACATTATCTCGTGGTAATATTGAGAGAACGGGGAAATAAGGAAGACTGGAAAAAGAGATATCGAAGAGTAAAGAAGAAGTAGAAGAAGAAGAAGGAGAAGAAGAAGAAGAAGAAGAGAAAGCAAAAGGGTTCTTTTTCCCTTCCCTTCCCTTCTTCTTCATCGTCTGGCGGAGAAGGATGTGCCAGAAGCCCGAAGGCTCGAGGAAATTAATACTACTTCTGTCTCGGCAACGTCTTCTATCTCTCTCTCTCTCTCTCTCTCTCTCTCTCTTTCTCTTTCTCTCTTTCTCTTTTCTTTTTCTCTCTTTCCGCTTTTGCGGTTCTCGACGTTCCTTCTATTTGCACTCGTTCTTTATATTTTGCAGCACCGCAGTACTTTGATGTCCAAACCTAGGCACAACCATTTTCGCTCGACTTGCTTTTTGGCTTCTCTTACTTCTATCTTTTTCCCTTTCACCCTTCCCCCTATCCCTTCCACCCTTCTCTCTTCTCTTCTCTTTTCTTTTCTTTTCTTTTCTTATCATCGTCGACTGCACTCGACGAGTTGTCCCAGCTTTAAACGATATCTCTCACGTAGGTCTTGCATTTTTGACAAGGACCTTTAATCCCTGACCAACCTTATGAGAACACGTTTCATTTATTTTTTAAATATTTATTTCATTGCAAATTTGTACGTGACTCTGACGATAATGTTACAAATCTTTTCGAAAAGTTGAAAATCTATAGAAAAATGAAATAAGATTTGATCTACTTTTGATAGTAAGTAGTCAAAGAATATTAATAGTCAGACACAGATGACCGACGAATAAGAACGTCGCAGTGCGACGGAAATGCGGCCCCCGTTGGCTACGAAAAGGAGGACGAGCTTGGTTTTTCAGGGTGCACACTTGCTTGCACATTTCTCTCTCTCTTTATACGAAAAGAGAAAAATCAAGTGGTATGAGAATGAGAGAAAGAAATAAAGAAAGAAAGTAAAAAGAATAGGGCGGTCGAGTTTTTCAAGAAAATTTCTCGATCGAGTCAGTAATGTGACCCATCTGGTGTAGTAGTGGTGGTGGTGGTGGTGGTGGTTGGGCTGTCATGGTTCCATGCTGTCGCACATTCGATAGGACGATAATGGCCGTGGTCCAAGAACAATCGTCCTTTATTTGTAAAAGAGGTAAAAAAGTAAAACACACAAAGCGACTAGTTCGCACGGATATTATCGAAAATCTACAAGGAGACAAATTTTCATGTTAAACCCCATGAATACGTTTTAACTTTATATTTATTATCCTCAATAAAATCATCATTTTCTAAATGAATTATTTATTAATTAATTCTATTCGAATATAAATGTGACAAAGTTATTTGTGTTGTATTAGAAATTTTTACACACTTTTTGGTGATTCTATACAACAAAAACAAAATATGAAGTATAGTAAAATTGATGTTGTCTATCTAGTAAGAAAATAGAATTTTAAACAAAATATTAATATAAAACGAATTTTTTAAACTTAAGGATAAGAAAAAGAAAAAGATGAAGGGATAAAGGGAATAACCTTTTTTTCCCCCAGCCCATCTTGTTAGAATAAATTCGAACGAATTTATATCCATAATCTCATTTGTAGAAATAATGTAAAATACAACGTATCTCTTTTTCTACGATTAATTACGTATAATGCTAATTGGAATAATCCAGGAAGCAGTAGCAGCAGCAGCAGCTGCTGGTTCGATGTTAAGAGCTCGAAAAGTCAATCCTAAAAGAAACGAAACGAAACGAAACGAAATAAAGAAGAAAAGAAAGAAAGAAAGAGAATGAAATAAATGAGCGACATAGATAAGGATGAAAATCGTAGTAGTATTTTCTCGTAAAAGGATTGAGGCTTGTGAGAGCCAATGAGGAAGAATTACTTACGATTTTCATCTATCTTTCGAGTCCTTTTCCTTTATCCTTTATATATTTCTTTCTTTTTTACTTCATGGTGAACTATTAAAAATCGTGGTAGAATCGTTTCTCGTTTGTAAAAAGAATTAAGAACGTTTTGTGATCCTTTGACCATCTGTGTTGATTTAAATGGACAGAAAAAATACTCTTCCAAAGGATCTATCAAATTTTTCTTTTTTCTTTTTTATTATTCTCCAGCAAATTGCTAGCTCACCATGGCAAGTGAACGATTTATTTTTTTGCATAGTTTAAATTTCCTTTCATCTAAGTTGCAATCAAATAAAATCGTACAATCAAACAAATCGAATCGATTTTCTTTTCTACGTACGAGAAAATAAAGTCTGTCTCGTTATTGTGATCACGTAGTGTCCATGAAAACCCATGACTTGACCACTCTCCCTATCTTCTATCGCCAATTTCTTTTACCCATTTTATTTCTTTCTCTTTTTTTTCTTGTTGTTGTCGCAAATTATCCTTAAGGGAAGAAAGTATTTTAGTTAATCATATAAAAATACTTAATCGTGATTTGAAAATAGTATTTTGTATGTTTAATGAATAAACAGAAAAGAGTGTCCTTGTTTTGGGAGGTTGCAATATATTTGAATAAAAAAAAAAAGAAAGATAAACGAATATTCCGCAATGCGGAAAATGTCGTGCAGTTTTTAAATAATTTACATACACACACACAATTCACATAGACGCGCGTGCTTCCAGTTGTTTTCAAATATTCCAATGGAATGTTATAATTAAATTATCAAATAGGAAATGAGTTTAATTAATGTTGCCCTACGAATTTCGATATCTCGTTCAGTTATTTAAAATACCTACGTGATGCACTCTTATCGTCGATTAATATTTGCCAAGGTACGAATAAAAAATAGAAAAAGAAAATCTCGAAGAATCTGATCTTCGGTTTCTCATTTTTTTATGAAACGATATGAAAATATTCTATTGGAACGTTAACTTGCATAAAAAGAGAAAGAGAGATAGAAAAAAATGTTGCTTTTTTTTTTTTCTTATTTCAATTCTCTTTCTTTGCCGTGTGCAAAACTTTTGGTAAAATTCATCGCGTGGACACCAAGGGGTGGTGATATGTTCGAGAATTTGAATTCCTTGCATTCCACTTTTTTATTTGACAGTATGAAATTCCACCTGAGGTCGTGTCCGAGGTAGGTTTTTTCCTCTTCTACATTTTTGCTTTTTTTTTTCTTTTTATTTTTTCATCAGAAGACCCTTTCAAGTCTAAACTTTTATTTCATCCAAACTTGTCTACTTTTTTTCACCAGACTGTAGAAAAAAAAAAGAATAAACCAGTTTCCAAGTATGCACGAAGAGTTTTTCTTTTTCAACGAGAGGAGGACAAAAAAATTGTTAAGGAAGAGTTGTCCCAACTTTTTCCATATGGATAGAGTTTAGAAAAAGAAAAAAATCAAACTGATGGGGTACGTACACCTTAGAGAACACCTTAGAGAACTGTAAAAAGGACAAAAAATCGTACGACTTTTTAAATATCGAATAATAGTTTCGTGAAACGTTTGTGCAGAATTTCTAAACTTTGTGACTTTTGTGAAAATATTTAAGAAATAAGAAGAAAATTTATTGTGTGTGTGAAATCGTAAAAGAAAAATGATGAAAACGAAACGATCATTCCTCGACACGAGAAAGTATTGTTTTCTATTTATTTATTTCTTTGACTTTTTGATTCATATTATTTCTTAGACGTTTGTTTCGAAAATAACAAAACACAGGTGTAGGAAATGTTTGAGCCAACAGTTTCTTCAAAACTTAACTCGATCGTTGTAAATGGTACGTTACTTTTATCCGTAACTTATTTTTCTTTCGCGTTGTCTGAAAAAAAAGAAAATAAGAAAGAAAAAAAGAAAGATAAGAAGAAAATGATATAGAAAAATAGAAAAAGATATAAACGTTGATTCTGAAAAGAGGTATGAAAGGAATCGTTTGTCAGAACGCGTGTCACCGATGTGTGTGCGTGTATTCGACATGGTGAAAGTATCGATAACTTGTCCCGTGAAAAACCTACAATTCATCTCTCTTTCAAAAGCAGAATCCCAACCCTTTTCACTCTCTTATAGGTTTGAACTACTTCTTTCACGAATGTCTTGAGTTATCGAACACGTTAACTTTTAATTAAATAAATGAACAATAATCATATAAAACATTTATTTGAATTTAATCATAAATTGCAATATTTTGATATATAAAAATTACGTGTCACATTTGTACGCAATGGACTCTTAAGCTACTGAACCGATTTTAATCAAATTTTGCACACTGTGTGCAGTTTCATCCAACTTGAAAGATAGGATAGTTTATATTTCAATTTATAATCGAAATATTATTTTATTGCGAATCGGACTGATTGTGAGCCACAGCAACGCGTGGCGGGGCACTCTAGTTTACTATATATATATATATATATAATTATAATTATTAAAGTATATAATTTATATGCAAATAAAGATATATATGTGGCATTGAAATATGACAATAAAGAGTTGTAAGAAAGGAGAAAACGAAAGGATGAATTAGCTTGTTCGTTGTCACTGCTATTTCGCGAAACTCCTCGAGTTACAAAGCCGAGAGAAGGAAATAGGGGTGGTTGAGTGAGGGGTGAGCGAGGGGCTGAACTCGGTAGACTTCGCGAAGTAGCCAAGTTTCATAGGAGAAGAGTTAGCCGAGAACCAATTACTTTGGTAAATACATAGAGAATAGATGCTAATGAGTGAGACGAATAGTCTCGTTACGCAGAATTAAACCCGTTCGTGTAGAACGTGTCGTCGTCTCATCGATGTCATCTTAGATTTCGTCGAGATAATTTGTTCAAGAGAGAGAGAGAAAGAGAGAGAGATAGGAGAAGATGTGTTGTTTAAATCAAACTTTCAAACACTTTTCTACGAACACACGTGTTTGTCTGTGTATAAGAAATAGAAATATAATATTAAAGAAATATCCTATCATTTTTAATAACATTTTTGGAAAGCTGAGAAAGTAAGAGACATCCTGAAAAATACAAACTTTCTTTTAGAGGATAAAAGACGATAAGTGGTCCCCGTTTGATTTTGACATTTGTTGGCTAGAAAATTCTGGTTTGCATTTATTTTATACAAAGCTCTTTCTAAAAATGCATCTCTTGCATAGATAAAATGTGTCGTAACGTAGGAGAGTTATTTCGTGGCAATGACAAATTAGTAGTATCATCTTTGTGAAGAAAAAAAAAAGATGAAAGATAATTTGATCAATTTTATCTTAAAATATCGACGATCTTGATATACATTCATTGAGAAATAATAATAGTCTCATTTCGTAATCCAGTTGTAGAGAAAGCAACTTGAAATAGATATTGAATTTGCAATTTGTTGCAATTGAGTATCAATTCACTCGGCAATACGAGAGTAGCAGCGTGTTTTTTTTTCTTTTTTTTTCTTATTCTCTCTCCCTCTCCCTCTCTCTCTCTCTCTCTCTCTCTGTCTATTTTTCTCGATCTTCTTCTTATTTCCTATCGATCGTATTTTTCATCGGTCGGAAAATTCAACTCGCAAACGCGCGTAATTCGCTCGTTTCCTCGGTCCAAGCGGTTTTCCTGGTATCGGTTAATTCGAACGAGCGAGTTCATGCAGATTGCAGACCGATGAAAGAGCTTGCGGTGCTGATGGAAAGTAAAAGAGTGAAAGAGAGAGAGAGAGAGAGAGAGAGAGAGAGAGAGAGAAACTACCTGCTCGTTTTCTCCTCGTAACGATGTCCGTTTCTCTTCCCTTCTCTTCTCTTCTCTTTCTATCTACATACACGTACACAAAAACCAATACACATTTAAAGACACATATGTATATAACGCACACTTTTCTACACTTTTCATCTTCCTACTACCTATTCTATCCCATCGTTTCAAATAGACGTAAACTTGTTTCGCTATCGAGCTAGTGGCATCTGCGGGCCGCTGATTGGATGCTGGATAATTTTAACCTTTTTCGTTTTCTTTTTTTTTCCTATTACTGTACATCGTAGAAAGGTGCCACTTGTTCTCTTTTAAAATGCAGTTTAAATGCAAATCCGTCGTCCAGTACATCCCTCAAATGACGCGCTTCCGTTTGAAAAGATCGAAGACGAATGGGATAAGTGAAATTCTTCTATTTTATTTCTTTTTTACGATTTATATATTTGTGACAATTTAATAAATAGACGATTAAACAAAATTGTTAAGACCAATTAATGTCCTGCGAATGTTCACAAAGGTTAAATTTATTGGAAGATTTTATTACTAATAAATGTTATATAGATTAATACGAGTATGCATGTATGTATGTATTATTATTATTATTAGGTGTAGGTATAAATTATAAATTTGATTAAAATCTGTGCTTTACTAAGCACGATTTTATTGTAGTTAAATGATTTAAAGGACCGATGAGGGAGAGAGAGAGAGAGATTGGAGGGAAACTCCGTTGGTTCGATGGGTGATAGTGAAATGCAAGTGAATGTGCGTGAACGCGAGCATGAGCGAGAATCCACTCGCTGCTCACAGATGTTTCCAACGAGCCGCTTTCGTGTCCAGGAGCGATATTCACTGCGAACGATTGGCTTTGAATTCACTACCCAGCAAATAGATTACCATACGGAATTATAGACGTGTTTGCTAACTGAAATAACGCATACGCGCGTATTACATCCAATGGGGAACACACTTCCTTCATATATGCATATATATATATGTATATGTATGTACTTATACACGAGTGCTTAAGGTTTATATATTACACAAAGATATGTATACGTATGCGAGAAGCGAGTAATCGTTATTGCTATATGGTCATTCCTCTATACATAACAGAATTTATCTTTTATTCCTTTAATATCCAACGAATTAATAAAAAATATATTTGTCAATTTTTCTTCATATTTATTTTGTATATATATATATATGTATTAGGTCGAGTCTTAAATAACTTCTGTTTTTATTTTATGAGACAAAGAATGGTGTTTCTATCACTAATAAGTGTAGGACACTTTTCATGGTGTTTTTCTTTTTTTGCACTCTTTGTATTTGTTGGACGTGTATCTATTGAATTTTGCTTCAATATTACCTTTAAAAGGTTCGTCAAAGTTGAAAAGACGTCCTGCACTCGGTTCGTCTTTTAACCTTTGCTTACCACTCTTCCTGTAAGTAACACGCTGACCAAGTTGAAAAACAAACAAGAATGATCAATATTTGCGATAGATTAGACGTACGAAAGTTTCTTCTTTCCATATTTAGCAAAATAATTGAAACATAAAAATGTTACAGCAGAGTATTTGTGTAAGCGTAAAAGAAAAAAAAAAGAAAAAAGAAAAAGAAAGAAAGACAGATTATCCGAGAAATAAAATCACGTTCGTTTGCAAATCTTTGACGAAATATATAAATCCTTCAATGGATGGAAAAATGGGATTTAATCGGCTGTAAAAACGAAGAAATCAGCTTTCGCGTTTCCTATTCTTTTTTTCTTCTTCTTCTTCCTCTTCTTTTTTTTTTTTTTGGTTCCTTGTTCGTACGATCGAGAAGGATGTCGTTCGCGCGACGACAGAAGATGAGAAAATCCTCTTTAATGCTCGCTTTACTCGGGTATCAAGCGCGACAGCTCGAATTGTCCTCGTAAAAGGAGCTTTTCGTTCTAACCCTTTAGTAAAGAATATGCTGTATACGCGTGGTTATGTAATTCTACGGATCTGAAGTACAGGATGTAAACTACCGAGAAATAATTTACGATAAAAAAGTGCTACGTGTTTTTGTCGGTACGTACCTAATTCTAATTATAAAAAGAAAAAGAAAAAAAGAAACAGAAAGAGAGAGAGAGAGAGAGAGAGAGAGAGGAAGAAAAACTTGGTTAAATTGTAGTATAATAAATTTTACAGCAGGGATATAATAAATAAGTTTACTTTCTTGATCAACTTGCTTTTGATTTTGCTTTTGTTCAGTTACAAAGTTTCGCGTTAAGAAAGTACCAAGTGTAAAGTACTGAAAACGATATTGCGATAATAAACTATGCAAGAAGAAGAAGAAGAAGAAGAAGAAGAAGAAGAAGAAGAAGAAGAAGTAGAAGTAGAAAATAAAGAAATAAAATAGAATCATAAAAAAAAACGTAATAAAAGGATATTCCTTTCGCACTTCTTGTTATTCCATTTATACGCATGTATAAATAAAATGTCAACGCGCGAATTTGACGATGAAATCTTTTCACGAAGA
This sequence comes from Polistes dominula, assembly GCF_049000335.1. Taxonomy (NCBI): domain Eukaryota; kingdom Metazoa; phylum Arthropoda; class Insecta; order Hymenoptera; family Vespidae; genus Polistes; species Polistes dominula. The sequence continues at coordinate 524,893 of NW_028301150.1, forward strand.
GAATACGATTAATTAAATGACAAATTTGTGATTTTTCGCGATACGTAAAAGTCAAAGGATCTTAAATCGAAAGAAAGAAAGAAAGAAAAGAAAGGAAAAATAGGAGGAAACGAGATACGAAAGGAGAGAAGAAAAAGAAAAAAATAAAAGATAGAAAAGAAAAAAGAAAAGGAAGCAAGGAAATAACGAAGTCTTATCTGATGCACGAAACGGCTACAATTTTGCTCGTTATCCTTGCGTTCGTTGGGGGTGTACCTCAGGAGTCCTTTGAAAATTTTATCTTACCGAGTTGATCGAGGTTTCGTGTTGAGAAAAAATGTTTCCTTTCATTATCGCCTTCCCCTAACATTTATGACTTTCTTAACGTTACGCAAGCAATGAATACACCGGTTTCTCTTTCTACGATAATTGAGATGTAGATCGGTGCAAGAAACTTTTCTCATAACGATTTACCAATTATATATCGAACAACACAAATATATACATTACACCCTTTTCTTTTATAATTTATGATCTTTCTTTTTTTGTAATAAAATCTGATAGCTTGCAATACTTTGCTTATACACACGATAAAAAGAAATAACAAGGAAAAGAATATTTCGATTCATTTGGGTTCGGATTTAACGAAATATATATGTATACACATACATAGATTTTGTTCTTTTTCATTTGGTTTGGTTCTCTCTCTCTCTCTCTCTCTCTCTCTCTCTCTCTATGTCCGTCTAATCAGAATCGTTTATTTGAAATTTCCGCTTTTTCTTCGAACGAGGTGAATCACGATAAAGGTTTTACTCGGGGAAAAAAGGATGAGAGTGCTCAGCTGAATGTGAGAGAAAGAAAGGGAAGAAGAGGACAAAAGAAACCCACTTTTTTCTCTCTCTCTCTCTCTCTCTCTCTTTCGATCCTTCACTCGTAGATCAGCCTACTACCGAGGGTAAGAACAAATTGTCTGGACGTTTTTGTGCTCATGCATAAAACATGGCTTCGTTGTCGGACGTTAATGCAAACAGACATCGAACTTGCTGGTTGTTCCATTGCTTTGGAGAGAGATCTTCGTCCTCTTTTCTCCCACCCAACTATCCATCCCATTCTCCCTTCTCTTTTTCTCTTTTACTCTCTTTTATTTCTGTTTTTTTTTTCATGCATCAATCTTATTAACTAGAATCAACCTGAGATATTCTATCCTGCTGTTCGACAATAAATTTCCAAGTCTCTCAACCAACGGTCCTGTCAACCTAGACCACTTTCTCTTAGAGCTTCCCACAAATCCCAACCCCCTTTTGCACCCTCCTAGGCCCTTTTATCATTTGCTTTTCAAATCGAGGGACTCACCATGTTTTTATGCCATTCCCCTTGTTTTTCTTCTTCCTTTATCTTTGCCTTTTGTTTTTTTACAGATTTTGTTTTGTTATTATTTTTTTTATTTTATTTTATTTGTTATCACAAACGATTTGATTCGAGGAAAGGGGGAAATAATTTGATGTACTTGTCACCACGCGACATGTTAGACGTATTCTCTTTTATTTTTATTTTTTTGGTTCTCCTTCTTCTTCTTTCACACTCCATAAACTAATGAAAAAGAACTTTCTCAGTCATGAGAAAGCTTTATTAAGCGGAAGAGAAGAGTTTCTTCTATGGTGTGTGTACTTTGGTTAACAACTCATCCTACTATCCTCGACATCCTTCTACTTTGCAGTTTGGATTAAAAGTTTTGAGCAATTTTTAATGAGCTTAGAAATTTGTATATTGACTATTCCAGAAGAACTCAAGGGATTTCAACAGTTTCTATAAGTTTTGCTAAAGAAGAAGCATCCTGATTGCTTTGTTATATATATATATATATATGTTCTTTAATTTTATACTCTCACGAGTACAGTCCTTATTTCGTTATCAAAATTTGTCGAGAAAATCTATTCTTTTTTTTTAAATATCAAATTGATTGTTATAAAATAATCTATTGAGGGTATTTTTTGTTGTTGATATTTACAATCGATTATTAAAAATGTTTTAAAGCAGACATTGTACGATTTGTTCGTTGGTTTAATCCACATTGGTCGGTTATCATAAGCCGAATAATCGCTGAGTAGTCTTGATTAAGCTACTCTCAAGTAATTAACCATGTCGCATCTCTAGTGTTTGCCACCAAATCGATAACCACGTAGAACGTCCAATCGCAGATTGGTCAGGCTCGTTACGTTCAGGTATAATTAGATTACAATCTTAAATTGATTCGCTTGAAGAAAAATTTTTGAACGAAGCAGTAACTCTCCGTTACTTTTCCATCCCCATTTTTGATTATACTTTTATTATTACACGTTCTACGATCTTAACTCGAAAAGATAATCAATCGAAAAACGATATAATAATTTTGAATAATTTTTTCAAAAAAAAAAAAAAAAGAAAAATATTTGCGCTCACAAGCAATATTTTCAAGTGTGTATGGAGGGTTGCAATCCTACAGGCGCGCATTTTTTATAATTATTATAATATATAATAAATTATTCTATTCCTGATACTATGCACTCGTCTAATTCTCTCGAAATTTATTTGTTTGAAGGTTTAACTCTTCTAACTTGTGTGATCTGCACACACGTTTTTATTTCCGTAAGAATGAAAAGGTTGAGAAAGAGTAGGCCACGTCGGACTTTCCACATTATCTCCTTTCTTTCTTATCTACTTTTACACTTTTTCTCTTTTTCTTTCCCTTATCCCTTTTTCTTCTTTCCCCCATGACAAAAGTATGACGAGGGAAATGAAGGGTTTGCTCGCAAGACGGTCGTTTGTTCCAGGTATAGGACATATAAATCTTGTTGACGCTCTAGAACGATTTTTATCGTCCATAAACTTTTCCAAATATTTATTCTTGTCGTCCGGTCCTAACCTCGATCGAGTAACCTTAATAGGTACGAGAGTAAACTTCAAGATATATTCCGTATTACTTTTAATAACTGAAAGAACAAACAATTATTTCTCAAAAGACCTACTTTCTTTTACTTATTGTTTAAATATACTTTTCACCATTTACGCAAAAATTAAATAATAAACGACAGATAATTAATAATCAACAGATTCATTCGTAATATTTTACTTGTAATAAAAACTCATTCATTATTTATGATAAATATATTCTTTAACAATAAAATTGATAAATAATTAGTAGAAATATTTCTGTGACTCATTCTACTAATCTGAGAATTTAGTCAAAAGTTTGACACGAAGACGATTGAGAAAGCAAATGTACTTTCACGCGATATTCTTCTTTCTCCCCTTTTTCTATTATTGTCGATTCAGAAATGTGCCTCATCTTCTTTGAACTTTGATGTTCGAACTTATGGTTAACACGCGATATTCTTTTCCGTTCCCTTATATCTATTCTCTCTATTCTTTTTTAAACCCTTCCATCCATTATAACGTAGCTTTCAACTTTTAGATACACGCAACAACCAGAGAAAATAGATAGAAAGAAATAGAGAGAGAGAGAGAGAAAGACAGAGAGATAGATAGAGAGAGCAAAAATGACACATAGAAAGACCGATGGCTTTCGTTCGTGTCGAACGATTGAAATATTTCTTCTGAAGGAATCGTTATTCATCCGTATCCAAACCGATTCGAATAGCACACCTATATATATATACATATATACTCTATGAGAAGAAAGAAGAAATTTGATAAGATAAGCTTTTGACTTATGAAGCTCTCTCTGTCTCTCTCTCTTTTCTTCATTCGATACACTTTTTTTTGTCGTTGCATGCAGGTATGATTTCTTTCGAATATCAAACGAATGAATTCCGTGCATACTACTGCACAGCTAAAACATGATTGGAAATTGCGTATGTATCATCTACTTGCGATCTATCCGTTGGCTCGATAAATAACAACGACAAAATGGAAAAGATAGTGATAAAGAAAATGAAATAAAAAATAAAGCAAGCAGATAGAAGATCGAAGTTGAAGATTATTAAGTCGTATTCAGGAAAGCTCGTAGAATTAGTTCTATTGATCAGTAGTCGTCACACTGCCAGGAACGATAACTTCGTTCAAACGGAAACTCTGGGTCATTCCTCTTCTCTTCCTATCTTCTTCTCTCTCTCTCTCTCTCTCTCTCTCTCTCTCTCTCTATTTTACTATCACTCATTCATTCTAAACCACCAGACATCGACATCACTTCTTCTCTTATGTTCGCAGTTTGAACGCACTTTGCTGTTATAGAATCGCGAGGTAATTTCTCTTGCACTTGTTTTCATGCAAACTTGTTTAACAGGATTTCGTTCAATTTCTATGAGTGTTTCTCTAAGACATTGCTCTTTTTTTTTAGTTTGTATTGTTCATTAACAATTATTATCTTTGATTCATTCGATCGTAATAATTCGAATCATACGGTCTTTAAAATACGATTGAAATATCATTTTGTTTGTATTATGGAAAAATTTGTATTTTTTATCTCTGTGATTTTGTAAAAGAGAAAAAATAGACGTTTCTTATAAAGTAAGAGAAGCAAGTAAGTGAAGATGAAAGACTGGTTGACACGTTCTACGACCTTGTAACTGATAAAACTCGAGTGCACTAACCTACAGCAGGAATTCGGTCAAGTATCTTGCTGACCAGATTCAAAAACTGACGTAAGATAAATCGAAACTTCTCTTTGACTACTTTGTCCGATAGAATTTTAATCAATTTTTCTAATCAATATGTCAGGTAAGTTTTATTATTTCAAATATTGTCGTGTTTCGTTTAATACCAAATTCGTTCCTAATCCACGAATTTATTCATTTGATTTTGATAATAATTTGCATTGAGATTACTTTCTTTCTTTTACACTGTCTCGTTTGCTATCTTTTTAGATTTGAAGAGTGTAAAATCGTATAAAGATGCAAAACTGAAATCTAATTAGAAATTGTAGCGAATAAGACTAACACAAGAGGGAAAAAATAAAGTAACGTGGAAAGAGAGTTTCGAAGAATATCCCAAGAACGGTGTACTCTTCGTTCTGCATTTAAATTACGATTTGAAGAAATGGTAACCAAGCCACGAAATGACACGGTTCGCCACGATGCACGCGAACTAAGCTACAAACTAATCTAAAAATTATATTTCGTTGTTCTCTCAGTGGAAAAGTATTGTCCCGTAACTACTTATTTTATTTTTACAAATTATTAAAAAAAAAAAAAAAAAAACATTAAGATTTAAACTATTGAATGCTATGCAAACATGTTGTCCATATAATTATAAACGAGAAATGAATTTTTGTTTTATTTCTTTCTTTTTTCTTTTTTGTGCGTGTGTCTGTCACCGTCACCGTCACCGTCACTGTCACTGTCTTCTCACTGAGTGTGTGTGGAGTTTTGAAAGAACGAGATTGCGGAGGAAACATGTGGATGATATTTTTCATCTAGTATAGGGGATGGGTTCATCGTTGTACGAAGCAGATGGCACTTATCGCTGCGTTGCAGGCTTACTTCTGTGTGGGTCGTTAAGAAATACGGGTCACACTGTACAAGCCCTCTCTCACTCTCACCCTTCTTCTTCTTCTTCTTCTCTACTTTTACTTCCCTCTTTCTCCCTCACTCTCTTGAGTCGAGAAGGACGGATACTTAAAGCTCTTACCGGATGGAGGGGGAGAAGTAGGCCAGCTTGTGCACGTAAAGGCTCTATTTTTTGTGACGCATAACCAGAGCCGTCCGATGACGGGCTTATAGAAGGGAAACCTCAGCAGTTCATCCACGTCTGACACGTGACGGTGCACCTCGCATGTCGGTCAATCGATCGACTACTTAAATTTGAATCATCTCAACATTTCTTCCTTCTTTTTCTTCCTTTCTACGACCAACTAAAACATTTCTTTCCACATGTTTTCTTATCAACGTTTTACGATTCTCGGAATGAAAGAGAGAAATAACGCGTGGATTTCCATTGATACTAAACTTCAAACCTATCGGGATACAAATTAAAATAAATATCGTGTACTATAATTAGTTTAAACTTTATTGTTTAGACCTTGTAATAAATATTTTAGAATGCACGGTTTTATTCGTACTATTATATATAAAATCTATCTATCTTCATGTTTTTTTTTTAATGCAATATCCCAAAACTTTTTTAACACGAAAGTATCTTAGAAACAAATCTAAGCGAATTCGAAACGTAATCGAATGTCCAAACTCTATTCATAGTGTTCGGACTTTCCCAAACTCCCACGCGTGGTTAGTTTTAAACTGTCAGAACACACGGAATGTGGCGATTAGATTTCATTCTTCCCAGGTGGAAAATACATGAAGCCGGATGGTCTGTTTCGGGTTAAGAATGATAATTACGTCGACTCAGCTAGGATAATCTTCAGTGTTCCGAGGATAATTTCATTGGGTTTCACTTGCGTGAACGTTATCTCAATCCTACGATCTATGAGGTACGAGTTAATAAAGGTTTAACGAACTTGAAACTAAAGAATACTATAATAAATCAAGACAGGATGTTCGGTTCCATTGATTGACGTTAATTAATCGAACACTAATCATCGTTATTTAGTACTTACACATACATTTTGAATTTTAATCTTATCAATAACGAATTATTGTTCGAATCAACTAACAAAATGAAATGACAATCAATAAATAATAATATCAGCTATCCTTTTTCAATCTCTATTATTTACTTTCACTATCATAGTATTATACTCCTATCATTTCACGAATCGAATTTGTTCTAAATAATGTAACGATAATGTATGAATTGGCAGTAGCTAATTCGCTCTCATCGTCACCAGCGCAATGTAATTAAATGTATTACGTTTGGCAATGTGTGCAAGACAATAACCCAATCCCCCCCCCCCACCCCCAACTACCAGCATCGATGGGCGTCAGTCTTTTTGCGGGTCTGCTCATTAATTAGCTCGAAAATGCATCGTGGGCAACAAGCGCAATAGCGCAAAGCGATAACGTCGAACGGTAGGTGTGCTAATTAGCGTACGAGTTCGCTGATTATCGTTTTTGATGCTTCTCCTCTTCTTCTTCTTCTTCGACGAACGATCGATAGTAGTTTTTCGTCTAAGTTTCAATGAAAAATGAAAAACGAAATGGCGAATGAAATATTAAAGAAAAAAAAAAAAAAAAAAAAGAGAAGAGAAGAGACAAGAAAAAGAAGTTTAAGAAAAATTGTCGTGCCTGAAAAGTCTGTTCAAGTTTATCGTTCGTGTAAGAAGCCCGATATAAAATGCATTTCTTTTGGTAGAAGAAAGAAAATAAAATAAAATGAGACAGGAGACCGTTTATCCAAACATTCGTGTTATCTCGCGAAAGATGTTTACGAGCATTGCTGTAAGTCGCGTTTTTATTGAATCGGACAGAGTCCCTAGAACGTACTTAGAATGGAGCAACGTACGTAGTAGCAAAGTTACATAAGACCCTCTAGGCATCTATATACATAAAGAGGAAAACACATAGGGGTTTGACAAATATATATACACGTATATATGTGTCTGTATATGTGTATATAAACGAGCACGTTTCAGCACGTAAAGTCGGCACGGGATTGCACTTTGTCGCTAACTCGGATTCGTATAAACGACCTTCATTTTCTTTATTGGCAACGGGATACATTATTTCTTGACTTCTTTAATAGTAAGCGCGTATATGTGTGTGTGTGTGTGTATGTGGGTGGGTGTGCATCAAGAATTCTCTTCTTTTCCTTTTCCCTGCGTTATACGTGGAAGAAGAATACATGTATATATGTATAGGATAGAAAAAGAAAACGAAGGGGGATCTAGGGTAGAAAGAAGGAAGTGCCAAGGACTAGGCGAATAAATAAAAGTGAACATTAAATTGTTGGCTTTCTCGACTTCCAATATTGAACAGTAGGAATTCTAGCGTGCAAATACCTCGGAGTACGATAGGGGTTAAGTTCCCGACACCTGCACGATAGTTTCCTTCCTAACTTACGCGTCCTTGTGGATACTCTTTAGATCTAGGGATTTTCTACGAAAGGAAGAACCCGTACATGATCCTCTCAACGATATAACGATCACTGCCACACCAAAAGAACACAAGCGAGAAATCCGACCCGATTTTCCTGACTATCGAGAAAAGGTCCAACGAGGAAGATGTTAGGAAAATAGAAAGAGAAAGAGAGAAAGAGGAACAAACATAAAAGTTCTTTATTTTATCAGCTGAGCTATCGAGCAAACAAGAAATTCGACCACGAGCAGTGATTTTTTGCTACGTCGACGAAACTTTTCCGGACTTTTTCATTCATCATTTTTTTTTCTTCTCTATTTTTTGTTTGTTTTATATTTTAGATGGAAAAATTTGACGAACGATAACAGAGAAATCAAAATCATTGTTTAAATTTGATCGCATTGGGATTTAGAGAATTGCTCATTAATCTTTCAGGCCCAACAATATCTCTACTGGGTTATGTCTGGTTCTAACGGGAACACAAATGGTCAGAGTTACGAGCTTTTAACCTGCATCGTCGTCGTCGTCGTCGTCGTCACGCGAACAATTCGCGTGGACCATTTAATAGTGGATTAAATTCGTAATAGTAACAACGCGGGTGATTTAAATCCTTCTCGTATGCGAACCTACGCTAAAATGGTAAATCATTTTAAGATAATATGAACAATACCGTACCGTTTGATCGAATGTTTGTCAAATTTTTCGTACTTTCAAATTGCTACAAAATTTCATAATAATATATGATCTATTGAATTTTGTAAACACGAGACTAGATCAAAATTTCGTACGGTTAATAAAACAGTTCGGTTGGAAAAAGTTTGATTAAAAAAATTGCTTTGGAAATAAACGCGGCGTAATGGAAATATATATATATGTGAGATATCCATGTGACAGAGGAAAATAAAAAATCAAATCAGAGTATGAGAGATGAGGTCTGGCAAGTAAAGAAGAATTATTTTTATTATAGATATTAAAAAAAAAAAATATTTTGGTATTAAGAATTATTGTTCGCGTACAACTACTACCGATCGTGACAATCCTATCGTAAATTCGAATGTGCATATTGCAATATGCATACATACTTTCTCTCTCTCTCTCTCTCTCTCTCTCTCTCTCTCTCACTTTTACGCAAACCTAAACATACATATATACAAATATATGTAGGTTCGTACTATTGGCTTTGTCGCGAGTTCTGCATGTGTGTATGTATGGTTGTGCATGCGCACCGTCGCAGTCTAATTCGTTTAACGATATCAAATGTTACGTCAGTGGCGTATCGTGCACTGGCACGAGAGCAGAATCTCCAGGTTCGAAAAGACGCATACCATGGACGATGGGTCTTTCTATATGAATTTCTATTCGAATGTGTGAGTTTTGTGGATGTGTCTCTCTATCTAAATAGATACGCGTATATTTACCAAAGCCATTGTGTTCATTTCGCATAAAGGGTTTGCTGCAAGTTTTTGCTCCAATCAAATGACTCGCTAGACTACGTTCACTGCTTGGCCCTTAATTAAGGCGACTTACTAATTGCTGGCTTTGTCACGTCATATATTATATTTATTTAATACGTTTCATCGAATACATGATCCTAAATCTTTCAGAATTTAATTTTCGTTATATTTTATCAGTAATTAATGTTCTATTAAATTTACAATAAAATTCATTTCTTTTTTTTTCTTTTCTTAAAATGTGTTTTTGTTTTCTTTAGATATTATTTTATTATTATTATTATTATTAAAATAAATGCTGAAGGGATAAGTGTTGGATTTTTTAATGGAGAACATTTAGAATATATTTCTTTCTCTTATTCTCATTTTAAAGAAAGTTTGCTAAGACTTTTTGAAGTATGTTGAAAAGACTCCGTTTGGCTAAGGTATGATCATAGTCTATAGCACTTTCAACGACTTTCCTTTGATCAATCAAATGCTGCCTCGTTTCGTTATAAACATAGAGGCACGTTACGTTCTCTATACACATATATATATATATATATATACGTTTTCCAAGTCTCCTCGTGCATTACAACGCGTTGTACCATAAATCTCAGTTAAAATCTAAAAACAAAATAAGAAAGAAAGTAAACGGTAAAGAGAAAGAAAAATAAAATGTTTCGTAAACCGCATTGAATATTTAACGTTATCGCCTCATTCACTTGCGAAATAAATTTACTCACAATCAGCAATTCTTCGTCTCCCGTGTGGCCTTAATTTGAATTTTTCTTGAATACGATAAATAAATCTCGGTGTAATTATAAATTGTAAAATGATGAAAATGTACAAAAAAAAAAAAAATCTCTGGATCAATAAATCGAACATTCGTATCGACAAATATCTTAGATTTAAATTTATGAAATGTAAAAAATTGAAAAGAGAACTCTCTACATACGAAATTATGTTGCTAAATTAAAAATTGTTAATAACTACTTGCATAAATTTGGATTACCGAATGCTAACCATGCCAATTTTCATGTATAAATTCGAATGGTTATTTGGTTGCGCTATGGGACAGGTTGGATGTTGTTAGATAATTCATTGCGTCGAAGAAAATGTATGGGAATACATTTGGACATAATTCCAAGTAAAATGTGTCAAATAAATTTCAATGGATTTCATTTCGTGTCGATTATTTTTTCGATTATTTTTCAATCAACCTTTTTTCGTTGAATTTGGTAATACGATTATCTCTTCTTTTTTTTTTTTCTATATAAATATACAAATTTGAAAATGAAAATCAAATCTTTTTTCCATAATACTTACTTATTTTTTACGATCTGAGAAATACGTAAAATTTATTATCGATTTATTCAGGGGGGGAGGGGGTTCAATGGTAGAGAAGAGAAAAGTTATCATCTCACGTTTTCAACGTTTATTCGTAATCGTTTTCTCTACTTATCTGTAACATAAAAATTGAATTCCATCGTTTTCTGTATATTGCTAGTTCATGGAGCATTGATTTATGTTAGGTACCAGTATGCTATGAAAATCAGAAGAGAGTACTTCGGGTTGATCCTCTCGATCGAACAATTTGTATTGTTTTAAATGAGAGAGTAATAGACAGAAAGGGGAATGTGTGTGCTTGTGTATACAAGAGAATGAGAGAATGAGAGAGAAAGAGGGAAGGGAAGAAGAAGGGACGATAGGGAAATAAATCGATGGGAATCAAAGAGGGTTATAATTTATAGGGTGCATGATATTACCGCGCATGCTTGTTTATGGATTTGACACGAGTCCAACGAGAAGGGGGGGGGGGAATAGATATCGTGGACGGATTGTCGACGCGTTATATTTCTGACACATGATTTATGATTTTATAATATATCCATATGCACGCATACGCCTATCTATAATTATTACGTTTTTGTCTATATACCTAACATAAGTGTACATCTATTTATGTATGTATGAGTTTACCTATATGATTAATACAGCTATAACGGGTGTAGTACCTACGCTGCTGAGTGTTATAAAGCGTTCGTATCAACGGAATAACAACAATCGTTTACCGAACCTGCATTCAATGGGAAGTGCGATAAAAGTTTTATGGCCCTTTATTTCTCCCTTTTAACTCCCTCTTACGCTATTCCTCTTTTTTACACTCTTTCTATTAGCTATTATTATTATTATTAATACTTTATATATAATTTTAAGATTAGTATAAGAAATATATACAGAGAATATCCCTACCCTTCTCACTGTAATTTTAAGTATTAGAAAATGATCAGAATAAGTTTTTACATATGATAGACAATTATCGATCAAGAACTAATTTTCCTTTCGATTTTTTTGTTGTTGTTTTTTTTTTACATAATACGTGAATTTCATGCCCGTAGTTATATCGAATAATTAAGGAACATGAGATTAACAGTACGTTCGTTGATGATGTTAAATCGTTAGACAGGTTAAATACGATCTTACCGTTCTCGACGAGTAGTACGACTAATCTTGTCGGCAAGCTCGAAACTCAGTGATCCCTTTTCAAGGGAATATGTCGCACGACGATCCTCTCCTCGGAAATTGCTATCGAAAGATAAGGGCTGCGCACACACGCGTGTTCACGAGTTTCCCCCATGCTTAAAACATTACGAAACGATGGGAGATTACACAATACGCACACATACAACACGTGTACACGCGCCGGCACATACGAACGATTATAAACGTCACTATTCGGTATATTCTTTCTTTTTTTGTTAATAATAATGATAATAATAATAATAATAATAATAAAAAAAAAGAGAAAATGTGAGATAGGAAAAATAAAAAACAAACAGATCGAGAAACGACTTTCCGGAGATCGTTTTTTTTTTTTTACGAATCACGGTTGACTTCCTAGTTGGATTTTTTTTTTGATTCCAACGGACCGATGTTGCACGTTTATATGATACCCAGGGGGCACGCGCGGATACGCGAGCACGCGCGCGCGCGCAAGGAACAGATAGGTAGAGAAAGAGAGACAGAGAAAGAGAGAAAACAAAATAGAGAAGAGAACTAAAATGTGGAGATTTTTGAATAGTTACGAATATACACGTTGACACCTATCACTTTTTTAAATGACATTTCTATGAAATCTCTTTATCGAAGTGACGTATACGATTATCTAGGTACAAACCGAACGATTTAAATGCAAACAGAATTGTTTGCATTTCATGCAAAATGTCTTAACTGCAAGTGTATAATTTAACGATAAATAAAATTAAAGAAAGGAATAAAAAAAAAAAAAAAAGACAAGACTATATTGTCAAATGTTAATTCGACAATACAAATATTTCACGTATATCCATGTAAAAAAGCCTCACCCTTTTTATATATATATATATATGCATACATATATATGTATATAAACGAGCACGTTGATCGATGACAACGTCGATCTTAAAAAGTTCGACGATATTATAAAAGAGAAATGTTTCAAAAATTATAAAACAAGAGATAGAATAGAATAGAATAGAACAAAACAAATAAAAAATAAAAAATATATGTAAGGAAAATGTTAAATAAAAAAAGAAAAGAAATATAAAGTGCATGCTCGTGCTTAAAGTCGAAGGACATACCCAGTATGTCCATGGCGTCTTGTGCCTGCGCTCGTGATGGTGGCGACAGTAGTACTGGCGCCGTATCGGTCAGACTTCACTGGCAGCATCGAAACTACCACTTCCATCTAGCACTACTACTACCACCACCACCAGCACTACCACCACCACTGCTAGTAATACTACGAGAACCACTACTATCGTCGCTCCACCTCACGCGAACGGTTCTAACTCCTACCATAGGGCTCTTCACAGTGGGCGTGCTCCTGTTACGAGGAGGGTGGGAGTCCTACTGGTTCGGAGGGGTTGAAAGGGAGTCTACGCGCCGGCGGAGAGGGCTAGAAAAACCTTCGAATCCCCCTACCATACTTTCACGATCCCTCTCTCTTTTTTCTCTTCCTCATCCTACCCTTCCCTTCATCTTCTTCCTCTTCCTCTTCCTCTTCTTCTTCTTCTTCTTCTTCTTCCTTCTGCATTCCTTTCTATTTCTCAGAGGACCGTCAACGATATCCATGTATGTAAGTTTTACATATGTAAGAATAATCTACGAGAAGTACATGTATATATGTATGTATAATACATATGTAGGTTACATGTGAAATATTTTAAATGTTTTACTTAACAGTTCGTTTTTTAATATATGTATTGGTACCTTTTGATTAGAAGAGTAGAGAAAAATATAAATTTCCATCTGAATTTATGTTTTTTTTCTTTTTTTTTTTTCAAGATGCAGACATGCCTTTTAAATAATCTTTAAATATCAAGTGGATTTTAAATGAAATAGTAGGTCGACCTAAGTTTAAAAGTATCAGAAGAAAATCTTATCGTTGATTTGGATAAAAATCGACTTTGAAAATAGCGTTCTAGGAAATTGCAATTAACGACTGTGCGAAAAGTGTACGCATTCCATATATATATATAGAGAGAGAGAGAGAGAAAGAGGGGCGAGAAAGGAAGAGGATGAAGGGTGAAAGAGAAGAAGGGAAGAGAAGCCATTAAGGAATATTCTCACGTGCGGGGTTCACTTAACGAGCGATATAATTTATAGGGTCTACTTGCTACCCGAACTACTCGCGGTTCCTAGTTAATAGGGCTTGCGACCTTCGACCCATTAACTGGAGGAGGTCGATCGCGAGCTATCAAAGCCGAAGGTTCGTCGAAAGGACTTTGCCTTCTCTCTCACTCTCTCTCTCTCTCTCTCTCTCTCTCTCACAGATTGTTGCTATATTTCTATTTGATGTACTTGGCATTATTGCACGCGTCCTATATAGCCCTTTTGCTAGCTCTGCATTATGCCATCGTGGTTGTCCGACCTTACTCACCCTCTTTTTAACCATCGTCATCTACTGTAAGTTCATTGTATGCCCTTCTCTAGTTCCCAGCCATACGATTGAGCCCAAATCTCACTCATTTCGTTCATGTCTCTCCGTCTTTGTTGATTCTCCTGTCTAAGTCAGTAAATATATATATATATATATATATATATATATATATATCTGTCTATACTATATAGATATATCACCCACAAGCCCTTTATTCTCGAAACAGCAATGAGTTTCGACCGATTTATCAAGCCTTTCCATGCATCAGTCACGAGTACACCATGTGTCCTAAGCTTTCAACTACGATACTTGTCCTACCCTTTTCCACCATTCTCTTTCGTTTTTCTTTTTACTCTTCTTCTTTCCATCGTAATATCGTCCATAAACATTTGTTACTATAGCCACGATAGGAGAAGTCTTAGGAATTTATCGACGCAAATTTGTTCTTAAAGTACTATTGAAAATTTACGATATTTCGTACTTTTATTTCGTCATGTTTCAAATTGATCGTTCGCAATTTACGAATTGATGTTGAAAAAAAAAAGAATTGAGTAATTCCTATTGACTTTTAAACATTTCCAACTTTTCGATGACACTATAAATAGAAAATCCAATAAAATTTTCTGCAAATTGTGTTTCGTACTACAATCTCGTTTGATTTTAAAACTAATTATTATCTACGAGTTTCATCTCAATTGGATCAAATCTGTTTCAATATATCATTTTTATCTAATAATACGAAAATTTACGTGTAACAAATGGAAAAAAGATAAATGAAAAAAACAGTGTTTTTTTTTTTTATTCAATACGCAAATTTATGAATAGCGTAGTAAAAGTTTTGGTCACTGTTATTCAAAAACTTTGCAAAAGTTTTGGGTGACGATGAAAAGAATGTTCCAAAAGTATTCTTCCCAATAAGTTTTCAATCTAACGTAAATATTATATTTAATCTACAAAAAGTTATAAGAGAGATATATTAGATAAATGTCATGAATTTATGGAAGTTTAGTTTAACAGTCAATGTGATAATGCAAAGCTTGTTCTGTAGTGGGTCTCGTTGAGCGAACAGGTAGTGACCCAACGCGGAGAAGTTTGCCAGGAAGTCGTCTGAATTTTCCCTCTTTCATTGTCCAGAAAGTTACACTTTCTGGAAACCATTCGGTATGTTCTGGATAGTCTAACCTTCGTGATGTTTAACATAGGATGAATGAAACGAGTTTCCGTATCTGTCTTTTCCTTTATACAGTGTATGTGTTTCGCTCTCTCTCTCTCTCTCTCCTTTTGATTGTATACGTACATTGACTTGTACGTACATATGTTGTTGAGCTCGCGTGTATACGACATGTTCAAGTGATCATGCAGCAGGTGTACGTGTTTCGCAATTGGTAACAGATGTTAGTTCATTCGTCGATCTAACTCAACGCAATACAACTGTTAATTCTAATACGAGTCTCTTCTTCGATTCGTCTTGAAAACTTAAGATATAATAATTAAGAAAAAAAAAAAATATATATATATATATATTCTTAAATACACACACACACACTTTCTCATATAATTATTATTATATTCTGACTTTTACATATGGCTCACTAGATATTTTGTATATAATGAAAACTTGTTCGGTTTATCTTCCATCTTCGAAAGTTTCTTTCCTCTAATCCTCTTTCCTTTAACCCGATCTTCCCACTAAGCAAACTTCCTCGTTCAGATGAGTAATTATACTCAAAGCAGATAAGACAACTCGAGATTCTCGGATTAAATATCGCCGGAGATAGATGGTAACAAAGGATTTGGACATATGACGATTCCTCGGTTAATACTTCATTCCTAATGAACTTTAACTGCTATGCTCTACTACATACGCGTATGATTCTAACAATAAGTGAGAAGTCAGGTGTAATCGTTTTAGGTCCTTGTAAACTATTGATACGGCTTGGAATCGTATTCTAAGCTGAACGTACATACATAGAACAATATATGTATTATGTATTATGTATTACGTATTATGTATTATATACGCACGTAGGAACATTTGCGAGGAGATTCGTCTACGGTGGTTTTGCGTTCGTCAAACAATGGGGTTTGATTCCGGTTGGACTTTGCGTATTGGCTCAAACGATCGGTACGCTATTGTTCGTCACGGTTGATGTAATATCCAGTACACTTGTTATCGCGATGACGTGGGTGTAACAACGACGCGTGAGTTCCGTTCGTTTCCACTTACGCACGCAAACTACTTACTTAAGCTTGACTTCTAGCCTTATAAATGGGCTTATCACTAACAATTGCAAAACTATTCTTAACTCGTACGACCGTATGGACGTGTCATATTACGTAAGATACGATATCTCGTATAATTATTCTCATTTTTATCTATTCTAACTTCTTCATAAGTAAGAAGAAAAAAAAATATCTAAACGAACGTTAATTAAGATATATCGGTTTAATTAAAGTAACAAAAGATCGAAATAAATTCTAGTACGATAGCAGAATTAATTGAACGTCTGGTAATCTGATAACCATGATAATGTTTAAACCTATAAGATCTAAGTATAATGTATAATACATGGTAAATTTGAAACGATTTAATAAAAGGATAGAAAATTGGAAAATCGTGAGAAATTTTATGGTGTCTCGTGATTCTTTTTGAATCACTCGAACACATCTTTTTCTACATTCTGTATAAAAGCCTTAGGGGACTATATTCCATAACGTATATTCGCATGAACGGCAAACGAGCGGCCACAGGATAAACCGTCAAGATCTCATGAGTTACGAGTAACGATTTGAGCATGGAATCTAACGCCATGCTATCTGTTTATATACATATAGATATGCTTATATACATCTAGATGCATATACAATTTATATATATATATTAGTGTAACCAAGCTATTTCAACGGATACGTATGTTATTCCGACATTTCCAAATCCGGTTTCTCGCGTAACCCAACGTGGTTGCATTTCCGCATCCTTCCGTGCCTTGAAACACTCTATTTCACTATTTGTATGTCATAAGACAATGTTTCGTATGGAAAAGCGAGAGAAAATGTATGCATTAGACATTAATTTAATGATCATATTTTCAAAGTTTCTAACTGTCTCATAAATCTAATTAGAAATACATATATTAACGTATCGTTTTATTAAATAAACAAATATCATCATACGATGGATATTCTTAACTTCAACGTTATTTAACTTGTAGTCCAACATATAGGAGCCGTTTAACGGATCGTTGTTATCGAACGCAATGTTCTGAACAAGGCCAACCAGCTCGTTGTTGCTATGTTCCAATTTAGTCTAGGTTAATTGTATGTGAAATAGAAATGAAGCTATTCCCATAATTATACTTGCTAACGGCGACAAGTCGACGACGTTACCGAACGATATGGTCTTGTTAATTCTTGCTCTGGGTTATAAACTGAACATTAATGTTACGATAGCCGTGAATTGTATAATCGTATGGAATGTTATGTTCAGAGGAAAATTTTCGTTTCAACGAAATCTCCAATTATTGATCATTTTGATCGTATCGAATTGAGATGAGAAGGATTATTGTTTTCCCAAGATTATGTTGAAATTATCAGGAAGGAGAATATATCAGAAGACAACTGATGATAATGATGATGATGATGATGATGATGATGATGATCGTTATCGGTGCGGTCAATTATCTGCATTGGCACGCAGAGAACATACCAACACGCATGAGATCGATAGGGTTGGGTGGGTCATCGTCGTGGCTCTTCATCGATGACGATGGAATATATTCTCCCTTTCTCTCTCTCTCTCTCTCTTTCTCTATTTCTCTCTTTCTCTTTCTTGAATGAAGGAGAAAACGAGGGCTAGGAATGGAGTTGCCAGCGAGGCACGTTCGGGAATGAGAACGATGACAAAGGGTGTGCTGGCACTATATTGGCATACCGAAGCTGGCTTTCCCGAGCGATATGGGAATACTTTAAGAGCAACTTTATAGTGCGAGCCTTCGAAAGGAGGAGGGGGAGAGGGCCTGAATCCAGATCGTTGCATCCACTCGTAGCCACCATCTTCCTTTATTTTTTTATTTTACTTCTCTCTCTCTCTCTCTTTCTCTCTGTCTTTCTCATTCAACCCACTCGTCGTTTATTCCACTCCTATTCCATTCCTGTTTAATTGTCAGTTCCTATATACCATTCTCTCTATCACGAGCCTTCTTCCTTTTTCAACTCTTTTCTTTTTTTTTCTTTTTCTTTTTCGTAGTCTGCGAGATTCCATACCCGATGACGTTCCTAGCATTCTTCACGAGTAAGAGGGGGAAAAAAAAGAGACGTAGGAAAGTTTAAAACGAAAGATATGGCTAAGGTATGGCTTCTTTTTCTTCTTCAGAGAGAAATTTTTTGGTTGTCCTACTTTAAAAGAAAGAATTGGTGTTATACTACGATGTATCGAATCACTTACTATCATTCCTTTACCCTTAGCCCTTATCTCTGTTGTATCGTTTATTCCACTTTACTTGCAACGAGATACAAAGTGGAAACGATTGTCTTCGATTTTCAGAAACGGCGTGTGTTTCGTACCCCTCGTAAAGTTACATCTCTAACATAAAGGTAGAAGGGGAAAGGGATATCATTAATATCGACAAATTAGCAAGGAACGACGATCTACGAGATATTCCTCCTATTGAGATTGAACAGGAGCCTGAACTGAAACGTATGGAGGTAGATAAGGATTCTACCTGCTATTGGATATATACCAGCAGTATTCGTGTATCCTATGAGAACGTATGTGTATACTCACTAACACAATTTCTCAAATTGTAGTTTCCATTCTCTATTATTATTATTATTATTATTATTATTGAAACAAATTTTCACACATATATCGTTAGATTACCATCTCCTTTTCGATATACCGAGATTGGTTTTATTTTCAAATTACGACGAACTTACGCAAGGTAAAAAGAAAGGGTGAATCGTGATGGTTTACCAAAGAGTTCTTTAACTCGACGAAATTAATACGATGCAGTTTTGAGAAAGAAAAAAAAAAACAAAGGGTACAAGTGCTGTTCTGTATAGGGTGGAGGAAAAAAAAAAGAAAAAGAGGAAAAGAAAAAATAAATAAAGTACGAGAGAAATTCTTAGCTGGTTCGACGCCCACGCGATTTCCTTCGAACACGATTGTTTTCTTCGAGGTTTTCTTTTTCTACTTTTCTCTCCCCTCGTTCGTACTATTTGCTTGACTCCTTCACGAGCATCGGGGTCATTTAATTTCACGTTCAGCGACAAATCGAATACCCTTCGAGAATCCAACGGTCGGGGCTTGTTCACGTCGTATCGGGATGAGCCCCTTAAAGAGAGAAAGAGAAAGAGAGAGTTCGATCGTTCGTCTAATTGTCTCGGTTTCTTCTTTTTCTTTCCTCCGTCGATGTACTCTCTCCCTCTCTCTCTCTCTCTCTCTCTCTCTCTCACTCTCTTATTCTTGCTTCTTATTGTTCTCTCATTCGAAGATATCGTCGAACCGTTCGATTCCATCACAGGAGTACAATCCAAGCGAAAGAAAGTAGAAGTAGAAGAAGAAAAAAAAAGTCGTGGTATTTCCGCACGTACACATCGATAAGATTCTTTCCATTTACAATAGAAATGAAGCAAAGAAGGGAAAAAGAAAAAAAAAATAAGAGAGAAAAAAGGTGGTTTAACGCCAATGTGGTTTAACACATTGAGAATGGGATCTCAACATAGTCAGCTCACGTGTACTTGAAACCATCATGGGGGTAGTACGATCGTACATTTGACCGTAAATCAGCCTTAAACCTTGGCAGGCAGCTTACAATCAAACGTACTTAGCTGGACGCTTTGTGACCACGAAAATCTCCGTCACGCTTGGACAAGTAACGAAAAGACGAAAATGGAATATATATTTGTGATCATAGAGAGCCAGTCATATGAAAGAAAGCATTCTTTTATATACACACTCGTCCTAAGTACTTTTACCATATAAAAGGGCTCGCAGAAATAACCCTGAGCAATATCGTTTTTTTCTTTCTTTCGTAAGCAATTTTTTGTCAAGGATTATCATAAAAAAAAAAAACAAAAAAAATCAATTCTTTATACACACATAGGTTTCGCACGTGTATGTGCATTTCTACGTGAGAACGATCATTTCAATTATCTATAAAGCTTAATTATCTCGGTAGGAAAAATATCGTAATTGATATCGCGTTTGGGGGAGAGAGAGGGGGAGGGGGAGGGGGATGTATCATTAACGAGATAAATTTATACGAATAAATCACATGTAGGAACAACGTTACGAATATGGAAATGATGTATCGTTTGGTCGTACTAAGCTCTATGTATCGTAAATTACATTCACCGTGAATTTATGGAGAAACCGTGAAAAATAGAGAGAGAGAGAGAGAGAGAGAGAGAGAGAGAGAAAGGGAGGAAAGAAAAAAAAGAAAGTTAGAAGAAGACAAACAACAAAAACGATAGGGGATACGGATATTGGGGCTTTTGCTCGGAGCACCGGTTTCGTTTCGACGTAGCACGTCTGGAAATCGAGTTTAAGAGCACAGCCGCATACGTTATGCACCGAATGCAAGCCATGAAATAAATCTCTAAACAGAAGGTAGGTAGGTAGGTAGGTAGGTAGGTAGGTAGATAGGTTGGTACGTAGGTGGTAGTAGTAGTAGTAGTAGTAGTAGTAGTTGTGCTAGCTGAGAGTTACGGTTAAACGTAGACGGCTGACGTGGTGGTGCCGCGAAGAGTTGGAGGAAGGGTCGAGAAAGGGTAGACGAAGTATGGAAGGAGAGTGCGTTGTGTCTGCCAGCGAAAATTACGGCGCATCGCGTCGACTGGCAAGTAATTATCGCCAAGTAAATTACCTACCGCAATGTGGATTCATAATTACTGACCGAACAAGTACCTGCGAATAAATTAGTCGATTTTCTTTTGCTGTTTCTTTCTTTTTTCTTTTTTTTTTTTATTTCTTTTGGGATTTTTCTTTTCTTTCAGTTGCTCGTAAAACAAAGTCCCCAAGGTATTATAAATATTTCGTTGTCTGTCGTCCCCGAGGAAAGACTTCAATTATCTTTCTATTTTTCATCGTTATCTTTGAGATGACTCTTTCTCTCTCTCTCTCTCATTTTCTCGAAATAACGTTGAAAGAAAATCCTCGATTCGTTCACCTTAATTAATTATCCTTTCAATTGATTAATTATTTCTTTTTAGTTTTTTCTTTAGATAGGAAATATTTGGAACAATTCCAGAATATTTTGCACGTCTTCTCTTTTTTTTTTCTTTTCTTAGTTTACGATCAAACGATTTAATCTTATCTAACAACCGGCAAATCCTTACGGATTGTTCCGTCAAAACTAACTAACTAATGAGCTTAATTTTACAATGACGCTATGAATTTCCATATAATTTCGTCGAGAACGGATACGCGTTCTGTACTAACACGATAACAAGGATTAGAAAGGACCAGTTTGAGGTCCTCTACGGCTTAAGTGGAGATTCGGTGGAAACCGTGACGATCGAGATTAGAAAGGTTTAATTGGTAGACCAGTCGGTTCATTCTGTTACCTACTGGCTATTTAGCAGCTTGACCGCTAATTAATGACATTTAAAGCCATCCTGCGAAATGGTTCCCCTTATATATTCCCTACGGGTATCGGGAATATTTTAAATAGTCCAAATAAAAAATCAAAAAGAGAATTTATTTTTTGTTTGTTTGACTTTTTAGTTGGTCCTAGTATTTTCACATAGTTGCACGTTTTCGTTTACTAGAGCGTGGATTTGACCGTTTGCCCGATAATGTATCGACGCTTATCAGAAATCCTATTATCCGTCATTCCGATACAACGAATCGTAGAGATCGTTTTCGAA
Source organism: Polistes dominula (assembly GCF_049000335.1). Classification (NCBI taxonomy): domain Eukaryota; kingdom Metazoa; phylum Arthropoda; class Insecta; order Hymenoptera; family Vespidae; genus Polistes; species Polistes dominula. The sequence goes on from NW_028301150.1 coordinate 547,062, forward strand.
GGGCATTAAATCGATCTTGCACGAAAAGGGATGGGGAAGAACAAAAAAAAAAAAAAAGGAAAAAAAAAGTAAAGTTCTTTCCATTTGGTCGCATTATGAAACGAGGGATGATCGTTTGAGTTTTCGTCGAATACAATACACAACTTTCTCTATCATCTTCTCTCTCTCTCTCTCTTTCTCTCTCGTTTTGTTCGCTATCCAATAGTTTTGTTCGCGATAAATCGTTCGAATACGTGTCTTCTTTTTTTTTTTTTTCGTTACGTTCGATTTTTTTCTGCTCTCTCTCTCTCTCTCTTCGGACAATATTTTCTCACTTCGGACGGATACAACGGTTTTTTCTTTTTCAAAAATAAAAACAAAAAAAAAACCAGAACATAGTTCTAGTAGTTTTGAGCTTGAACTTGTATATTGATTCAATAAATTTTGTCGATAAACTTCCTCTTTTCAGATCTATACTCTTCTTCTTCTTTTTTTTTCTTCTTTTATTTCTTTTCGTAATGCATATCATTTCAAGAGCGCGTATATGAGATTCGATGAGAGAAAATAACGTGAAGATTCGTTTAAATTATCATATTGAAATATTGTATATACTTGCAACGTGTATTATACATAAATATACATAAGTGTACATGCATACACGTATGCATGATATAAATGAACGATAGCAGAGAAAAGATGGAAAATAAGCAAACGAGGAGACTAGTGCATTTTTATTTACGATCGATGATTCGAAATATATATATATTAAAAAAAAAAAAAAAGAAAATAAAAAAGATGAAGAATCGCAAGGTGACATCGACGAAGATGACGATGACGGAAAGTTATCGAACGTTCGTAGATAAAAACGGTACTATCCGTGGGACGTTATCGCGTTAGTGTTGCGTTTGTCGGTTTTCCGAAGAGATGGATAGTTTTCATCCAAACCAGTTTCATAAATCCTTGGGAAAATCCCATTCCGATAGAGGAAAGATGCGTGTTGGTTTTATGGAAGACAGGTAGAACAGGAAGAGAAGGTTTTCAAATAGAAAAAAACAAAAAGAAGGATCAACAGATCTCATTGAAGAACGTCTTCGTTTAAATTTTCAAGTATTCTCGATTTTGATTTATTTCGGAGAATATTTCTTACAAAAAAAAAAAAAAAAAACAAAAAAACAGGAGGGAAGTAGGAAATGAGTAATTTAAGAAAATAAACGATGGGTATCGTAAAAAGAAAAAAAAAAGAGAGAGAAGAAGAAGAAGAAGAAGATGCGTCAAGGGAGTGTTCAACTAACCCCAATTTACAAAATGCGAGATATAGACTGAAACAGAGGGAGAGAAAAGGCGCACGTGACCTCCGGGATTTTGGAAAGTAGCCAACAACGGCACTGCGGATATACCCGATGATGGTGACACGAGAAAAATGCGTAAATGCTTTTGCTGTATTTCCAATTTTTTCGATATATCCTACAAACTTATTTTATTTTATTTTATTAATAAATTTGTTATTTTTCGTAATGAAAATCTTTCTCAATTCTATTCGTTCACTTTGATACAATGAATTTAATATTAAAAAATGGAATTAATTGATACACCTTATTCTCTCTCTCTCTCTCTCTCTCTCTCTCTATCTTTCTCTTTGACTCCCTTCTCTTCTATTTTGTGGTAGAAAGCCGTAAACGAGGGGATCGTTAATCGCTAATCCAGCCACTTAGCGCGTCCTCGAGAAATTCACTGGTTTCGTGTAAATCCAGAACGGATATGCGACCATTTTAGTGGCGTTACACACTTCGCTTACGTTCGGTTTACCATCTCTCTCTCTCTCTCTCTCTCTCTCTCTTTCGAGGTCTCATCGTTTGACCCACTGAACTTTACGCACCCTCTATTGCAGCTTTTTCAGCTTCGTCCTTGGATCCAGCCCTTCCTTCCTTCCTATATCTGCTTTGATTCTTTGAGATCAACGACCTTTTTCGAAACAATTATGATATACGAATTGTAAATAAAAATATAATAGTACTTTGTGTTTTTAATGTTCAATAGCAAACTTATAAATAATTGATGAATATCCCATTTCGTGATACTTGATTAAGATCACTCGCTACAGAAACGAAAAAGGGACCACAAAAATATATCCACGATTTATCGTATGCCATAAACACTCATAAAAAGGGACACAACCGTTTAACCCAAAGTAGAAGATTATCCCTATCATTCTCTCTCTTTCTCTCTCTTTCTCTCTCTTTTTATTTCTCTTGGGATATCATTTCCAAGTTCCACTCACGCTTGAATGCAACGAAACCATAAATCCTTCGATTGCCGCTCGATTAATTGGAATAGGGTGGAAGAAGAAGAAGAAGAAGAAGTAGAAAAAAAAATAGAGTTTCGTTGAGTTTTCCACGTGACAAGACATTGAACATTTGGTAAAAGGGAACAATAATATGTGTTGTGAAGAAAAATTCGCGAAAAGTTAACTCAAAGGTATCGAGTTATTTTTCGATAAATCTTTCAACTTATCTTCGCTTAACCAGACTTTCTTTTTCAATCATGAAATTTTGATTATCGTAAAAGCAGAAACGTGAACGACAATTTCATTGGAACGTTTAACAAGATTTAACACACACATACACACACGTATCTCCTTTGGATTAGTAGTTCACGTTAACACTTATTTTCCTACGCACGTTTTAACGTATATCGCATTAGATGCGGTTGTGAGTCACGATTGACGGTTTCGTTATGATGGTATTAAGGTGGCTTTTCGTTCAGTCCTGCGGAAACGCGATAGCCCGTACGAGAGGAAAAGTGGCTGCCGCTTTTATGAACGGTACAGTTCGCTGGGCAGAATGTACATAAATTGTTACCCCCGTATATATCGCTATATGATCCAAATTTCCTGTCACTTTCCCATAGAGTATCCTCCTCCTTCTCTCTTTCCAACGTTTTTCCACCTATACAAATATATTTCATCACTTTTCTTCGCAATTAATACATTTCCAATTTCGAATATTATTTATTTATTTATTTTGTAGGATCAACTTTTCATATATATATATATATATATATATATATATATATATATATATATATATATATATATATATGTATAGGATTATAAATTATTGTTACAGTAGAGTGTCGTTAAAATGATACTGCGTTATCAATTGTAAAAGAATTAATAATACGAAATACGATAGGTAAAAATAAGGTATCGTATTTTTATACGAATTACCATCGTCAATAATTTACACGCGTACTTGTTATCAACCAATAACAGTAACCGAGTGTTTTAATATAACTGATATAAAATCATGATGGTTGACAGATCAAAAATTGTACAATATTTTCAACTCGAGTAATATGAAAATAATATGAAATAGGAAGTGAAAGATGGAGAGATAATGGTGGTGGGTGGGATGGTTAAATATGCTTTTTGTTTTTCTTTCTGTTGCTTGTTATTTTTGTTTTACCCTCTTTTAATTTTTTTATTCTGTCAGAAGGGTCATATCATCCCTCTTTCTTTTTTCTTTCGTTGGTCCATGCTTCGATGAACTGTTTCGAATCTGTGTAATAGAGAAAAAGCAAGAGAGAGAGAAAGAGAGAGAGAGAGAGATAGGTATACACGTGCGTCGCATCGTATGGAAAATCCAATCTGCGAGCGGATACTTTTGCGGTCCGTTGAATGTGTAACGAAGGGCCCCAGGTGTCCTTCTATCTGCGATGAGCACCGAGACGGGAAATCATCTCGATTCCCTGTAACTTTATTTTTCTTTTTCTTCCTCTCATATTTTTTTTCTATCGTTTTACTTCCTCTAGAATCGTAAAAGAGAACTTTTACGTATCAATCCTCGTTATTTGAGATTACTCTGATTCGATTGTGAGTATCGGTTGGAAATAATCAAAATAATGTTTCAATCGATCATTTAATCCCTCCAACTGCGAACCAGTTTTTATTCTTTATGCAGATAAGTTTTAAGAATTATATTAAAAGGAAGGAAGGAAAGAAAAAAAGAAAAATATATGAAATCACGAATTTGTTCGCATTGTTGAATGATTAAAATGTGTGATTGATGTTAATAGAATAATACGTGAATAGATTGATTCGTTAATGTAATAATATCATATTTAAAGTAATCGATTTTATAGAGAGAAGAAAGACCATAACTTACAACGAAAAAGGAGAAGAGGAATTAACTTACTTATTGAAAAGTCTTCTCCATTGGGTACAAAGTTGTTCCATTAATAACGATTTGTGCCACCCTACTCGATAGAATAATGTGAAAAGTTGTAGAAGCAGTAGCAGCAGCAGTAGCAGTAGTAGCAACGTGGAAAAACAACGAACAAGAATTTCTACATTTCCATGTATTTTAAGATAGAAAATTGGAGAATGTTTGAGTATACATTGAATATTAGTAAAGGTTTTCTTGCAAATGGATATACATATATATATATCTATGTTGGTAGTAGACATATGTTGGACGATCCTTCGTGGCCCTTCGTCATACATATATGTATATCCCTGGGATATTCGTATTCCAATTGTTAACCACCACGTTCAACCCACGTTCGGCCCTTCCCCACTTCAGGTTCAACGAAAATTCAGTTATGCTAACTCGAATTGTCGTTAGAGTCACACAATACGAGACCAACTCCTATCCTTTATTGTTCTCTCTTTCATTCTTTTTTTTTTTTTCATTTCTCTGGCTAAGCCTTAAATCCTTTACTTTCGTAAAAAAAAATGGTTTCAAATGAATTCAAACTAAGGGATAGACACGGTCAACGTAAAAAGTTTCTATGGTACACACGTTCGATGAAACTTCATTTTTAAACACTGTTTTATCTCTTTGGAATTATTTTTAAATTGGAACGTGAATTATTTTCATTGAATTCGTACACGCGAACCTTTTTCGTTGATAATATGCATATATTGAATCCTTTTTTGTTTCTTGTTCGTGCGACGCGACGTTTTACATTTTTTAACTCGTATCGGTGTTTCTTGTCTGATCAATTATCGACTCATTCTACTTCTCGTTCGTTCATCTGATAAATAATAGAGATTCGAATGATTTGAAATTTTATACGAGAATCACGAGAAATATATTTTTCATGAGAATAAATAGAAGAAAAATTAAAATAAAATATATAAATGAAAAAGAAAAGAAAGAAAGAAAGTAGAAAAAGAGATCTCAGTTTGATGTTACCGGATACGAAAACGTAATACCATCGAGTAATGCACACGCGTTTCAAAGAAATATTCGCAAGAGTGAGAAATACGTTTTTATATCGTGTTCTTCATACTTTTTAGCGAGTCTTCTCTTCGTTCAACTCGTCGTAGAAATGTCGCCCAGTTGTTGAGAGAGAATGAGAGAATAAAAATCTCCTTTACTGCAAAATGCTTTCTCCTCTTTCGATTCCATTTTCTTTCTATTATTCCACGATTTTCTATCGAACAAAAAGTCTCTTTCTTTCTCTTTGTCTTTTTTTAGTCTTTTTTTTTTTGTTCTTTCCTTTCTTATCTTCGTGCGTGCCTCGACGAAAGGAATACACTTTTTTTTACGAAGGAGAACATGTTCGTTAAACAGAGGGGTTCGGGGATAGCAATCCGAGAATCAAGAAAGTACAGAAGAAAGCTGCTGCTGCTGCTGTTGCTGCGTGCGTATTGACGATCGAAGGGAATTTAAAAGGGAAGCAACAACCATCGTTTACTATACAAGTCGAATATTCCTAACAAGACAAAAAATCTTGCTGAGCAACGTGCAAACGATAACAATAATATCGAAAACGTTCTAAGCGAAAATCTTGGGGGGGGGGCGGGATACCATTGGAAAGTCAGGGACAAGTATTTCGATCGTTTAAAATGCTTGCTAAAAAAAAAAAGAAAAAAAAGAAAGAAAGACTGAGAAAGAAGATCACTAGAATCTTATGCAATTTTTTATGTTGCAAGGAATAAAAAAAAAAACCAAGATCTAGTTACAATCCAACACTTACGTTTCTTATTTCATTTAATTCGTACACATTAAGATAAACGAGCATTGGATTGGTATTCCATTTCCTTCTAGTTTCCTCATTCTTATTGTTAGTACTATTCTTTTAAAGTTAAACGAAGCTTGTTGAGAAGAGAGTTGAAGAAGAAAACGCGACGTTGACTGAATAAGGGAACAATGGTCGTTGATATCTAACAAATTATGCATAACGAAGACGATCTCGACACGATTCTCTTCAACTATTTCCTCTCTCTCTCTCTCTCTCTCTCTCTCTCTCTTTCTCTTTCTCTTATTCATTCATACCATTTGGTATCTTTTGACAAAACATTACCGGTTACGATTCGATATCATTGCAAAAGCAGGGGACTTCTAATTACTCGTAGTCGACGTTCGTCTCGTTATAGAGAAACAAGTGTGAGAGAGAGAGAGAGGGACAATTTTCGAAGCGACTTTTCATCATCTCTCTCGCACCAATTCATCGACTATTGCATTAAATAGGGAAAGATAGTTAGAGAGACAGAGAGAGAAAACGTAGAAACAAACAAAGAAGGGGAAACAGAAGATCGTAAGGTTTCGTATAGTTTCAAAAGTGAAATCCCACGTAACATGGTGCGATAGCGAGTGTGTTTAAGGAGTTCAGGTTAACTTAGGTCAGGTTTTAGATCGCAATAGTAGTAGTAGTAGTAGTAGTAGTAGTAGTAGTAGTAGTAGTAGTAGTAGTAGTGGTAGTGTGGTGGCAGATATTGTAGCGAGAGTTGCTCGGCGAAGCATTGAAAAGGGGAGTTTACGAGAAACAGAGAGAGAAACAGAGAGAGAGAGAGAGAGAGAGACCGAGAACTATGGTGGGTAGAGGTTACGACGAGGAAGGCATCATGGAAACTGACGGAGCAAGTAGTATTGGTTAGAACAACGCTTTACTGGGGTTAATTGTATAAATTTACAATGAATTAGCGTTTACGGTGCCACGAGTGTGCTCCTCTTTACGTTTCGAATACTCAAGACGATATCCATCTTTTCGTCTATCTATCTCTATCTATCTCTTTCCGTTTCCAATGTTTCACGTCAACTTACAAATTTACGCAGAGATGAAAGATATTAAATGTATTTATCATACGAATGTGTTAATTAAGACGAAACGATTGCCATTACCTTTTCATATTATCTTTTTGGATTATGGATTTTTTTTTAAATTGCATAGAATTATTGATTCAAAAAGAAAAAATAATTGATAGGGAACTCATTGAAACGTTTTTTTATCATTTACTAAGGACGATCAAATAATTTATTGTTCGTTTCAGACTAGAATTCATTAATGAGACTCGATATCATAAAGATGCTATAATTCATTGAAACATATGGGTCCAATTAGTAAGCCTTTTGTACTATTGTATTTCAATTCTGTAGTAGTAGTAGATGTTAGTGTCCGCTTGGTTATTAGATTGCACTCGTCTTTGATAGTTCGGAACGTGTACAACGTGTAAAACTGGTTATTACAAATGCCGTACACGTATGACTTGTTTTCCTACTTTCTATCTCTCTCTATCTACATTTCTCTTTGATGTAACAAGCAGTTTAACTTTGATCGTATACACCCTAGTATCTAGTAAGAGAGACAAAATGATATTGTCGTGAAGATAAAGAAACAAAATAAAAAAAATGAAAAGGAAGAGACACAACACACATATTTGAAAATAATACAACAACAAAAAATTAGAATATTTCGCGTGTGAGGTGTTACCACACGATAAAAATAATAAATCCCAATGCGAATATCGTGTATTTTCCCGATCGCAATCATAACGTGCAATATCTTGCACAGTTTCTCTCTCCCTCTCTCTCTCTCTCTCTCTCTCTCATACGTGGCACGTGTACACTATACATAATGTGTGTGCATATCCGACGTGCTACCGATAACGTATGATATATGCTTCTGCGTTACACCCTAGCATGAGATTTACGTTTATTAAGCCTCAATGGAAGTACCTCCTTATGTAAGCTTTCCAATTGTTCCATTTAATTTTAATTATCAGTTATGTAAAAATTACTTTAAAGATAGTAACACGATAAACCCATACGTGTATTTTCTATTGAAACTGATCGTTATAAAGCGACACGATAAATCTGTTATTGGATTAACTAAACGTGACCAATTCAATTATTATTAATTGTCAAATAACTGTATCGAATAAGAGATATTAATTGTGTTTACATTTAGTGTCTTGTTGCTGCATTAGACACTTTTTAATGAATATTAACTTACTCCTGTCCTGTTCATTTTGACGTCTCTTTTATATTCTAAATCAATTGGAACTCTCTTTCAAAAGTTTCCTTTACGTATCAACGAACGAAGATAAAGTCGATGTCTTTAGTTTGTCTTGGCGATAATCAGCAGCCTAGTAACCTTTCGGTCAACTTGCCATTCAAGTTATAAAGTTTCAGGCCTCGAAGAGCACATGAAAGAGCAGAAGAGAGAGAGAAAGAGAGAGAGAGGGAATATGCCATCCTAAATTGCATCCACGGATTAGAGAAGTTCGACTAGCGTCGTCGTAGTGGGGTACCACATGAAGGTCGTAGTTAGGCGTGTTCTAGCGTTTATATGGGCAGCACGCTATGGCGTTCATTCAGAAGAGAAGCAAGGACATATCCCCCAAAGACGGAAAGTTCGTCGCGCGAGTCTCTCCGCGAATTTCACTCCTTCCTCTTCTTCTTCTTCTTCATCGTCCTGGTGGTGCTGCTTGCAAGTAGTTCCACGAAAAGGAACCTAAGTTCATCCGATTATTATACGAGAGATTAATTTTCGAGTCTCGAACTTTCTCTTTATCGTCGTGCTGCCTACCGTGAAATTTAATGGAACTCATAGACGTTTTAAATGATCCTTTTGTTTCTCCATGGTATTGTATAAAACCGATTTAAGAGAGCACGGGAAAATAAGGGGAAAAAAAGGTAGCGCTTGCATTATAATAAATTTGTTTCTTCTATCACAATTTAAAATCACGTTCATGATAATCTTGCAAAAATGTAGTTTGCCATTAGAAAAGATCTTTACAAAAATTGTTTATACTTTAATCGCGTCATAATAATGTGTTATGATGATTAATGTAAAATAAAATAAAGTTGAAGCCAAAAAAGATGTTAGGTACGCTTTAAAAGTAGGAATTAAGGTCTAGGTCGTGGAGAGGTCGCAAGCTCAAGGGCTTCGCGGCGTAAGGGCGCGTAAGAGACTACGAAGGAAAAAGGGTGCTCGCGAGACAAGCACACGCGAATACGTAATCCGAATTAATGACACGCTAACGTGCATCGCACTCGATTGGAAAATCTCTCGAGTAATACAACCGACGTCCGGCCTTTCCCTCCCTTCGATATTATTACTCTCGATGTGCCTATGAGAAGCTGTTGGAAATTCGTGCTGTGCAACCCGATAAACCTATATATGAATATATATATATATATATATGTGTATGTGCATACAACAACCGTGTATATTACATAAATTGTGACCCAGTTAACGAGCTCGATTAGGTATCCGCCGAAACGAGTATCATTTCGATCGTATGCATATTTGAGATAAAACAACGTTAAATAAATACAATGAAAGAATTTCAACATTGTGTTTTGACGTTAAATCTGTTTAATTCATTTATTTCCCCTGAGCTGATATTTGGATATATATTTTTTTTTCATTCAGTTTCGTTACTTTTTTGTTTTGTTTTAAGTACATCATACGTTTCATTACGTTTGACTATCCATCTATCTATCTATCTATCTATATATCTATTCGAGTTTCCTAGAGAGATGCGTGTGTAGTATGCTTGACGCGGAAAACGCTATGCGGGATATAAATTTCAACGTCGTTCGGCACGATTTCCTCTGGACGAACAATTTCTGGATGCGGGCCAATTGCATCGACCCCTTCCTCTCTTCTCTCCACTCTCTCGTTTTCGACGCTTGTTGTCAGAAATGATCTCCCTCGCGTAAAAATAAAAATATAGAAAAAAAAGAAACAAAAATAAAATAAAATAAAATAGAAACAAAGATCGATGGGCGTGGAATCGAATCAATCTCAAAAGGCTCTTACCCTTTTACGCGACGACGATCGTAATAAATTACTTTGACACCCCCGACCTAGCCCCAGCTCCAGTTCCAGCATCACCCACCACCTCCCTCCCCCTTCTGGTGTGTTCCAGTTCGTGGAAAATGTGGAACGGCAATTAAAGCGTGCGCTTTGTGAATCGTTTTCACTGTTCCCTTTGTCTCCAAAACTTTCGACCGAAGAATACTTTGCAATTTTATTGGACTTTTTCAGCTTGCGATGTATTTATAATCTCGCGTGAATCTCTCTCTCTCTCTTTCTCTTTCTCTGTGTAGTTTGTTACACTACGGTAAAATACTCAAATATATACTTGGAACATAAAGAGATCTCTTTTTGAAGAAAACTTTAAGAAGATTGACAAATGGTGCAAATAACTTGAAGGCTGAATTTCATTCTATTCCAAGTGTACCATAGTCAAAAACAAACGCTTCATTATATCATGTAATTATACTTCTTCTTAATTAATTAAAACCTCGTTGTATTATTAACACTTTTGTTGTAACAAATAAATGATTGAATATTTTGAAATTTTCAAAAGCAAAAATAATACATCAAATATTGGGGATCATTTTCCTTTTATCTTAGTCTTCCTTCCTTTTCGTCTTTAAAGGAATAAACCTGGCATTTGAGCTTTCGGCTTTTACACCTTTTTCGTTTTCACTCGGGGTTTTGTTCATTGCTCGTTGCGAACACGAAGGTTTCTCAACGTCTCCGCAGAAAGTTTCTCTTCTATCTTGGCATCTCGAAACTTTAATACTGTGAGTCAGAATATCTTCTTCCTTATTCGCGCCCCTTTGAAGCGCAAAATTTGATTCGGTTTTCGAGCACTTTTAAAAGAAAACTTTTTACCTCTTCTTCTTCATCTTCTTCTTTCTCTGTCCCTTTCAATTTTCTTCCTTCCTTCCTTCCTTCCTTCCTTCCGATATACAATTCCTCTTGGTTTTAAATATTTTCCGGTTTTTTTTTTTTAATGTTTATTATATTATTTCTATATGATACAATTCACAAATGAATAATAACAATAATAATATTTAAAATTGTTTCATTCATCGATGATATACGAGCTATTTTAAAAATTGATAAAATCATCCTATATATATATTTATAAATATACATATATACATATATATGTATATAATAGAATATCTCTGTTGAATTTGAGTAAATATTTTCGCAATAACAGAAGCAAAGCGTGGTTATGATCTCGATGAGTCGTCAAATGATGAGAGAAGGACCGTACGCGTTCTGACAGTACGGTACGTGAATGACGACAGCAGGAATTTATGTCATGCGATGTGAAATATAAACGATTCTTCGTTTCGTCCGATATTTCTCTCTCTCTCTCTCTCTCTTTTCTCTTTATCTTTCTTTCTTTTTTTTTATTTTTTTATTTAGCAAAGCATCAAATAACGCCGAGTAATGCAAACAAATCGTTGCGGTGATAAAATCGTAATGTTTGCTATCTGAAAAATAGACAGACAGATAGAGAGAGGAAGAAAGAAAAAAAAATGCCAAAAAAGCAGAGAAAGATAAAGAGAGAGAGAGAGAGAGAGAGAGAGAGAAAAATACATAAACAATATAAATAGTGGTCATATGAATGTTAATATTGTTACGTTCTAAATTACATCCTATAAACCATATCTTTTGACATAAATGGACGATTTAATATAAAAGTACCTAACCGCACTTAGAAACGTGAGATAACGATGTTATATTACCACAACTACTTCATATTTGTTCTCGAGACAAAATTGAAGAAGAAGAAGAAGAAGAAAAAGAATATGAAAGAAAAGAAAAAAAATAATAATGCATCCATCCATACGCATAATAATCTCTTCGTTATCGATGTTAAACATATTAGTAACCATGGTCAAAGTTTTTAGCGTGGTTTCGCGTGTGCGGAACCACCGGCGTAACCGCAACACGATAATTTTCTGCAACCCTTTGGCTAGTTCGTGTCGAGCGACACACACAACCCTATGCTACGAGGGGAGGAATGGTGTGTTCCCTTCGGTATAAATTGTAAATTCTAATTTAACCCATTGTAACGAACTCCAATTTTAACCTATCGAAGTAATATGAGAGTGAGTGAGAGTGAGAGAGAGAGAGAGAGAGTGAACTCATTTTGTTGCTGCATCTGAACACATTATAGCGTATTCAGTTACATAATGTATATCGCGTAACCTTTCCACCATCGAATTTGATTTTCCGCTGATAGAACATTATTATTATTATTATCACTATGCTATTAAAATAATGATCAGGATAAAAGACTCGAGGTAAAATATATTTTAAAAATTGTTTCCTTTTTTTTTTCTTCCTTCCCTTCCTTCCTTTACTTCCTTTTTCTTCTGTTTTTCATAATCTAATTATAGTAGGGTAATTTATTATATAATATTATTATAATTATTTATTTAATAATTTTTTTCTGCCCGAGAGATAGGTAACCCGTAATACATGCGTGTATAAACAGTTTGGGCTGAAAAAAAACTCCGTCCCAGTAGATGGTGCTTGCAAGCAGCATTTTCAAAGTGTGTCTGAATGGTTACATCTATACAGGCGCAATGTTTTTATAAGTAATGATAAAAATTAAACTTTTAATTTTGTTATTAATAAAAAATATTTTATCTCATTCTCTCATAAGCTAAATTCTATAGATCTATGTATGTTTATCTCTTTTTAATGTCGCTTTTTCATTTCATCGAGAAGTTTTCACTTCGAAAAACAAATAAAAAAAGACAAAAAAAAATAATAATATCCGAAAGATGTGACACGTTGCAGCAATAGCAGCAGCTGTGGATTACGAGGTTGGTGTTCGTTCTATGATGAGTCAAGTCCGCAACTTCATCGTGACAACGACGGCGGCTTGCGTACACCGGTGATAATTGCTTCGTGTTATGTCCATGTGCGCACGCGTTCCGAAACCTTCTCCATAAGTCATCGTTAATTACGCTGTTATTGTCATAGTGATTTATCGTATAACCCTCCATACCCTTTACCAAGCTTCTAACATCCTTACTGGATATCACGATTACATATTTCTGAGTACTTTAACTTGTCTCTTTGCGTTTAACAATTAGAAAGAAACAACGAAGGATAAAAAGAGAAAGAGAGAACAAAAAAATCTGCAAGTGTTTAAGTTATTTTTACATTATAAAAATATAAGTTTCTGAAAACGTTGTCCCCTTATGCCTGTATTATACAGGAATGTAACTATAATTTAGCAGGGTTGATCGAAAGAAAATATTCGAGTTCGAGAGATTCGTAGAATTGTTTATCTTACGTCCAGTTAAATTGACGTGAAATTTAACAAAACATAAATCTTCTGACAAAAAATAAATGAAATTTGCTGATTCACCGAATCACAATCATACACGTATGACATTTTACGTTTCTCGAGTAAACAATTAGATTTATCGGTAATACGAATTTCTATAGAAACTTGGTTATTCAGTTTGTTTTAATATGCATTTCGTTGTTTTATAGATACCGATATTTAAATGTAAGACGTCGAAAGGTTACCTTCTTAATGTATTTTCATGGAATCACAAAAGTATTGGGTAAATAAGAATGGTGGTCTATTTCTTTTACCAGAGAGAGTCTGATCTAAAATACGCCAGCTCTAACGTTACTTTCTTTCTTGTCAATACTTGGATTTACTTTCTTTGATCTACTTTAGCCCCCGTAGCTTGGCAATACACCTCTTTAGAGAATTTCACCTTTTCTTTTCTTTCTTCTAAATCATCGTGGTGGTCCGTGACTGTTCTTTTTTTTTTTCTTTTTATCGACAGGACTATGTTGGTTGGTTTCCAATAGAAAACGTAGAGGCTTACCTGAAACAGAAAATAAAAAGAATGGTTAAAATCTATTCTGAAAAAATAATATTAAAAGGATTTAAATATTTGTAGATTAATATATGAGATGAAAAAAAAACAAAAGATAGAAATAATAGAAACTAATTGAGTTTTCTTATTGAAGCAAAAGAATTCGTGATTTTTGACGATACTATTCTAAACCAAAGAAAATTCACTAGAAAATTTTCAAAGTCCTAACACGGAAAGTGAGCGTGCTACGGAAGGTGTACCTTTGTAAATGCTAACGAGGTACCCGGTATAGATCGGGCTTGGAGACACCCAGAGAGAAAAAAAGAGATAGAAAAACATAAAAGTGTACTCGAAAAGGATGGCTGGTTGGGTGGCTGGTTGGTGCAGTCGTTGCTCGAGGAAGGAAACGAAATTGCAAGGCCTCTCGTGGGTGTAATGTAAATGCGACCTTCTTCTTCCACCACCTCTTACTATGGTTTTCAAGCATCTCTCACCTATACACAAACACTTGCTCAAAGAGGATCCACGATGAACGTGGACTTTACTTTCGAGGTCATCGGTACTTTCGTGTCAGGCATATGAGGTTAATTTGATTTTTATCTCGCATAATATCCGCTCTCTTTCTCTCTCTCTCTCTCTCTCTCTCTCTCTTTCTATTCACCTATCGTATTTTCTTTTTACATACGAACGAACACATATACATATCTATCTTTTTTTTTTCTTCCCTCATTATTTCTATCTTTCTCTCATTTCCTCTTTGACTCATATCCCTTGTGGTCGAGCTTAATTGCCAAACTTTGAAAGAGAAACCTTCGTGAATGTGTATATGTACGATTAGACGTAACTTTCTCTGATCTGTCTGCAAATGAGTAATCTGCTGGGTATTACACTTTACAACATACTTCGTTGCACATAATTACGATGACAACGTTGACAATTATAGTTAAAAAGAGTTACAAAAAATAGTATACGTGATCGAAGGGTGAAATAATTTAGATGAACGAATCAACTGTTAATAATAAACGACAGACAAGCGTTAGATTGTAGTATCTAACTCGTCGATAGGATTAATCGAGTCACGTTTTAATCTTCAGGAACATCGATGCCTTTCAACTACTACTACTATTACTACTACTACTACGAATAGAACCTAGACACGGGACGAGGGACTTATTTCGTTCAGGATATAAAGGGAAGAGAGAAGAGGTATTCGCTCAAAACGGATTTTACTGCGAAGCGTCCTGAAAATTGTATTAGCCAGCGTGTTATCGCGAACGAAGCACGAGCTCTTCCTATCTTTCTCTCACTTTATCTACCTAACCCTCTCTCTCTCACACATATACACACACAAACACTATATCGTCAAGCTGTCTCTTTTACTATTGAAGAGACTACGATAAAACACGTGATCCCTTTCTCTTCCCTCTTGTTCTGGGCCCGATCAAACGAACGAATCTTTCCAGACAGTTTCAAGATAATTCCTTTAAATGAGCTACACGAGGATGATGAAAATTATTTGTAAAGATAAGAACGAAAGGGTTGATAATGAAGTTCGAAGTATAAGAAAAACGTTTTAGTGTTGTTTATGTTAACTGGGGAATGTTCGTTAATGAAATTATTTCATCGTGTGTATTTTAAATTTATTCGAAAAAAATGATATGTAAAAATTTATTAATGAATTTTAATGATAAGATAATTCTTACATTAGTTTTAAACGTTAAATCAAATATGAATAATATTTGAAATATGAAGAATAATTATGAATGTTTTAAACGTGGACTAAAATAATTTTTATGCTGAATATAAATTATTCATTTCGAGTAGGTAAGGTTTTTTTTTTCACTTTTTTTTTTGCTATCTATTATAAACGATTCGCGCAAAAATGTGAAATCTTTAAATTTTATATATTTTTAATTTTTTGTTTGTGTTTTTTTTTTCTTTATTTAACGAGAACACGCTAGGATTATTTTTCTTTGTTATCTTTTTATAAAAAAAGAAAAAAAAAGAAAGATAAAAAAGTTCGAAATGAACCACCACCACCACCACCACTACCACCACCAAGTCGCGATAACCACGTTCAACCGCATTTCCGTAAATTAGTTTAATTGAACGAGATAGGCGATTGTTAGTATACATCCACTTTTCTCGTTAATATTTATAGTAGAACGTTAGTTTTCACCATAATACTGCAGCCAACGAATATTGAAATTCATTTTATGTGGAGAACGACGTGAAATGAATATAAATTGTGTCAACATTGATTTATCCGGTACGTATAATCGTCACATTCCAATAGCGAATAAAGATGAGAGTCAACGTATAAACCCATATGTCTATACATGCACACATACACACACACACACACACAATCAAAATTCACGTATACACGATCGAAACAATATTTTACATGTAACACCACTGTGAAAACCTCCACGCCAATTGCTTTTCACGAACGAATTATCGATAATTCGCCATTATTATCATTATTATTATTATTATTTTATAAAAACTTTAGTACGATTATTAGTAATAATACAAAATTTACTATACCAAACAGATAGAATAAAAAAAAAAAACAATGGTCATCCCTCTGAACGTTAATTTTCTCTCGTTGAATTGTTAAATCAAAATTCATCGCTGCAAATGGCTCTTTTTATTTATTCGTTTGATGAATTTTTTTTTATTTTCTCATTCGAAATAAAAATGAACGTTGTTGGTATTTGCGATTACAAATGTAACTAATAAAAGATTAACTTATATACACATATATTTTCACTTATAGTTTACATTATTAATTATTAATACGAAACTTGTCGAAGAATTTGACTTTGTAAATACATTCGAAGATTCTTACGACACTTTCGTTTCTTATCTAGATAGTTACTAGAAAACGAAACTAGGTAAAGAAGAAGAAGAAAAAGAAGAAGAAGGAAGAACGTAAATGGTTTTGGGTTTTGCTCGTCGATGAGTTTGCAATTTGATTTTAGTACCGTGACAGCATCAAAAAGCTTGGAACCTGTCAAAACTCGACGACCATTAATCTTAGTCGAGAGCAAACATCGATCCTACTTTGTACACGAATACGTAACAAGGACTACGCCACCATAAACTGCCTTGGAATGACTTAACCTCCATCGAAAAGTCAACCTTTAAAGCATGGTTGTTGGTACTATGTTGATTAGCTGACGCTGTCACTTTCTACTCTTATCCCTTCTGTTAAGAAACTCGATTACTTCTTGACGTTAGATAGGCATCCTTGAATCTTCTCAATTATACTTATCTAAATTATTTATTTAAACAAACAATTAAATTGACATTGTCTTACGATTTAGATTGAATTTCATTTGATATGTTATTTGGAAAGCAAATAACACACAGTGGAACCTTCTGTATTCGCTATTATTTGAACACTGTGTACACAGTTATACCTGCTTGTGTCATCTACTATCAAAACAAATTGTCTTAGACGTAGTAAATTCATTCAACAATATTCCACCTTTCTTCATTTATTCATGTCTTACATACAATATTATAATTTGAATATTGAAACTACCAACTGTACTTGTTTTCAAACGAGGAAAAAGCATGTTACTACAGTTTAATTCTTTTTAATGTATAAGTAGAAAGAAGCCCCTGTTCTTTTAATACTATTACGATATAACCATGCTATAATCTCAGTCAAGAAGACCTACCGTAACTACTTGCTTTCTTCTTTAAAACTACGTTTTTTTCTTCTTCCTTATTTTTCTTTTTCTCTTTACTTTCCTTTCCTTTCCTTTCCTTTCCTTTCCTTTCCTTTTTTTACATCTCGTCGAGAGGAAGAAAAAGAAGAAAAAGATGAGACGTCGAGGGATCTAAGCGGATTTATTTTTTAAATTCTATTAACTGGACGAACACGAGAGAGAGAGAGAAACATCGTAATCAATAATATATCTTTATACTTTGAAGATACTTGTATAAATATTTAACAAATGACACGAGATGTATACTATGAAAATAAACAAAAAATATTAGGTTGCTTCGGAAAGTCGTTTCGGTTTTTTTTTTGCTGATGCAATGATGGCATTAGTTGCTGCAAACCGACAAATAATAACAAATAGTAACACATGAGATCGATGAGAGGTTAAATTTATGACCACTTGAAAGGTTTAGGTTTAACCTCGAAACAAAAATTATTATCTTCATTTTTACAAAAGAAAAACGAAACGATTTTTTAAACCATCTAATAAATAGAATTATTTTTGAACAATAAATAAAAGATTAATTTTACACTATCAAACATGTTGTCAGTTTGTTAAAATAACTTTTGATACATTGTATATATCTTGTTTATGTAACAAAATAGAAAAAGGTAAAAACAAGATGTGTAAAGAGAGAGAGAGAGAGAGAGAGAGAGAGAGATTACAAGTTTCATAAATAAACGATGACACCTTACAGGAAATGGATTTTGCGTGACGGCTGAACGTAGCGAATTCAACTCGACAAGTCGATCCGTTTCGATTCTCTCCTCTTGATTTTCACCTATATCGATGAAACAAGGGAAAAGAAAACGATTCCATTGGTGAAAAACGTGTTTTGTTCGACGCGTGTCACGTCGTCTCTTTCAACGCCTTTGAATAGGTATACACACGTTCTACTGTATTTTTATATATGTATATATATCGCGCGTGTGTGTGTGTAGCTGGACACTCGCCAAACTTGTCAACAAGAGAGCAGCAAGAGAGATTTGAAAATTTTACGAAAAAGGTTTTCCTACACTCAAAGGATCAAAAATAGCAAAAAAAGATTTTACTTTTGACAAAAATTCTAAACCAAGGGGAAATTTCATTTCATTTCATTTCAAACGAATTAAAAAAAAATAAAAGTAATCAAGAACCAAGTTTTCTTTTTTCTTTTTTTTTTTTTTAATGAAATTTTCTATTGTAAAATCTATGTTTAGTATGATCCTAAAATAGAATTTATTATTATAAAAAATGAGTTAATTAATTTAGATTTTTAATGTTTTAATACGAAACGATTTTTGTTCAGTTCGATAACGAAAGACTTTGTAATTTTCAAACAACGCTAGGGAAGCGTGTGAGATTTCTGTTTTTTCTTTTTTTTTTTTTTTTGTTGGCTTCACCTGGTCGACACGAAACACGCATTATACGGAGAAGAGTCGAGAAAAAGTCAGACCCCTCCAGCCATTTTGTTTCTCTCTATCTATAAAGCGAACTTTTTCTCGCTCTGTCTGACCCGTTTCATACAATACCACTGCCGAGTGGAATTAATTCGCACTTTTTCGGGGCTTTTCACGCATGGAATTTTATATACGCTGGTATATTCATGATTTTTTTTTTCCATTTCGCCAAGGGTTTCCGAATGATGACGAGAAGATATATATAAAAAAAAAAAGAAAAAAAGAGAAGAGAAGAGAAGAAAGCAAATATTCGAACGAAAGGTTACGTCGTTTGATTAAACGTTTTCAATCGTTAACAACCGATGGAATAAAATAACGAGATTTATACGCGTTAAATCATCTCTCGAAATATCGACATTTAAAAATCGAACCTTTACCTACCCGAGTGTGTCGTTTACGCGAAACAAAATTGTTCTACGTTATACTTCCGATAGAAAAAGAGAAAATTACGTGCGTGTAAAAAAAGGAGGCAGAGGTTTTTTTGTGTTTTTCCTTTTTTTTTTTTTTACCGATTTCCTCTACACTCCAGTCCTAATTTGGAAAATGTTCATTCGACAAAAACAAGCTTTCCTTTTTTTTTTTTGTCGAGTTAGGTTAGCTAGCTAGCTGACTGTGCTGTTTCGGTCACGAAATGAAATTATGCGAATACTGCGAACACGAATGGTTTCCCCATTTCCACTTGTAAGCGTATTCTCTTTCTCTCTACGAAAAGTACTCAGACGTTGTGCTGTCCACATCTATCATCAAGAAAATATACCTGAAACTGTTGTAGGTGTATGCTAGTATATAATAAGTATCATGGGTTCCCTGAGAACCTTCGTCCCTTGTCCGTTCTTTGTATAATATCAACGATACGTAACTTCAACTCCCTGAACAATATTCTCCAAATTAGTTAGGTTGTACATTTAGTCCTAGCGATAACATCCAACCTCGTCAACATTTTCATTCCCCTTTGGAATTGACGACTTTGCAGAAATTAGTTATCTATTAAACTCTATTATCATCCTATATATTTTTTTCTATCACTATTTCTTTTTTCTAACATTTTTTTCTTTTTTAATTACTTGCTTTGTATATAATTAGTTTATTGGAATTTAAACGAATAGAATTCTAATGACATAATTGTAATATAAAGGAATATTATTTATCATAGATATTGATTATTGTGTTATTAATTTGAAAGTTGTATTAAAAAGTTTCGAGAGAATTAGACGAATACAAAATATCTGCTGTAGGATAATTGTATTCTCTTCTTATTTAGTATCGCGACTGTTTCATTGCCGCCTACCTCTCCGTTACATCTTTTCAAATTACACCTATTCTAAAGAAGTTTTCACTTGAAAAAAAAAAATAATAATAATGTTCGTATATTTACTCGTAGAGTAATGTTGCTACTTTTGAATTTGAATAGTCAATTGAAAAAATAAATGAGAGAGTTTGGAGTTATTTAAAATTAACTAACGTTGTTAAGTTTAAATAGTAATGAAAACAAAATTAGCGAGAATTTGTTCGTTATAATGAAAAGTTAGAGAATAAATGAGTAAATGAAAATGAATGGATATCGAATTCGATTGGATGGTTCAATTTTTACAATACAATATCGAACGATATTTAATGATCGAGGAAAGAAGAGCACTTCAACCATGATTTACTGGGAAAGTGAAGATACGAAAACAAGGTTGGTCAGGGTTCGTTCAAGCTTTCGAGTTGCTTGCTTGCGAACTAAGCTCTACGTAAGCAACCTAGCAAACATGATTGATTCTGAAACTAAGACCGGACTCCTCTTAAGGCGAACTGCAAACTCAACGTAGCCGAGACAAACAGAAAACAAGAGAACGCCTGATACTCGATAATTAATTGCTTATTTACAGCTAATATACGATTAAATAGAACAAACAAAAATAAACAATGTTTTTTTCTTTCTTTTTCTTCTTTAGATTCGAGTTGGAATAAATGTTCTACCTAAATGTAAATTGAATTTCTGATGAATATGGTGGTACGTCACGTAAATTACATTTTTTTTTGGTTTCCACGAATAATAGCAACGATATTTTATCAAGTTCGACGAACGAATAATGTCAAATGGTACTTTACAAAAAGTATTCGAATAATTTTTCTTCTTGGTAGAAAGTTGAATAATCTTGAAATATGTTTTTGCATAGAAGAATTTGAAAATATCGATTGTTTTAAATTGATAATGCGAGTAGATATTACTGCTGAGATTTTACTGTATGTATGTGTGCACGTGTGAGGAGAGAAAGAGAGGACCGATGGATAAATTGATGGATAAATGAGGCAGAAGAAGCTTCGATCCCACAGCCTTGTTCTATGTTCTACGTTCTACGTTCTCGACGATTGGGCAGTGGCCTGATTTTCATGGTCGACTAGCCAGAGGACAGATTAAGTATATCACTTGGTTACCTTCGCTGACTTCTTCGAGTTATAGACGTAAAATCTGTTCAAGTGTCAAAGTTTATAGAAAAAAAGTTTGAGACAATTTTTGATCAAATGTCAAAAATTCAAATATCCAATTTTAAATTAGGAACAATATTATTTCAGCGAATTAAGAACATATGTATGAGATCTTACGAATGTGTAGATAACTACGTATAGATGAAAGCTCTCTCTTGACACTGAATCATCTGTTTATCCATGGATTATCTACTCGAGTGTACGAGTACGGTGATGTAAACGATTCAAACTAAAATTTCTTTTCGATAAAGAAAAGGGTAGAGAAAATAATGAAATATTATTTTATGGATAATTGGTATGAAACAATATTGTGCATAAGGTATTTTTAATCCTTAAAGTGCACACTTGGTAAAAGTTAGTTAAAGTGCAATGTGGGTGTTTGACACCTCAACGTGTTTGAACGCGTCTCTTGAAGCCGCTATTTAATATTTAGAACTCGTAATTTTGTTAAAAGTAGTTTGATACATCTTTTTTAAAATAGAATAGGTTTTATACCCATCTGAATGAACACTAGATGGCACTAGACAAATAACCCATTTTTTTTCAAATTCAGTACCGTTTTCGAGAGATCAAAAATTTGTTAGGGTATCAAACACCCCATGTGCACTGTAAGGGTTAAACAAAAAAAATTCTCTCGTTTTACGTTTTTTGATCTATAAATCAAGATTTTTGTTGAAAATTCAGAAAGAGTGAGAAAAAGAGAGATTGTGGTTTTGAAAATTTATCATGCGAAGGGATGGAACGATCAATAGAAATAACAGTTACCAATATACTACCACTACTAGACGTTACATCTATAGGGAAAACGCGAAATCGCATTGCTAGACACGAGTAGTGAGTTAGGTTCATCGACTATTTCCGACCACACGAACCGGAAGTTTTGCACCATCTCTCTGGTTTGTAGTTAACGCGACGTGTTCGTTGATAACTTTATCTAAAAGGATACTAGTCGAAAATTTCAACGAAGAATATTCATTGCACTATCAAAATGTCTTTTACAATACGTCATAGATAATACCACACGCATGTCTAATATATTTTTTGTTCTTTTTTCCTATTGTATAATAATAGCAGTCTATCTCCTTCATTATGCATGTCATTTTAATTGCATGTAAATTAATCGTAACGCTTTGTAAACGAATTAATGAATATAAATAATATAAATTTTAGTGTACAGTTTAATTGTAAAAAACTAAACTATCAAGAATAAATTATTGTAACGATGATTAAAAAAAAAATATTTGTTCTTTTAATAATAATAATAATAAAAAGGAATGAAATAATTAAATACAGATCAAAAGTGGAAACGAAAAAGAATGAAAGAAAGAGAGAGAAATAAAGTACGTCGATCGACACGTATGAAAAATCACGAAATGGATGATGGGGTGTAGAGGGAGGCTGGGTGGTTGGGTGGGCTGAGAATTAGGGTGTTGAGAATTACGGGAGGAAATTTCAGCGAGGACTCTCTCTCTGTTCGTTATATACGCGACGTGCTAATTCCGCAGCCCTTGGTAATTTGTCATCGTGGTTTGCGCGACGTGTAAATGCGTTGTCGTTGACCGTAACCCATAGGAACACCACGGGACCATTTTTCCCACCCTTTTCCCAAGAGTACTCTTCTTCTCATCCTTCGTTCCTGTGTCTCCACGTGAAAATTTGCAAAAAAAAAAAAAAATAATAAAAAGAATACAAACAAAAAAAGAACAAGCCACCTACTACTACGACTACTCGATGATTAATTTCGTTTCACGCGAAGTCAACGCGAAAAGTCCAAAGGTTGGTTATTATATTATTCAAAAAGATGGGGGAGAGGGGTGGAGAGGGTGGTTTCAAATAATGACTTAGAAATAACGAGAAAAGTTTCATTACAAAAAAAAAAAAAAAAAAGAAAAAGGGAAATCTTCACAATTTCTTTTTTCCTTTCGAATTATCGTCGAGTCATCTGGCTTTTAAATTGAAAAAAAAAAATACACAAAAAAAAATTCATCCGCTTTTACACAGGAGATTTATTTTTTCGAATTATATGGAAGGTTATTAATAACAATCTTATATTGCGATAAGTTGTTCAGGAAAGAACAAAAAAAGAAACAAGAAAAAAAAGTGTATATATACCTGTATCTTATCGAGGTAATAATATCGATAATAAAAATCGACGTTTCTATACGATTCATAAAAGTTATACATTTTATATTAGAAAAGCTTTTTATCCGTCGTACTTCCATTAATCTTCCAATTTTTCAAATTGCTTTCACCTACAGATGAGAGACACACACACACATTTTCACTTAACTATTAAACGCATTTCATTTTATCATATGAATTATCGTACAACGAAATTGTAGATGAAAGTTTTCTTAAATCTAGATACGATCTTACTTTTGATAAGAACGAGATACCAACTAGATAATAATTTCAATTCATTTGCATTGGTATACAAGAACGTTTTATTATTGGCTTTACCGCGAATCGTAGAAAGAGAAATTAGATTTGAAATTTGAACGAACTGTATAAATTTTCTCTCTCCCTCTCTCTCTTTCTCTCAGTACTTAATAAAAGTTCAATTTCGATATGATCGGGCATAACAACAAGTTGCTTTACGATTAAATCGCAACCAATCCTCACGATATATATATATATATATATCTATTTTCAATTTTCTCGACTAAATTGATATTTTATCCTCTCATCTTTTCATTCACCCCCACTTGTGTGACAATGAAACGAAATTATGCTCTTAGGATACATCCATCCCCCTATTTCTTTCTATTTCTTTATTTTTCATTGTTCGAGAAATAATTTTATTTGATCTCGTATCAATCCAAAGATGATTTCATTCTTATCACATTTCGCGTTATTTGTTTTAACCGATCAAATCATCACAAATTGGTCAAGAGACCTCTTGAAAGAGTTCAAAATATTTCAAGTTTAATATATTAAATATTTTTATGTACGGTTGGTACACTTTTATATTTGTCGATAAAACATTAAAATGATAGATGACAAATGAATAAATATAAATTGCATATGTATAGTGTTAAATTGGATGAGAATTTTAAAGTAGTTTGAAAAAAAGTGATCAGTAGTACGTGTATAAGTAATAGTAACGGAAACACTATCAGTAGTGTGATAGTAGTCGGCAATGAAAATACCTTTGGTATTGAGAACCAGTAGAAATACGTCGATACGATTCCTGGGAATGCTCTGTTTACGGATTAATTAAACCTTCCCATACTACTTCTCTCTAGCGTATCCCTTTTCAACTCTTTTCCATTACAAACGTACGTGTACATGTACGTACATATACACATATACACTCGTTATAGAAAGAGAGAGCAGTACACAGGAAGGATATCAATACACGGAAGCTCGATTATTCGCTAACGTGCTCCAGATCAAATATCGTCGAGGAATTCACAGAGCACACGTTTGCTCGAGCGTTCTATCTTTAGCGTTCCAAAAAGCGCATCCTTTTGCGAACGCATCAAATCACTATGTGCGTTGCATCCTACTGTTGTGAAAATTAAAAACAGATAGGAAGAAGATAAAGGGCGGAAAAAAAAGGATATCAAAGAGGGAATTCCACACAACTGCAGATTGTGTCTATGAAAAGGTAGACAAGAACAAAAAAATCAACCAGATTTAATTGTACGAATAAAACGATTTATCTTTGTAATGAAATAGACAAATGGAACAAGACTTATTAATTATAGACAAAGGACAAACGTGTGAAAGTAATTAAAAAGTTAATTCGATCATTAATTTTTCGTTTTGTTTTTTTGTTTTTTTTTTTGTGTAAATCGTTTCTATATAATACCACAAATCGATACCAAACACAGGTTTTGTTGTATAGTTGGTGCATAATTACTCTCCATGGAAATGGCGACAAATTAAAGCCGAATAATATACTGTGCAATAATGCAAAGGGAACAGGTACGAGAGAGAAAGAGAGAATTCTCTATCGACCAATTGGTAGACCGATCTCTTCGTTCGATTCAACATTGGTTACTTTCTAATTTTACTGAATGAGGAATACAGGGTGAGGGGAGGGGACTATAACGAACATTATTCAATTCTTATAATTTTATAACAATTAGTTATGTTAATTATCTAGGACAATCATATACAACGACGATCATTCGAAGCAATAATTTGTGACAATTATTTAGGGAAATCATTGATATCACTCAATTTCAATAAACTACTCGTTAAATGTCCTTTATTAAATGATTCTATTATAATAGATTGATGATTTAAGTACGATCACTGTAACTTATGTTAATTTCAACATATGTGAATCAACTCGTAGTATTTGAAAACATCTATGTTAAAAGTAATTACCAGTATCTGAAGGGAATGGGGAAAGAAGGTACATTATTTTCTCGATAGGTTCGAAAATTGTTTCTTTTTCGACGAGTAAAACAAAGAAAGAAAAAAAAAAGGAAAAGAAAGGAAAGAAAAGACCAAGAGATTCAACTCTAAAACGAATTCGACGACTCGTTCGAGGCAGCAGCTGCGTTACGAAGGGTAAGCACGCTTCTGGTTATCTCGATGGCAATTACCATAAATTTGTAGTGTTATAGAGAAGAATGTTAGGAGGAAGAAGAAAGGAAGATAGAGAAAAATAAGATAAAGAATAAAAATAAGAAGAAAAAGAAGAAGAAGAAGAAATAAAGAAGCGTATTACAGATATATATCGCGAACTCTGCTGAAAACGAAGCGAGAATGTGAAACACGATGAAGATGAAGGGAAGAAGGTTTCATCTTATCCTCTTGTTGCTCATCTTCTCTCTTCTTACGTACGTGAAAGTTAAATCGCTTCGTTCTGTAAACTGGTTACCCTTCCCCCTTTTTCACCCCTCCACCCAATCCTCCTAGTAAATCCCACGAGATTGCTGAATATCATTGTACCAGTAGATATAACGTTTGTTAAACCATCGTAGGTTTGCCAGCCAACGATATGTGTTCTATGGAAAAAAAGGTAGCTTCGTAAAAATGAAGCCGCGTGTCTAGAAAGAGAGAGGATGGAAAAGGAAAAGAACAGGGATAGGTTAAAATAAAGGAGGAGGAAGAAGAAGAGTAGTAGTAGTAGTGGTTTCGAAAGATGATTCAATTTGTGAGACTTAGAGGGAGAGTAGAGAAAAGCTTTTTTAACGCATTTAAGAAGAAAGAGAAACAACTTTCCTATGAACTTTTTAGATTTGTCTTTTTTCTTTTATTGTGGAAAAGAAACCTCTCTCTTTCTCTCTCTCTCTCTCTCTCTCTCTCTCTCTCTCTCTCTCTCTTTGATCGTACGAAAAATGTATGAATATTTAAAACAATGACTACTGAGAGTTAACATTTTCAACAAAGTGCATTTTTCAGCCAGCATACTTTATACAGACTATATTAATATTAAACTTGTCCTATCAGTTTCATGGCAAAAAATTGTTATTAAAAATATTTGATTAATTTTTGTTGGTTTCTTCTCGAAGAATTTAATAATGGATTATTTTATTTCGTAATATATTTATGCAACCCCAACTCTTACTATTTTCAATATATCTCATCATTTCTTTTATTCCAGGAACTTTGTTTCCTTGTACTATCGGAGTAACACAAAAACGATTTACAAAAAAAAGACCAAGAGCAAAAAGCAAAAACTGGTGGTAGGATAAGGGTGAACGGTTGGTGCCTACTTGCAGTGAACGATGACGAGTCGTAGATTCGAACCTACGAAGCAATATAAATGCAAAGAACGATCCGTTTCGTTCGTGATCCGTTCCTAACGAAAATAAAAGGAAAGGAAAGGAAAAAAAAAGAAAAAGGGATAACAAAGAAGGGAGAGTGAGAGAGAGGGAGAGAGAGAGAGAGAAAGAATAAGAGAACCTAAACGTGAAGCAAAGAATGTAGCCAGAGAAAAAGAATGAGAGACTAGTAGGGTGATTCTCTTCTTATTGATATTCTTTTCAGGACGTCCGAAAAGAAGACTGATCCCGTTATACTTCGATCGATATAAGAACGTCATCCGTTTGAATAATTCCATCGACTCTCTTCCCACACTCCCTTATCAATATATACTACGTTCTACCCTTCTTAGTTAGTAGTTGGCCCTTATGGATTTTTCGCGGAAAGACATTGACCTCGTTTAAAAAGATAAACCTAGATTACTTCTACGATATACTTTAGATGGTTACTCCAATTTTCTTTTCAGAGTAGGGATTTAAAAAGTCAAATTACTATTGGTATCTACTTTCATAACCCCTACGATAACCCTCCCCTAATTATTCGATATACTTTCAAATGATCATTATTTCGTTATTGTTATATTTAGCTGCAAAATGTTGTATATTTCGATTCTACTTGTTCACCCTTCAAATCCACCCCCTAGTCTTACTCTCAGCTGTTCTTCTATTTCCCTGATTTGTTTGTCAAAATTGTAATAGTTCTCGACAAACAGCTTGGAAATACTCATCTGAATGAACTCTCGATATTCATCTTCCTCCTTTAAATCTCACATCATTTAGATCCTAATAGATGCACAACTTGGCCCATAATCTCTCGAAGGTAAAGAGAGATCGAGGATGGAAATATTTTCTACGTGGGAATTATGTGAAGCACGTTTGCGAATGCTTACGCGTGGTAGTAAGTTCCGACGAGAAGCTTGGGTGTACGATCCGCAATGCGGTAATTCGGCTGCTGCTCGAACTCCTTTCAAGCAAGTTCCGAACGCACCAAAATGAAGGCTTCAAAGAGAGAGAGAGAGAGACAGAGAAAAATAATTCTGGGTAGCAACCGGAAAGAGATCGGCATGAAACCAACCAACCAACCAACCATCCAACCAACGACAACGATCGTCGGTGGAGGAGAATATTTTTTTCTTACTTCTTCTTCATCTTTTTTTGCTAGTTGAATATCGTCCTACAAAAGAAAGAAAAGTGATAGATAAAAAGCAGCAAAGAAGAAAGAAAGAAGAGTATATAAAAAAAAAAAGAAAAAAAAATGGAGATAAAGGAAAGAGAAGTCGTGATGGTGAATCAAAATGAGGGATGCGGCTCCACGGGAATCGAAAGTTCCACGAAGAATCGGCCCTTAAGCGAGATTAAGAGGATGAATATTAATAACCACCACCGCTACCACCACCATCACTACCACTACAACCACCACTACCTTTCGAGCTTGCTTGCTTGCTTGCTTGCTTGCTTGCTTGCTTGCTAGTAGCTGCTGAAGCGAGAAAGTTTAACCGATAAAACCGACCGTTAAAAAGTGCGCTAGGTGTCCCCACAGCTATATACGAGTATATATAGTCATTCTCATCGTTGTGTGGCTTTAAAAGCTGAGCCGAAGGTAATGGCATCTCTCTTCTCCAAAATATCGCTTAACGTTTGATGGGTTATACAGTAAACGCCGATAAAACCGTAGATAGTGGCCAAGGATTTGCTTCCTTCTATACGCTTTTTCCTCCTCTCCCCCTCTCCCCGAAGGATCAATTTTTCACAACCAAACTACAAATTCTCTTTCGGTTTAGATAGCTTTATTTTTTTTATCTCTATATATATATGTGTAATACCAGATGTTGCCTTTCATAATGTTCGTATTTTTCTTATTTTATTTTATTTTTTATTTTTTTTTGGTTATCCCGTTGAAACGTTCAATCGTTATTACTGTTGGTTTAGTTTTTCTTTGTGTTGCATTGATTGAACAAAATCGATAGAATAATACGCTATTATAGGTAAGGTTCTAATGATGTTTATCTAGCACGGTTCCTGAAGTTTTTCAATCATAAATTTTGAAGAGAACTTCTCAAGCGCTAAACGTTCTAGCGTGCATTCTTCGACTATTTCAGTGGGAAGTTTGTACAACCACGATCTCTAGGGACTCAGAAGTTTAACAAGAGTGATGGTTGGTAGTTGGAAGATGATGAAAATATTGGAAAAAATTTCGATCTCGAAAATCGGTGCAAATCCCAGACGTGTAGGGTGCGTGAGTGCATGCAATTGTCGTGGTTTACGAAATTATTGGAAGATGGTTATACAGTGAACGTAAATAGAAAAGAAGGGGGATGAGAAAAGGGCGATCGAACGCGACCAAATGGAATTACGGATGAAATTAGCACGAACGTATCCGGTCAACACTCTCCCTAGGATCCCAACGATCCCGCGTACTTTTGGACTCGAACAACGCGGACCAAACTCGTATTTAGTTAGGTTTTTCAATACTCTAAAACGTCGTAGTGGTTTGAACCCACGATGGGTCTCGCACCACGCGTTACCCAATTACCAACGAATTTCGAATGCTTTGTCAACTGACCACGAATCTCGAGGGAAACGACGACGATGCATGCACACACACACACACCATGCTATTACATTTTTCAAAACTTTTTTCTTATTTATAATTTTTTACTTGTATTTCTTTTCTCATTTATTCAAAATTATTTGTTAACATTAAACTTATCCCGAATATTATTTTATTTCTGTGCTTGTATTTTATATTGCAATTGTTGTTGCACGCTTAGAAAAGTTGAAAATGGATCGTAGCAATAAAACGAATTGATCTTCTCGTACGTTGACCGATCGTTACTGTTTCTCGTGAATTCCTAGAGCAAATGGACAACAGACCACTATAAAACTGTTTCTCAAACGACCCGATATTCAACTCCTTCTTATATATATATATCAACAATCGATATCGATGCACATTACTATTAGGATAAAAGATAAACGGAGAATGGTCTGTGAAAGAAAGAACAAAATATGACATATTCTTTTCTTTCCTTTTTTTTTATGTTTTGTACGTTAGTACAAGTATTTAAAAGAAGAGCGAATTTTAAAAGACTTTGCGTCAAAGTTTTACAGTACACCTAAGTAATGTTAATAGTCAAGACTTTTCTAACTTTAACGATAATAAAAACAGTTTATGTGGTCGAGATTTTATACCGCGAACTCTTCACTTTTTTTTCCATTTGTTTTTTTCTTCTTCTTCTTCTTCTTCTTCTTCTTCTTCTTCTTCATTCAATTTTAGACAGAACGTAAACCAACCTCAACACAACACAGTTATCGTATTAACATCTTATCCCTTATTCCTTTGTACTGGCGACAATTCAACGTAAGGTACACTTTTAAGGAACAATTTCAATTTTAATGACACCTTTTGACATTTAATAAAATACTTTTAAATACATAAAATTATATGATAACACGTAGGATTTTCTTTTAATGTTCGTTTCTTTTTTTAGTTTAAAACAAAAAAAAAATAAAAGTGAATTAACAGGGACGATCCCCAGTGCGTGTTGGACACGTCGTTGTTGGTAACCTCGGTGTCGGTGGTCGCGTGCCACCGATCGATTAATCTCACCCAAGTTAATCCTTCGGCCCTTCTAAGTTGGGGCGGTTTGGGTTGGGACTGGGGTGGGGAGCTCGATCAAGACGGATTAGAAGAGCGATTAAAACACCGAACGACTAGCACACGGAACGACTCGTGAGAATCTTAGATCTTAAGTATAAATAAAGCTCTTAAGAGAATTTTATCCTTTAAAGTTAAGTATACCTTACGTTTTTGCTATCATAAATGACGACGACGACGACAACATCGAGATTTTCCTTTCTTTTCCAATCGAATTTATATCTTTCGTGTAATTTTGAAGAATTTTATAAAAAAAAAAAAAGAAAAAAAAACTTTTGTCGTAACACGATAAAAGCTTTTCAACTTATCATTTCTATCATATTTATTATTTGTTCTCGAACAAATTCGTACACCTCTCTGTAAATTCATTACAAACGTACGATTATTTCAACGACAACCCTTTTTGTTATAATTGTTCGTGGAATAA
Organism: Polistes dominula; assembly: GCF_049000335.1. Classification (NCBI taxonomy): domain Eukaryota; kingdom Metazoa; phylum Arthropoda; class Insecta; order Hymenoptera; family Vespidae; genus Polistes; species Polistes dominula. The sequence continues at coordinate 578,392 of NW_028301150.1, forward strand.
TGAAAATTACATGATATTTGTCCAAAGAGAGATTGTGAATTAGTTTACAATTAAAACCAATATTAAATATACCCATTATGTATTATAGAATCATCATTATATTGTAAAATAACAAACAATTGATCGGTTAAGCTTTTAATTCTACCACCGTATGTTTATGTCAATTGCAAAATACTTTTGTGACGCGTGCCAATATGTTTGTTAAGGAAAAAAAAAAAACAAAAAGAAGAAAATCAAATGGACAGAAGAAAATTATGATTACTTTGTAAAAAATATAAGAGTGTGTATGATTAAAACAAAAAGGTATGTACAACCACAGTAGGGGTTAATTAACAATAATAATCTTCTTAGTTAGATAAAATTGCGAGATTGTTCAGATTGTCCTCAATACCCTTTTCTTAATTTTAACGAATTCAATCCTACTACAATCCTTATAAGATGAATCCCTTGTTCAAGAACACTCACGACGTTCCTACTTCCTGATCGCTTTACTATGAGAATCTTTAAGCTACTTAAAGAAAGGAAGATAGTGGTAAGAGAATTATTGATTCTCTTTCTTCCTCCGTTGCAAAATGCAACGTGAAATCGTAGGCTACGTGTCTAAGGACTACCTAAGGGTTACCAAGAAAAAGGGGGAAAGATAAGGAGGAATGTAACTCGTTCTGGGATTCCAAAAACTAACCGGATAAGAGCTAGTAAGAAAGAAAGAAAATAAAGAGGACTACTAACATAAAATAAAATTAAAAAAAAAAAAGAAAAAGAGAAAAACATGTTTTAGAACAAGGGGAGAATCCCCACTACTCGATGATAGTGGTATTACAATTTCAAATGCAATTTCTTGGTGAAAACGGAAGGATGTTCCATAGGGTGTGCTCTTAGTCGACTTAAGCTTGACGATGGGTGACACCATAAAATTCGAGTTCGTTCGGTTCCTTCCTTCCTTCCTTCCTTCCTTTCTTCCTTTCTTCCTTCCTACTACCGCGATACTGGGTGTTTCGCATTACCAGGATTAAACGGCTCGGAAAACAGTGCCGATATAAACGGGTCGTTGGAAATTCTCCTACTCGTATCTCCTCTACTTTTCCCATAAGTTCAAGGATCGACTAACGGTCGCCGATGGGGGACGACAAACGGACGATGGTACTCTCAACGTAATGGAACTCCTTCTCCTTTATTTCTTTCTTTTTTTCTTTCTCTCTTTCTACTTCGTTACTTATTTTTTAACTCACTGATTTTTAGTTATATCTTAAAGAAAGGATTACATTTACAAAAATTCTTTGTAAATCTATTTATCGATAAATTGAAATAAATTTCATATAAAAATACTAAAAGATAACAAAAAATAATAATAATAATAATAAAAAGATAACGTAGAGATAAAATAAAGAAGAAAAAACAGTAAAAGAAAGAAAATTATCTGACGGCTGGTAGCTTCACTGCTACTAGCAGGAGCAAAAGACTCGGATAATTTCGTATCTAAGGGGTGAAATTTTTCTCATCCCTCCCCTAACTCTTTTTCTTCCTAAACTTCTCGGCAAGATTCTCTATCTTTTTATCTATCTATTTTTCTATCTCTTGAAAGATATACGCACACGGTAGAAAAGAGTCGAATTGCATTTGCAAGCTCCTGGAAGGACTTACTACTATTCCCCTTCCCTTCCCTCTCCTCCCCACCCCTCCTCCTCCTCTAGCCCCGTTGAATAAACGAGGTCATTCGCGAATGGAACTTTTAAGATAATGAAACAGTTTTCCGCCTTACTCTTCTTCTTCTTCTTTTCCTTCGATTGGATTGAGACAATTAACGTTTCTTTCATCGACGTGTGCTCTGTGTGTGTGTGTGTGTGTGTGTATGTGTACCTAAACGTACTAGATATATCCATATATATATTCAACAAAGTAACTAGACGTTTAATGAAAATGGAAAAACGAAAAAAAAAGAGATTGCTATGAGTAAGAAATATAAAGAAGCAAATAAAAAAAAAAAATAAAAAAATCAAGAGCCAAGGAAAGAAAGAGAGAGAGAGAAAGAGAGATAGAGTAAAAAAGGGAAAGGGTTTGAAGATAATGAGCGAGGAAACAATCGCTTTAACCCAAAGAGATGGCTTTAAATTTGCATTCGCCGACTTTTCTACGTTGAATAAAAAAATAAAAATAAGGAGAGAGAGAGAGAGAGAGATTATGGCCTAGACACTCTTATTACGTGATATATTTTACCCTTCCTCTTTTTTCCTATTTCATTATTTTTCTCTATCTCTATCTTGATCTTTCTTTCTTTCTTCCTTCACGGTTGTTTAAAGTACGCGAAAAAGGGCTGTGCAAATTTTTTGTTCACGATTTTTTTTTCTCTTTTTCTTAAACTATGCAAAAGACTTACGCATTTTCAAATGAAAACTTTGAATAAATAAGAACGAAAGAAATTATATTAATACGCTCTGGAATGAATATGTATGTTTAAAAAAAAAAAAAAAAAAAAAAAATAGGAGAAATAGTAGAATATCCTCTTAACAAAATATCTAACGAAACGAAAGATATTTTTCAACTCGAATACAAAAAATCTTATAGATTGTGTTACGATTTTATCTATTACGTTACAACAGAGATTTTCAAAAGCTTTATCTACGATCTCAATTTATTTTGCCAACTTTATCATTCGATCAAAATTCATATTCGGAATAATTCACTTTGCGTATCTTTTGCCGATTTTATCTTGGAAAATAAGGTATTGGCCTTCCCCCGCCTCTGCCCCCCTTCCCCACTTTTCCCTTCCCCGCTTTTTCCTTCCCCACCTTTCTTTTCTCACACAGATATTTTTACGAGTTTCTCAAAGTGCAATTGGTAGGCGGTCCGTAGGAACTCCACGATTTATTTCTAAGCCGAGCATCGAAAAACGTTTCTAGCTCGAATACCAAAGAAGGAAGGTTATACTATGTTGAAAGGAAATAGAGAAAGGGAATGAGAAAGGGTAGAGAGCTTTAAGACGGTTGTTCCCTCGAGCCTGCGTGAAGGTATAGGATAGAGGAGCAAATTTATGGATGCTAGCCAACCGAATGCGCAAAACATGGACATTGCAGCTTAGATTTATCGTCTCATAGCGTTCCGTTTCGATGTCTCGCGACATTGTTCCGCTACCATTTGTATATCTTCTCATTCCTCTTCTCAACAACGTTTATAGCCATTACCTTCTTCCCCGCCTCTTTTTAGTTCTATTCTATCTACTAACTGAATCAATTAATTATATCGAATGTGATATTGGATAAAGAAGACAAAACAAAAATGAGTCAAATGTTCGAATGATTGAAAATACTTTTTCATTTCATCAACTAAATTGAGATATATTTATTTAAAATCTAAACTTTAATCTTATGTAAGAATATTCGAAAGATTTGAAATACATAGAGTTACTTTTTATATCCTAATTCTATAGACCCCTTAAACACGTAAAGCTAAAGATGATATATGAAAATAAAAAAATAAAAAAATAAAAAAAATGTAGTAAGATCTCTTTTGAAGCATCGGAATTTATGTTTTTTCTTCTTCTATTTATCCTATAGGAAAAAGGATCTTTCCCCATCTGAATTGAAACGATAATGAAAAATCTACGAATGAAAATGCGGAATAAAAATCCTTAAACTCTCGGATCATCCCTCCTTAACTTGTCGTTTACTCTTCTCTAGTACTCATAAAGGACCACCGGGCCCAAAAGTGTCTCGCGAATCGTTGCTTTACGATTTATCGTCGATCCTTTTACTTCCTTCCCGTATAAATTTCTTCACTAGTAATAAAGTAGGTGGTTGGTGGTGATGGTGGTGGTGGTTTTCAAGCTTTCCTCTTGACTCCCACCCTTTTCTATCTCACTTTCTTATCCAGCTTTGATAACCTTGCACTCTCTTTCTCTCTCTCTCTCTCTCCTAGGGAGTAATCCTATTGGAATTTCTAATGGAACGCTTTAACGACGTTACTACAAGAGAGAGAGAGAGAGAGAGAGAAAGAGGTGGAAGGTGGAAAGTGGGAGGGGATAGTACGAGGAGAGAAGGTGGAAGGCAAACTGCCGCAAGATTGCGGCGTATGACATCGGACGAGTAATCGAGGGTGTTTCACCTCTGACACCCTCTGACGGTGTAAAATAGGTTGTAGTAGTAAAGCAGGACGTTTTACTGCGGCGTAACTGATATGTAAATGAGATTTGCTGAGAAATCCAAAGAGTATGAGAGTACTTACGAGTAAAAGAGAAAGAGAAATAGAAAGAGAGAGAGAGAAAGAGAATATAAGAACCAACATTGTTCCTACGCTTCTTCTTCTTCTTCTTCGTAGGCCAAGACCTATTTGTTCGTAACCCTCTCCCTCCCCCAACTAACATATGTTTCTGACAACTATATTCGCACGTTACGCATCACCTGGATATAATCAAGAGATGCATTTTTCTCTAATAATTCGTACTTACAATTATACCAGGTAACATGCTCTTACTATTCGCTCTATTCATCCTTCTTTTGGATTCACGATGTTGAAATATTTGTCTCTTTTTTTTTTTTTTTTTTTTTTTACTTCGTTATCATTAGAAGCAGCAATACATAAAGTTAATCTTAAGTACAATTTTAATTGAATGTTCATTAAGAATTCTTTTGTACGAGATACTTATGAAAAGGTATTTAAAATAAGCTCTTGTAGTGTTCTAACATTTGCATGGGTCCATTAGAAAATTGTAAGTAAAATGATAATGTGAAATATATCGTTCGAAATAAACACAAATTGTCAATTAAATAATAGTCAAAAAACAAAAATTCATTCGAAACTATTTAAATTCATTCAGATAACTATCTCTTGAACACGTTTATCACGCGTACATTCCTACTATAGTCTGAAAAACATTTCATATGTTTCAATTCACGTGCATGAAGTTCGGTGTGTTGTAACCAAATGAAATGGAAATTAGCTGGTTTTAAAGTACGTTTCACATGCACAGTCCTTCCGTTTCTAAACTTTGAGATCCTAAATACTACTCTGTTGTGTCTAACAACACGACGATCCTGAACTTACATATATATATAGATAGATAGATAGATAGGTAGATAGATAGATAGATAGATATATGTATATATACAAACACATACAAACATACATAAGCGAAATGCGGTCGTGGAAAATTTAATACCACCACTATCACTGTTCTAGATCTTTCCTACCATGGCTTCACCATTCTGGGTTACCCTTTTGGCTGGGCTCCACCGTGATGATGATGACGCGTCGATAGGCTCTTTCTCGTTCTAACCTTTACTCTTTCTTCCCTTTTATGGCTTCCTCCTTCGAGAAAAGAGGAACCCACCTTACTTCGTAAACGTAAAAATTCTTCTATCTAAACGCTATTTATTTTGCCAACCCCATTCCCATCCCTACCCCTAACTCGTTTTCTCACTTTTGCGACAAATTTTTATTGCATCTTGGAATCTAACCCACTATCTATTTGGTAAATACGTGTAATAGAAAAACGTTCCATAACGTAAAACAGATTTTTTATTGCAGAGAAAATAAATGAGATACTAAATATAGAACGAGAGAAAAGGGGAAGATATATATATATATATATATGTATATGTATATATGTATATCAAAATTTATGAACACTCATTACATATATATACAAGCCACGTTAACCTAATTTTGTTTGATATACAACGGGATCGTAATAAATTGTATGATTAATTAAAACTTGAACTATGGATCGCAGGAGAATTTGGTAACAAAAAGGGGTCGGTAGAAATTTGACCGGGATGCTAAAAAGGGGATGGCTTTAATCGTGATCGTATACGAGTTATCATAGATTAAGAGGGATGGAGATAGAGTTATAAAATTTCGTTTAAATTCATGCCAACGTGGTAGAATGAGATAGCGATAGAGAGAGAGAGAGAGAGAGAGAGAGAGAGAGAGAGAGATTAGCATTGAAATATCATTTATCGATAAAATTCTGCCATGTTGAAAAGTCCAACTTATCAATATAGATTTCCGATTGTGATCGAACGTGTTACCGATAACTCTGAAATTGTTGATCGGACTTATTTCACATATATATATATTTGGTATTTTAACATACACTATCGGTCAAATTTTTCAAATAGCTACGTCAAATTCAGATATAAACAGGATATTTATTAAAAAAAATAAAATAAAAATACAAAATCAATACCTATTGAAATTTGATACATTTGTTAAAGTTTGCTTTACCTTTTATACCAATGTTTGTAATTATTCATTTTTATGTAACTACACGACCTCTTGTTAATTACTTATATTACCTAAAAATAGATAAAAAGGGCAAGAGTCCAATCCGTCCTACGATAAATCATTCAAAATAGACAAAAGAGAATTGACGATCTTGAACGTTTGTTCGTCACGTTGTTCTTCATGTTACAGAATGAAAAGCGTCGTGTCTCTAGGAGGTTGAGAAGCTGTCAGCATAAATCAACATAATATCACCTAGGAACCTTTCTTTTTCCCCCCATTGCACCAATCTCCCCTTTTTCACCTCCCCCTATATCCCTTCTTACTTTTCATCTTTGGATACATATTTTTCATTTTCTCCACACGCGAAAACTTTGTTCTACGAGCACATAGAGGATTTATCGTAGCTATGCTGGAAATCCTTTTATCGGGTGTCAAAGTAGAAGAGAGTAGAGAGAGAAAGTCATGTAAAAGAGCGAGCAAGAGACAGACAGAGAGAGAGAGACAGGAAACTCGTTTGGCACTATCGATTCGCTAGCTCCAGGGTCGTCTAAGTACCGGATGAATCGTTGACAGTCTAGCATATCTAGGACGAGAGAATCCTCAGCGTTGTTTCCTTCTCTCTCTACATATATATATATATATATATATATAACTCTCTTTCACATACACACACACACAAATGTACATACACCGTCTCAGTTCTGGCTTTGCTGAACCCCCGAAAAGCCGCACCAGTAGATCTCTCTCTCTCTCTCTTTCTCTTTTGCTTTCTCTTTCTCTCTCAAACAACCGTATTCGCTTGGCTCCTTGCCAACTGGCAGCCAACATGGCGGCTGGTTTAATGTTCCAACCCGGATCGAAGTACCATCGACGATGCCAGAGGAGCTGTCAGGGAAGGGAATGGGTTAAAGCCCACTAACAGCAGCAGCAGCAGCAACGCCCGGTACCGCAACCGGCAAAACGAGAAACGCTTTATGTCGACGATTCAATCTTTCCTAGTCCAGCGAATTTTATGTTCCTGACGGTGGCTAAGTCGCGAGTCCGATTTACCGCAAGATCCTCTCCCCTACAGGAAATTAATCAGTCTTCCAAACTTTATGTCTACCCTATATGGTTGTTTTCTAATCTTGTCGAAAGAAAGAAAGATGAAATGAATTACAAAAAAACGAATTTTTACTTCTTACTTTTCTTCTAGGATATATTTTTTTTTTTATACTAGAGAATAATTATCTTTTCATTGATCTTTTTTTAATCTACGTATCAATTAATCTATCCTTTTTCATTAGTGAAAAAGTTTCGATGAAAAATGAAACAAAAAAAAAAAAAAGAAAAGGAAAAAGAAAAAATGAGTACATTAAAGTTTAAAATTTAATTTAATAGCGATTCTCTCGATCTTGTCGATAGCCAGTACATGAGAGTTGATTTAATCATCGTTTCCGAGAAACTTTATGTTCTTCATATCGGTCCAACTAACGAGCAAGACTAACGATCGTCTAGGAAATTGCCTGAAATTAATTTCATGAACACGATGGCAGTGGTAGTGGTGGTGGTGGTGATGGTGGTGGTGATATTCGTGCGGTTAGACACCCTTGCTGGGATCGCAGTTTTTGTAATTCCTCCCATTTCGCCTTTGATTACTTCAGCTGTAATCGGGTATTAATGTGAAGCATACTTTCATTAACGATCTAACTTTTCTAATCTCGCGAATTAAACTTAATGATTTAATAGTACAGTCCTGAAAGAAAATATTACAAATAATCATTTATTTCAATTTACACATAATCATCTTTATGTACTATATTTTCAAATCTTTTCAATAATAATTAACAAAAAAGTAAACAAATATTTATATTCATTATTGTTCTCAAATATTTTTAATAACCAAACGAATACTTGTAAATTAGTCTGCTTATACCTAAAGGATACATCAATTTTACGTGGTATCTATAATTAACAAATAAATTCAGTATCGTATTATCTTCGTAATACCTCATTTTAACATTTTCTGCTTCCCTTTTTTATCAAATTTCATTATTAGTTGCGTAACATTTTTTAAAGAGCCAAACGAATAGTTGCAAGTTAGTCTGCACGTTCTAAAGGATCCATAAATTTTGTATTAAATTCCGATCATAATTCATTAAGATAGAAAAAATGTAAAAGAGAGAGAGAGAGAGAGAGGACAAAGACACGCACACACACACACACACACACACAAATTGATCGTTAGTCGAAGCACCTTTGTGTTCACGTTTGGACGATATTCTGGCTCGGCAACGAACATTCAAAATTCATTAGACATCCTCGAAGGCTCTATTTTTTGTGAAGTAATGAAAGGAAGATGGTAAAAGGAGAGGGAGTTTATTACAACGATGGCAACGAGAGAAAGAGAAGAAAGACTTTTTAAAGCCTTATGATGTAGACCTTATTGGAATATTTGATTAAACTACGACGTGAGGATTCTCTCGTCTTTGATAAGAGAACAAAAAAAAATGCATTTTAGGTTCGTTAAACAAGAAATATATTTTTCGTAAATGTGCGTTATTTTTTATTTTATTTTATTTGTTGTTGTTTTTTTTTTTTAACTATCACTAGGACAAAATGACGATCGAGATTGGAATTTTCTTAATGGACGCGTAACTAGATATCCTGAAATATATATATATATATATAGTATAAAAGGTATATGTATACTTTCATCCCTTCAAACCTTTTTCCCCTGCAATTTCTATTTACTTTGAACCCTCTAATGCCTCACGTTTCGAATTACTTCGATGATAAATGGTGCACTCTTCTCTCTTTATCTTTCTATTTTATTTGACATAGCGTACAAAAATAAAGCACAAAAAACAAATATGATGTCGCAGGTTAATCCACAAGTTTTATCAAAATCATCTAACACTCTTCTTATAATCTTTTATCTCTTGATCCTTTTGATCTTAGTAAAACGAAGTAACTTATTTTAAACTCGAATATTAGATTCGTCGAATAATCGAGATAATTAATGTCTTAGCGATTATATATTTTTTTTCTACAAAATAAATGATGTGTTTTTGTAAAAGGATGATAACGGATGAATATGATTTATTTAACTGGACACATATTACATCGTTTCTCTCAATCTTCTTCTTCTTCTTCTTTTTTTTTTTTACTTTAAAAAGCATATTTTTTGTTCACGAGAATTTCATTAAAAACACGAATCCCACTCGACGAGCTGTAATTTAGTTTCACAGTCAAAAAAAAAAAAACGTAAACCTCCGAGTGTGTGTAAATGTAAAAAACAGAAAGATATGAGAGAGAGAGAGAGAGTTAAAAAAGAAAATGTCATGATTCATTCCTCTCTCGATCAAAGGATGCTATTTGAAACATGATACGGTGTGGAATAATTCAGTTCTTCAAGATAAAAAAAAAAAAAGAACTCTTATTTTTTCTTTACGTATGCCGTAATAAAAATCTAAACTGGCTCTTATCATCGTATCACGCAATTTTCATCGATGTAATAGCCAGCTCGTAACAATTCCCTTCTCAAAATAGTTTTTTTTTTTTTTTCTTATCGAAGTAAAATGTTCTTACGGCGAGTTATCGGTTAACGTTTTTATCAAACTTCCCCTCTCCTTCCCCCTCCTTCCCCCTCCTTCCCCGTTCGTTCAAATATTATCCATGCGATATTTTTCATTGATATCTATTTTTCTTTTATGAGAAATCTACGATTTCCATTTACAAACACTAATACAAATATGATAATTTTTAATATCATAATAGAGGAAAGTTATTTTTATCGAATATAAAAAGAAAATAAAAATAATAATAATAAAAAAAAAAAAAAAACGTAATGTTTGAATGTCCGATAACAAAACAGAACAAAAATTAAAAAAAAAATAATAAAAAGAAGAAAAAAAAAGGTGAGTTCCTCTCTCTGACAATAACTCGAAATATTCGATGAAATATCCTGCCAATCTGCCGTGACGTTGGGTACCTTTGTACGTTGAAAAGAGATGGAATATACGAACACGTGGATGTGAAAGGGTGTGTGAGAGAGAGAGAGAGAGAGAAGGTGGAGGGGGAGGATGTGAGAGAGGACAACGAGAACGCTCTATTTCACAAAAGCTCTTCGTGTCCACTACACACACATATATATATATATATATATATATATATATACAAACACCCATCCACCCCATACACATCTATATATATATATATATATGTTCATAGAAAGGGAGAAAGAGATAGGTAGGACGTGTCCCTTGCAAATTTATCGATTGTCGTATCGAGTGCTGTCAAGCCTAGAACGATCTCGTCGATCTCGAGACACGAGAAGTGGGCCAAGATAATCGTCCGGATAACTCTGACACTTCTGACACGCGTGATTCACGCGCATGCTCCTTTCCGACCTAACTAAATAATACATTTACAGAGTGTGTTCAAAAGTAAGTTCGTTGTTTTTCAAATTTGACAATAACTGGTCGAAAAATTGTCGGTAAAAAAAAAATAATCATTTTGTAATGGGGTGTTTTTTTAAAAGAAGGGATGATTTGTGTTACATAATGCAAATTTTTTAACATAAATAACAATATTATATTAGCTCGGTCAATCGTTTTCTTGTTATTCTCTCTCTTTCTCTCTTTTATTATGAATTAGTATATGTATATATGTGTGTAAGGATAATAAGTAGGACTACGATCGACCTTATCAAGATTCTAAACCGTAAAAAAGTGTTGGAAGAAAAAAAATAGCTGCCTGTTGTCGACAGGAGATCCATCTCGACTAAACTTTCTTTTTAATTTTTTTTTGTTTCTTTTTTTCTGTTAAGGAAATTCTTCTTTTATTCTATCCTTTCAAAAGTATAAAATACTGATAAGTAAATATCTATTAATAATAATAAGGACAATAAATAATTATAATATTAAATAAAAATCATCATCTAGAAGTAAGAACGTACAAAAATATGTGTTATTAGTTTAAACAATCAAATATATTATTAGAGTATAAGATATATCGCAATTAATTGATAATTTATTGAAAATAATGAAGAGGACGGTACTCAGATCATATACTCGGTGGTTTTTAATAACAATACACATTTCCTATGATTAAATAATCATTATTTACAGTATATCGAAGATTCTCAAGGTATCTCACGTCTTTTTATAAACTCACGCATCTCTCAAACACTATCGAAGTTTTAATTCGATAGAACAACAATAAAAAAAAAAAAATACGAATCAATTAGAATTCAATCGAAAAAAGAATCTCGTTGAAATAAAATGACTGTTTAGTGGTTGTTATAGAAACATTGAAGTCTTTTTTTCTAGGAGAGGAGAAGAAGTCGACTGGTATCAACCGAGTTTGTTCGTTGGCAAACCTTTAAAGGATCCACCAACAACAGTAGCAGTAATAGCAACAGCAGCAGCAGCCAGTAGCAGCTAGCAGCAGCACGCTTTTCCCCGAGAAAATCCTCGTTCGGACGGTGAGCAAACATTTTCGCGGTAAACGGTCGATTACGATGGTGTTTCCGTAAAAGAGAGATAGAAAGGACCGCGTTCGGTAAACAGGTTCTAAGGCGACTCCTCTTGAACGTCGAATTAGAACGGCTACGTATGTGGTCTTTGTAACCCTCCCCTAAGCTCTCACGTACGGGCTCCTTTCATGCTTTTCAAATTGGATGCTTTATTATCGTTTAATAGAAAGACTTTCTTTTTTCTTTTAACCGATTTCGAAATAAAAGAAAGAAAAAAGAAATAAAGAAAATAGAATAAAATCCCAATCGTTTTTCACGTTTCAATTAAAAATAAATCAAAGTGAAAAGAAGAGAGAAGCGTTGAGTTTTTTTTTTTTCATTTTTCCCTAAATGATTAAATTATTTGTCAATCGGTGTGTGTGTGTGTGTGTGTGTGTGTGTGTGTGTGCTCGCGATTATCTTCGAAATTTCTCACATCTCACGGTAAAAACGAGTGGGGAGGGGGTTACAGAAAGAAATAAAATTCTAAAATACCTACAAAGAGTATACTCCTACAGTTTCATTTTTTTTTTCTTATTCCTTCTCTCTTTTATGAATATCGAGACGCCTCGATTTTACGCTTCCTTGTCTTCGCAGCCAGTAACGCCGGATATATCGACTTCAATATTTTAATGTCAAAAAGGGCAAAGAATAAACTCGCCATTTTACGACGATGAAACAATTTTTGTATTCCCTGGAGGAATGCCAGACAGAAGGGATAACCCGATACACTATTTCTCTCTCTCTCATTCTCACTCTCTGTTTCTTTCTGTCATTCTCCCTGGCTCACTCGTTCACCGTAAGTTTTTTTTCTTTTTCTATAGGTTTTTTTTTTTTTACTTTTTATTCCTTACATATATATCTATATATATATATATATTTTTTTTTATATAAAATCGCTCGGGACATAAATTCTCGTACGTAACTTTTATCGTTTTCGACGTCACTCTTAGAAAGAACATTTTCCATGTTTTTTTCTCTTTTTTTTTTTTTACTTTATTTTATTTTATCTTATTTTATTTTTATCCCTTCTATCTCTTTCTCTTTTCCTTTTTTTATTTTCACAAAAAAAAAAAAAAAGAAAAAATTCAAAGTTATAACACTTCGATCCCTGTCACAGCTGCGGTTCTCTACCTACATTCATACATATATACAAGTTTCGATCTTGTTAGTCGATGTTCCTAGGAATATTACTTACCCATCGAACGATTTCAAATATCTTATCTTTATCCTCATGTGCTGCTTTTCTATTTGTTATTCAATGGGGAATAGAGAAATAGATGGATGGATGGATGGATGGATGGAAAAATAGTTGAATAAATAAACGACGATAGTTATCACTCACATATTAAAACGTAATATCTTTTTCAAAAAATTCATTTGTTTCGGTGACTTATAGTAGGTAAATACGAAAAATAGATTTTACATAGACGCATCGGAAGTTAATTATGACTAAATTCATTTCATTTGCAATAAATAAAACATTTCATAATTTTTATCAAAAGTAGACATGTACGATAATAATTCTTTCATCATAGAACGTCATATATTATAGATATTATTATCTCATAAAGATGAACATGATTTTTATCGAGATATGGGAAAAAGGGGGGTTGATAAATAGATAGAAAAAAAAAAATAGATTTCCAACGATCGTGATAAAGATTCTTGATGGATAAATAAACGAGGAACGGAGAAAGAGAGAGAGAGAGAGAGAGAAAGAAAGAAATTTGTTCCTATGATTACGATGAAGATTCTATGAAAAATTATCGAAGAATGAAAGAGAAGAAGAAGGAGAACAAAAAAAAAAAAAAGAAAATTTTCCTCGTGTTCGTGTCGTCGGGTGGTCGGCGTTTAATGAAGTTTCTTATCGAGATATTCTCCGATGAAAGATCGATGGTAATGGAAAAATTCTTGTTCGTCTATTAAACGGGTTCTTCACGCCTTTTTCCCCCTTCTATTATCTGTTATTAAAAGAAAGGAAAAATGAAGGAAAAAGAACAAGAAGAAGAAGAAGAGAAAGAAGAAGACACGATTTTGTTCATTTCTTTTTTTCTTTTTTTTCACACGATCTAAAGCAATCGAATGCTTTATTAATTTTGTTTATATATAAATATAATATTGATAATAATTATTAATTATCGTTCACACTTGATCAAAATATTATTATATTTCTAATAACGTCTCACATGTGAAATTAGGAATTTTTTGTTTTTTGTTAAACGTGACTGTTAGCAAGAGAATTTTGTCTCATTGTAGAAAATCGCACCCAGAGATTCAATTAAAAGAGCTTTCCGAGAAAAGCCATTTGGAAAGAAGAAAAACTGTACTTGAGAACGATCTCGATGGACGATCGCGTCTAATACCTTAGTTTCTCTCTCTCTCTCTCTCACTCTCTCTGTCTCTTTCTCTTATTTTTCCTCTCCTTTCAAACATTTCGAACAGTTCTGGGATCTCGAAGTCGAGTATAATCGTTGGCTTCTATTAGCTCTTCGAAAAGGGATGATTCGAACGTGCCGATCGATAATTACTCGCAACGTGCGTTATCTTCAAATCGATTTGACCAACTTAAATTATATTATTATTTTTTTTTATTTTTCAAATAAAGTAATAATATCTACCAAGTTATTTATGTATTATATATACTATATATAATTAAAGTATTTAATTAATAATAGTATAGTATAAAGTATTATATTATTAATAGTAATTTGTGGTTATCTACCAGCAACTTTCAACTTGTTCTACAATTGGAATAAATCGCCGTACATCGGTGGTGTCTGGGAGGTACACTTGGAGCGTTAAGGATTAAAACAAAAAATATCAAAGTAATAAACGTAAATAGAAAGAAATGATAGAGATTCAAGAAAATGATTAAATTTAATGATGCCATTTGCAAAGATCACTTAATATTCATTCCCAATATATTCTCCAATTAGCCTTGTTCTTTGCTTAACATTTCTACGACGATATTCATCGAATTATTAGATTGTAGGAGATACGAAATGCATTGAGAGGATTCAAAGCTCGAGTCGGGCACGTTTGACGTCCAACAAACGGGCCCGAAATCTGCTACGAAATGGCTCGCTCGATATTCTCGTAATTGGAACGAGAATGGGTAAACGTAGGTAGGAGGAGGAGGAGGAGTACAGTAGCAGCAGCAGCAGCAGCACCCAGAGTACCGGAGAGGGTTGGTTGGTTGGTTCGTTGGTTGGTTGGTTGGTTGGTTGTTCGCTTACGAGCACCGATTTCGCTACAACGCTCGGATAATCGTCGATATACTACACTACTCGCCTCCTGCACCTGCTCGAACGCGTATGCGAAAAGCCATTCTGGATTCCGTTAGTCTCCTCGTGTTTCCCAGACTATTGTCTTTGTTTAACCCCGTTTCATACTCCAACAGTAAGATCGAATATTACTCTATAACCATTTTCATACTTCTTACTTATTATGTTTCTATTATCGTCACATCTCATTTTTATTTTATTAATAATAATATCAATTATTTGTTTTTTTTATCATATTTTTATTGTTAATTATACGTTGTATATTATTACTTAAAAAAAAGAAGAAAAATATAAGAGAGGAAACTTTTTTAACGCGACATAATATTACCGTAGCATATTATAATTTGAAAACTACGAAACTTGATATTTAAAGTTGTTAAAATAATATGTTTAACATTTTCTTTTTTTTTTTTTAAATTAATTATTAGTTCGTGCATGTAATTGAATATTAAAAAAATTTGTGTTTCCAGAGTAAAAGATGAACAAAAAATGCGACGTAAAGTTAACGTTACAAGTAAGTTGATAATTAGCTCTTAATTATCGCGATTATTCTCTATCAGTGTGAAGGGGTTGGTAAGAAAAATGTCATGTCGTGGTTGGAAAGCGAAGAAAACGAGAAGATCGATAGATTTTCTCTGTAAGTTTTTGATTAATGGTTCCGTTTAGGTGGGGAATTGAGAGAAACTGCTTAAGACTTTTATTTCTCTTTATACTTCGATGTAACCAACGATTCTCTTTCGTTCATTTTTCTTTTTAACGCGTCTTTCCAACTTTCGGTTATCGCTCTTGCCCCTTTCTCATATTTACGTACACCACATATACAACTCGTACACACATATAGGTTATCCGTGAAAAGAAGAAACGAGAATCCAGGACCAAAGTTTTGCCGATAAAACGTTTCGTCCTCGACATAAATACGCTCTTACCGTTCAACGTGTTGTCAACGTGTACAACTTTTCGATGCAATACCACAAAAGAATCGGATAACTAATCTCGATAAGGATCATTTTTTTCTATTCTTTTTAAATCGTTTAACATTACAACATTTTAACAACTAAATTTGACAAAATAATTAACTTTTAAATACTTTTGTAAAAACAATGTAAAGTTCATAACTCTTTCGCTAATTTAATTCTTTTGCAAAGGAAGATAATTAATGATGATTAATGATTATCTTTGTCTACTTTATTTTAATATAAATATACATGTTCTTATCATTTATGTTAAAAAAAAAATAATTATTATTTTTTTAACAAACGATCAATCAATGGGATTTGTTTCTAAGTCAAATATATATTTATGTTTCTTTTTTTTTTTTTTTTTAGTTGATTAATTTCATCGTCGACACGTCTCAGAACAATTTCCGATAATTTGCTTATTCGTGAATTGACGAAATCAAACTTGTCGCGATCGTTCTCATCCAACACTCAAGAAGAAAAGACAATAGAAAAAAAGAAAAAAGAAGAGAACAATGAGAAAAGGAAACGAAATGAGAAGAGAAAGTGTAGGAAAAACTACATCGAGAGAGCTCGTCTACGGTCTTCCTTCTCCAGGGGGCCAAAGTTTATAACCTTCGTTCTCCATCCAAGAACTCAAAAGGCTGAATAAGAAAAAGTAGAAGTAGAAGTAGAAGTAGAAGTAGAAGTAGAAGTAGAAGTAGAAGAAGAAGTAGAAGAAGTGGAAGTGGAATCGGAACCTGGATGAGACGAGTTTTCGTCGTCTCCGGAGGGCGCGAAAACGCGGATTAAAAGTCGAATATGAGATCGACATGAACGAAGTTCAACGAACTCAACTAAATATTCTCACCCAAAATGAAAACTTTATCAAAATGCGAATGGTCTCGTTTGCTTTTTAATTTCTTTCGAAGGGATTTACATTTCTTCCAAACAAAATTATTTCACTAAATTTTTATTTCATATTCAAAAGTTTATACATATATATATAAAAGGTAAAAAACAATAGAAATTTAGAACGAATAGTTGTAGGCTTAAATATATTTCAAGCTTTGACATTAACATTTATATGACGCGTTGAATTTTCGACGATAATCATCAAAGGTGTGGACTAATGGAGTGGATAGGAAACATCAAAGGTCTATTAAAAGAGATAGAGAGATAGAGAGAGATAGAGAGAGAGAGAAGACGTATTATATTATGCCAATGGTACTTGTTAATCCGATAAACGATGCTTCTTCATCGATAAAATGGAACGAGAGATCTCTCTACCGTTTACGAGACAACTTCACGCTATAGTTTTGCTGCTTTTCGACGCATCCATAATATATCAATGAACAAACCATTAATGGATAAATTTTCCAACATTATTTAATCGATATAATATTTTACTTACTGCCTCTTGTCAACAATTTTTGCAATGTTTCAAATCAAATTAATACAAATAAAAATTAATCGATGTTTTTAATCTACTTGTTCATTTGTCAAATATTAAATTGTTTTTTCTTTTTTTTTTTTTACATTTATTACAGACGAGTATAAATACTGAATAGAAACATATAAAGTAAATGAAGAAGACTGAAAAGTACAAGAACATCCTTTCGAGATCTCAAGGCGTTAATTTTTTAAAAGAAACAGGTACTTCTCTGTTCTCTTCCTTATCTCTTCTTTTGAGAATTATCGTCGTTGACAGAAATGGCTTCATGCAACAACGTCCATGTGCAACGAAAGATTCTTTCTCTCTTTCTCTCTCCCTCTCTCTCTCTCTCTTTCTCTCTCTCTTTCTCTCTTATTCGAGTATGTTCCGTTTTATCGCGTGGACACAACTCTTTTGTCCTCTCACGGATAAGCTTTGTCTTTTCTTTACGTATCGGTGAACGTGAAAGTGCAGTAACGTTGATGTCATTCGTGAAAAATACAAGAAAGAAAGAAAGATAAAGAAAGGATCCTTTTTTCTCGAAACTGAAATAATTTCGATCGAATAATAAAACAAGTTCCAAAAAAAAAAAAAAAATCCTTTTCTTCAATTACTGTGTCGTCGAATTAAATCAAAATTTCGTTACAAAATTGTTACGACAATGAAATGAATAATTTTAATGAAAATAATCCTCCCCCTCTCTCTCCAAAAAAAAAATACCTCGTAGCAAAAGAGGGGAAAAAACAAAATTATGATTATTATTATTATTATGTAGCTGTTACATATTTTAGATGTCGGAAAACGTGGGACAGATGTTTTTGAAAAAATATTTCTACCTGAGAGAGGAGAGAAAAAAATAATAATAATAATAAAACGACATCATTTTAAAAATTGTCCTGAAAAAAAAAAAAAATTAAAAAAGATAACGCGAGATATAGGGGATGAAGGCAAGAGAGTGAGGAAGAGGGTGAGAAAAAAAGTTGTTTCGGATTTTTATATATATATATATATATTGCTAGTAACTTCCTGCTCGTTACCGAGGGGTCTGATGCGAGTTTCCAGGACGATCTTTCGTACAGATAATCGTCGAATGAAATTACACGCAAAATGAGGCAAAACTGTAAACGGGAGAGAGGATGTAAAAGGAAGGAAGAAGGAAGGAAGGAAGGAAGGAAGGAAGGAAGGATGAAGGGCGAATACTACGATATCTTTGATAAGTGTTATCCTAACACATATACATACATACACATACTTTTATAATAGCTTATTTTAGCTAATTTCCATGTACACTCCTGCCACTAGTGGTAATTTTAAGAAGGGTAGTTCCCCCTTCTCTCTATCTCTCTTTCTCTCTCTTTCTCTCTTTATCGACTTTGTGTGAGTGTATAAAGTCGGTGCGAGAGTGTGACGCGTCTACTTTTTTACGAAAGGTAAACTAATTTACTATGCTCTTTAATACGTACTCTCTCTCTCTCTCTCTCTCTCTCTTTGAAGTATCAATCTAGTTAATTGCCATTACGTTAAATTGCTATTGTGCGTAGAATAAAATTAAAACGTAATGTCAGTGATCGTAAATAAACGTTCATTTTAAGTAAGTACCTCTCTTTGTCATATTCTACTTACTGTCTCTCTCTCTCTCTCTCTCTCTCTCTTTCTCTCTCTTTCTCTTTCTCTCATTATTTCAATATTTTTAACTCAATAAATTCTCTTCTCTACTTTGTACGATCTACATGAAATAATAATAATAATCTACTATCAATCGATTACGTGTTTCAATGAACATAAGTAAAGTAACGATAAACTTGAACGATTCGAAGTAATTTTATTACATTCAAGTATTTTATAAACGAAGTAAGAAATAATAATACTTTTGATGGTTGACTGGCTAGATAAATATCCTTATTAAGGAGGGTTGAATTTAACACCGTTGCCAAAACGCGACCGATCTTATCTTACACGATCGATAGAGAATTTTTAGCCTACTAACACACTTCTATACACGTACACAGTCTATTTTTCTCTCTCTCTCTCTCTCTCTCTATCTATCTATAAATTAGTCCAAGTTGTCTTATCAAAAGTACTCGTCTCACACTATTCAAGTAACAACTTACGAAAAGATAGAAGAAAGTTATCTTTTCTACCAATCTAGAGACACCGCTGTCATGTAAATTTATGAAGAAAATCAATAAACAAACGTTCGTTTAACACGCGAACCGTGTTGTATTTTAACAACAACAAAAAAAAAAAAGAAAAAAAAATTCATTTGCCCTGCTAAAATTGATTACATTAATTTACAAGCTTTTTGTAATTGTAAGTTTTTGTGTAGAAAAAAAAAAAGAAAAAAAAAGAATATGATTCAAATTTATAATTAAAAAGACAATTAATTGCATTCAATTTAAAAGTTATAGAAAAAAAAAAAAAAAAAATAGTCGTTGATATTTTACAAGAGGTTCTAACATCTTACCATTAGATCTTGAAAGATATCAAAGTTAGCAGTGAAAGGAAATAGTTAGAAAATGTTATTTAATCCGATGAAACTTTATCGTATCTCTTACATCGTTTCGTTTCGATTTCAAGTTGAAGTTCTTTTTTCTTTTTTTCCTTGGCAATAAAGAGAAAAAGAAGAGGAACGAGATAAATAGATGGATGGATAGATAGAGATAAATAGATAGATAGATAGATAGATAGATAGATAGATAGATGGATAGATGGATACCTAGAGTAAAAAGATAAAAAAGAAAAAAAGGAAAGAAAGAAAGGAGTAAAGCTGTCAAGGGAATATCGTAAAAAAGCAGCACACCTGCAAATGAGGAAAAGTGGCAGCTCGGTTTTCGTGGCACGTACCTCTCTCTCTCTCTCTCTCTCTCTTTCTCTAGTTTTTTTTTCTTTATTTCTTTTTTATTCTCAACAACGATCACGGACACTATGATATCGTTTCGCATTTTTCTCTTTCCTTTTTGTTCTACACGCGGGGATTTTTTCATCGTCGCGTTCTTAGTATCTTTTCTGAAAACGTCTACGCGATTCCTCAACTTTCCAAGCCGACGTATATGCATCATTAAAACATTTATCCTTCGAACAATCGGTAAAGCAAATAAAAAAAAAAAAAAAAAAAAAAAATAGAGAAAGAATAAAGTTTTAACGAGCTCGATCTTTCTCTTACCTCTCCACCTATCCCGTCTTGTTTTATTTTGTTAACTTTAACTTTAACTTTGAAAATTCGATACGGTTACATATTATTATACACGTCATAACAAGCCAAAGTGAATGCAATAAATGCATAGTTTCACGTGCAAAAAAAAAAAGAAAAATAAATAAATAATATAATAATAATAATTAATATTATTTTTATTTTTTATCAGTGTATGTAATAATCATTAACGATATTTTTTTCATATTTTCAGAATAAATGGTTTTTTTTTTTGCTATGGAGTTATAGTGTTTTCGAAATGATCTTAATGGTGAATGGAATTTGAATATTTCAGGTATGTATGTACGTATGTGTATGCATATTTTATAGACATTTATTAACAAATTTCTGTTAAAATTCTTCTCTTCAATGTTAAAGGATGGTGTTAATAGACTATTATGAATTAATCCGAGTCCAGGATATTTTTTCATGGCCCTTCCGTTTTCATTATCGTAGAATCGTTCGGATAAAAAAAGAATTAGAGAGAGATAGAGAGAAAGAGAGAAAGAGAGAGAGAGAGAGAGAGAGAAAATGAGAGGAGATTTAATATATCGAGGCGGGTTCGTTCGGTATAAATTTGCGTTCGGCCTGTTTATTACACAAGTATTTTATCGAGTTCCTGTCACGCGCAGACACGCCTGGATACAACGGCCAACGATAAATCGCGTGTTGACCACGAGAGAGAGAGAAAGAGAGAAAGAAAGAAAGAAAAAGAAACGAAGTGTGGCACTAATGACAGATAGAGAGGTATGGGAGAGAGAGAACTTCACGTTCGACTCGTCAAAAAGAGTGGTGGTACCCCCATCAATAGGAACAAAAAAATACGAGAAAAAGAACCAAAAAGAAAAAAATAAATGATCAATATTTTCCTTAAATATATCGAAATAACAATCGTCAAATATTTCACCTGACCATCCTTCCGTTCACTTTGTCTACGATAAAACATTTCTTTTCTTGAGTATCGTCAAAATAAAAGGAAACAAGAAGAAGAAGAAGAAGAAGAAGAAGAAAGAAAAACAAAGAAATGTTTACCTATCGTCGATTTGTATGGTCAACGAAACAACACACACACATACACACAGAGACACATATGTAGGTTTATTTTGTACTTTTTTTCTCGCATTTCGTCGCGGCTTTGGAGTTTATCCAGGTGGGATTTGGGCCGTGTTCGGCCAAGAGCCGCTCGCTTCCGTCAAATTAACGATATCGATTCGTTCGGATTCCCTTTCCAGTAGTTTATCAACGATCTACAATCGGATTCGCGATCTCGCGGCAAACTCGATATATCTCACCCGATATAAATGTCCCTTCGTTAACGTTGCTGCGTTTACGAGGTTACTGAACTCTCTGGGAATGGTTGTACACTACTGTTTGAAGTAATGCTCTGCTCTGTTCTGCACTGTTCTGTTCTGTTCTGTTCTGTTGCTGCTCTGCTATACTCTGCTTTGCTAGTAGCGATGGTTATAGTTGAGCAATAGTGGCGATGTTGGTGTTACAGATGTTGAATAGTGGTGATATGAACGTATCCGGTTAATAGGATGTACATACGTCAGAGAAACTCGAACCAGGTCGCGTGGTCAACCTCCATCCGTACAACCCCTGGGCTAAATTGTCCGTGTCTCATCCGGATTGAACGTACACGATGCATTTCGATAGATCCAACTATCTTCTCTTTCTCTTTTTCACTTCCTCTCTTCGTTCCCATATATCTTTACAATGTATCATACCTATATACGTATATATATTATTCTCTTCTATTCACCCATTCATTTCTTTCAAACACGAATATTGTACAAGATGAAGAGGATACTTTACTAAATATTATCTTAGAAAAATTGTTAATGTTATATATTTATAATTTAATTTACGTTGGATATTTTTTTGCGTGCAAAATGGTTATTCATTTTTCTCGACAATAAAAAGGGAAAAATGAAATAATAATAAGGTTATTGCGGTTAATATCGTTAAAATGTAGTAGTGCACCTTTAAAAAAGTAACAGTTAAAATATATTAAATTATACTCTTTTCAATTTAATTTTTATTTCAAGTAATAAATTCATTAGAGATTATTAAAAGCTTATAAAATTGTGTAGAATATATAATTTTAACGATTAATCGAACAAAAAATACACGAAATTTTATTACTAGCAATATAAATTTAATTAGCCGATATTTCTATATAAACTATGTAATATTAATATTATACATTGCATATAATATTGTTAAAAGAAGTGCATAATTAAAAGTATTAGTGAGGCTTGAAATTAATTCTAAAATATTTGATATAAAGTTAACAACACGTACGTTCACATCGGAGTCTTGTAAGAGAAAGAGAGAGACGTGAGAGTATCTCATAGCTTAAGCAGACTCGCGGTCACGTGATACACACAAACATACCATAAGAAAGGATTCTTACATGTTTGTTTCGCTCTCACACACTCATCTACGCACTCATCAATATTTACGTATTGAGCTTGATTTGAACTTGGCGAAATACTAAATAAATTTATCATATATTCTAAAGAAGATTTTCTAATATCTTTATATATATATATATATATATAAATTACGTTTCACGTTTCAATCCATTGAAAATATATATATAGAATTTAAAAGATTTTTAATGAAAAGATAAAAAATGGTAGAAATGTAATTAAGAGTAATATGATTTGAACTGACCAAGAGAGGGTTATCGAAAATGTATATACATATATGTATATTATAGATGGTCAGGTGTAGTCGTTTGACGAAACATCCTGTAATTTGAAAGTCAATATTAACTGAGATAGACCAACACGCGAATATCTTCCTTTTGGTACGTACACGAAATTATGCGTTTATCTTACACACTTCTAGTAGTGCAACCGAATGATCAAATCGAACGGTTCTAATGCTAGAATACGAATAAACCTCGGTGGATCGCAATAACTATCAGTTATAATCTATTGGTAACGAGCTATCGATAAAGTGAGAGATAGATAGATAAATCGACTTGTATTATATCGTCCCTGCATAGAGTAAACCATTAAACGCTCATATATTTGTTAAGTCGTTCGTAATTAACATCAAACTGAAGCACACAACTCTTTTTGTGGTTTATTTCCAATCATTCGAAAAATAATAAGTCGGTTAATAGGCTATTAATAATAATTTTTCTTTACACAACGTTTCGATAATTTTCTCATTTTTCTCATATTTATCTACGATATCTATATTAAACTGTTCCAGAAAAATACCACGAGTTATTTAAAAATTGATTTTCGATGATAAAACTTACAACATACAACTCGATTGGAAATATATATATATATATATATATATATTGAAGAAAAACAATCGGCTAAGAAAATTGATACTACACGTATTTTCAAATGAATTATTTCTACGATATATTCGAAGAATTCTTATCTCGGTTTTGTCGAAACGTCGATACTTGATCGATCGGTGAAATTCACCGAAGCATGTTTTACTATTACTACGTAGTTTCTACAGCCAGGTTAGAGTAGCTAGTTCAGTGGAAAATCGGCGACGTTGTGAGAGAATAAAAAAAAAAAAAAAAAAAGGAAAAAGAAAAAAAGTATACATACTACGTTGAGGTATCGATCGAATCCTAGCTAGTAAAGAATCGTCCTTGAATCTTTTCATAAAATAACCTGCGTCGATATTTATCAAAGCTAGTAGCTAGTACCTAGCCTTGGAATTCCATTCCTAAGAGTCGGAAATACAAATTGGTCTTCAGAAAACTCACGAAAGTAAAAAAGAAATGACGTAGGACATGCGTTTGTGAAACGAGCAAACAAATCGAAAGACATTTGCAATCGGATTTAAGTACGGGAATTCAAGCTAGGAAATTTCCTATTATCACGATCGTTTCTTGCTTGAGAAAAACGATCTACGTTTTTTTGTGCCGATCATTCGAAATGTCAGGGAACCATGATATCAAATTAAAGAAGAAAAAAGAGGATCACAAAAGGAAAAGAAATGGATAAGGTAGATGCGTTCACATGAACCAGTCGTCGTCGTCGTCGTGATTCGTGAAGATTCCATGAAAGCACGTTTAGCCGAGTCGTAGAAAAACGAGGACATTAGCTTCGTTAAAAAAAAAGGGGATGAGGAGGCAGGTCTTTGAGTTTTATTTTTTTTTATTTTTTTGCTTTCTCCTTTCTCTCTCATCTTCTGATCAAAGCTTGTCGCGATAAAATCAGGCTAAATCTGTTCACGCGATCTTCTTGCTTTCCTCTCACGATCTTCTACGTGATTTTTATCTTCCTTCTTAATGGTGTGCTAGCTCGATGCAGAAGAAACAGTAGAAAATTGCAATGTTGAATTATCTTTAATCTTAAAATAATCTATTGCTGTAAATTAGATAAATTAACGAAAAAGAAGGAAAAGTTTCTTCAACATACAACACATATTTTGTTGTAATCTTTTAGTTGCTAGACTTATATCAGGTACTATACGACTATACTTATCTACGAACGAATTTATTTATCTCAAATAAAATAATCTAACGAAATAAATACGCTTTAGTGAAAGATTAGGAAAAAAAAGAACAAACAAAGTTAGAATTTACTTAGTTTATCAAACGGTTGCACGAGTTCTGTTGAAAAATCGTTCGATACAATAAAGTACTTTATTTTAGAAGGAGTCGTTTTTTCAAATCGAGAGAAAAAAAAACATCGCCTTTGCGGGTGAATTTTCTTCGACGCAAGATCTGCTGGCGTCTCGGTTAGTCGAGTTTTAGAAGTCGAGCTTTACAAGTCGACTTACCGATAAAGACGTCGTCGGTTGGTTGGTTGGTTGGTCGACGTGATAAAATGCACGACTTAGTATACTCGTAGTATGCACCTTTCTTTCTTCTTTATATTTATTTTTTTCTCATTTTCTTCCCAACCTCGACGATTTGACGTTTTTCGTCGCAAATAAACAAAACTTAGAGCTAAAACGTCGACGTTAAAGTTGCTTATTCCCTTCAACAAAAATCGAACAACAATCTCGCTGCACAATTTTGCAAAATGAGGTCGCTATTATCTTACCAACGAAAGTAACCTTACAATCTCGCGTGATTTTTATGTAACGCTACATTACACACATATACATACGAATGTATAGTTTCGGATTAAAAAATGGGGGTAAAAAAAAGTAACGAGAGAGAGAGAGAGAGAGAGAAAGAGAAAGAAGATTATTATAATATAAGAGCATGAATCTCGTGAGCATAAAAGGTACAAAGTACGGGTATCAAAATTATTATCGCAGCTAGGAAGTAGAATAATTTGACTTTAAAATAGAAATTCTCTTTCTCTCTTTCTCTCTCTATATATAAGTATATATAATAAAGAAAGAGATAAAGAGAAAAGGAAGAAAAAAAAAGGGTTACTCTTATCCCATAAAGTGAAATGGCAAAAGCTAGCCAATCGGCTATTCTAAAGTGACTTTCGTCACAGAAGAAAAAGAAATGGAGTCTGTACCATCGCGAGTGTCTTTTAAAGTAGCCATTTCTTCGGAGACCAGCTGAAATCGTGTCTGCCGTATATATAGAAAGAGAGAGAAAAACGGAGAGAGATAAAAAAAAGTAGAGAAAGAAAGAGACCACGTCCGCATCCAATCGTCCGTAACGAAAAGTTTCAACGGTCTCGAGTTTACGCGAGGCAATTACTAGCTATCTCTTCTCTTTCAAGCCAAAACTCTAGTTGGTTCGAAGTCGACCCGAAACTGTGCTACTAATGAAAAGCCAGATTTCTCATCTCTCTCTCTCTCTCTCTCCCTCTCTTTCTCATACATATATACACAGACATACAAACACATTGAGTTTTCATCACGTTTTCTTCGTTCTTAGTATCCCAATCGAAGAGTAACAGTAGTAGTTCCAGTCTCCAGAGTGATTTCTAACTATACCTACTCGATAACCCAAAACTAACGATATCTCGAATTACCATACAATTTCTATATCGAAAGGGAATATAGCCAACACGACTGTGCATCCTTCGTATCTTAGATAAAGCCATTGTTCTTAGTCTCTCTCTCTCTGTAGTTATGTTTGGACCGAGTCAGTTGGAATCAGTAAAGCTCGAATTCATGCTCCAACCTAATTCAAGAAACAATCTTAGCATACTGGATGATAGAGTTTAACTACTGTTATTAGGTATCTCGATATTTCTATTACAATGGTATGAGAAAATTGCTTATAATATTTTTTGTAACTTTTCTGTCGTAAATTTGACATACATTAAATTTAAGAATTTAAGGTTATCGATCTATTCCGTAAAATAGTATATGGAATAAAAAATATTACTGACATAAATTTTACTACGTACGAAGAAAGTATAAAAAAAGAAACTTTTCCCATCTCGTAACATCACCTTTAGTAGTATTATCGCGAGGAAAATGATTGCTTTTAGTGAAGGGTTAAGAAGAAACTGTCGTAGACATCAACATGAATGACCAAAAGTATCTTGTGGATATTGGGTAGAAAGAAAAAGGGGCCAGGTCGAGAGGTAGTCCACGTTACTATAATCTTCTTCGACAAAAGCCACCAGCTTGAAGTATAATCCGAAATCAATAGTTCGTGGTCTGTTGGTATTATCATCCCTTGCCTTATATCCCTTTTATCCTTTTTTTTATTCAACAATGGTTATTTAAAACGCTGACACGACTTAACCGTATAATCACGTAATTAACTTCAAACATATATATATCAATGAATGAAAAATTTGATCATTCATGTTTCTCTCACTGATAAATTAATAATAAGAGAAAATTCGATTATATTTTGTAGGAAAAGATTAAGATTGATGAGAGATACACCGAACAGATTTGAAGAACAGTTATTTTGAAACGTGTCGATGTTTAGAGAGCTCAGGCAGAATCACGATGCAACATTGAACAATGATAAAAGAGATAGAAAGAGACAAATAGTAGAGCAGTTTTGGTTTTCACGTTGAATAACGCTAGTCTATCGTTTACTCCAGCCAATTCTAGCCAGAGGCTGAACGATCTGAACCATCTCGTTATTGCCTGTTCGCATTCCAAACCGAAGGTTTATATCACGTTCATTGCCTATCGACGACATTGATTATTGTTGCCACCAACTGTATAAGCTTTCTCTTTTTTATATATGTGAATATATCATTCTCTCTTTCTCTCTTTTTATCATTCCATTCGCATAACAAAACCATTTTCATATTAAATGAACACACAATTGTACTTTTTATTTCTTATTTATTCGAATAGAAAACGTTGTAAGAATTTAATCGTTATTTTTGTTGGCTTTGGGGGAGAAAGGGATCCAATCAACGAACAGAACTCAATTGGTACGCTCGTCGATGATAGAAAATAAAATTTACAATCGTAAAGCTAGCAAAACTCTTGACAAGTTTCAAGTTTCTCGTATCGTTTCGCAGGAAAACACTTGAGAGTAGTAGCTCGTTTCTGATCTCGTGCTAGGAACTTCTCGTGTGATCTTTTTATCGCTACCAACCCGAATTTAATCTATCAACGATAGAGGAAAACAAAGAAAAAGAGAGAAAAGAACTGTTATTTTTGATAAAAGACAACGATACAGAAAAAAATTGATTAAAAAGTTCGACGGGAATATATTTCATTAGAAATAATGTTTTAAAATAGATAATTTACGATAAATGATATATTTGAACAATATAAAACCTCACTACTTTTAGTAAAATTACTCCGAAAAGTAGTGAGGTTTTTTCCGAAAAGTAGTGAGGGTTTTTCCGAAAAGCAGTTTATTTTCTGTAGTATATGTTATATTATAATTTAATTCGCAATTTTGTAGTAAAATATATAAAAAAAATAAGAGAGAGAGAGAGAGAGAGAGAGAGAACATAATTTGTATGTATTAAATATTTATAGTACATTTTATGATTTTTTTATATTAAAAAAATATTACTTATTATTATTATTAGAGAAGACAATAATAATGAATAAACGAAATTCATTGACTACGAGCAAAGAGCTCGTTGAAAATATAATAAAATTGATTAACGTGTAGAAGAATCAAACGAATAGGTTTTCGCATTGAAATACATTTCACGTAGAGTCCTATTAAATTGTTCGTAACGCCTGGTTTTGTATTCAATTGTTGATGACTTTCTATAGAAATGAAGAGACACGTATATATAGATTGTTTTTTGTTCTATGAAATATATTCTCGTTTTATTATTCTTCACTCTCTCTCTCTCTCTCTCTCTATAACATTTTCGAATTATCGCTTTATCGTTTTTACTCGTAATCGAGTGGAACTCAATTCTCATTTTTAAATTTTCTAAAGATTGACGATAAGGGATTTATAAATGTGAATATAATTCCATTGTAATTTCATATCATACAGTTAAAAACCCGTTAACCTGCTATAAGCCAATAATTTTCTTTTCGTGTATAAATTAAAAAATAAATGATGTTTCAAACTAACAATACATTTTGTGAGGATTAAATCAAATAGAAATAAATTCAAAATTACATATAATAATAAATAAATTAATTAATGTTATAAAGTATCATTTTTATCTTAATATCTGAAGATAAATGTTTGCAATAATATAGTATAAAATAAATGGCATTACTTTATCATAAAATATAGACACCACATAGACACCATAGCGATAAGCAGATGTTTCGTTTCTAGCCACGTATTTCTACTGTATTACATTCTCCCTCCCCCCTCCACTTTTTCGTCGAAATCCAAACTCTGCAATTTATGAAATCTTAGGGAATGCAATCGTGCGTTTACGATCCTTTACCTCAGACCATATTGTATAATAAATACTAGCACGATGGTAGTAGCATTGCGAGTGAACTTTTCAAAGCGGTAAACATAAAAGGAAATAACGAAGGAAGTGGAGATAGGCAAGGGTATGAGAAAACAAGTAATAGAAAGAGAGAAATTGCAATGATCCAAACACCGGAAGCAAACTTTTTCCGAGTTGGTTACAATTCATAATGTAGGATAATAGGAAGTATCGCCATTGTTTTCGTAGAAAAAAAAAAAAAACAACTTTTTCCAAACTTTTTTCTGGATATTGAGTACAACGTATGGGAAAATGGGGGTTAAAAAGTTTGTAAAGAATGGAAAGTAAAGAAATAGGACGATGGAAAATTTGTAATCGACAATGTGAATTCATTTTGCCAAATGTATATAATAATTAATGCAGAGATATAATTTTAATAAAACGAAGAAATGAAATAATAATAACGATTCGACATATACGAAAAAGTTTTTCAACGAGGATCTGCGATGTTTTATTTCCCTTTTTTTTTTCTTTCTTTCTTTCTTTTTTTTTTTTTCATGAAACGAGTTACCTACTAATTTTCCTGTTCTTTCTTTCTTTCTTTTATTTCTTTTCTCGTATTCTGATGAGCTCGAGCAAAATGCATACAAGTTGAAGGCAGACAACTAAATAGAGATAGTTCATAAAGTTTAAAAAGAACAAAAAAAAAATATATAATGTGAAGGGTTATCCATTTATGGATTAAACCGAGTTTCTATTATCTTGAATAAAAATAGTTAGAATTCTTTGATACAACGTCTGAAATGGCCTTGGATAAAATAGATTTAAGTTTACGAGTTACTTCAGATGCAAAAATAATGAATGGAGGAATGAGATTTTCATCAGATAAATATAGGAAAAAAATAGTCGAGAGTTTACACCTTATTCCTAAATTAGATAAGAAGATTCACGAGAATTTCTGGATAGCCAACGTTCAGCAAAAAAATCACATCAGGGGGGTTGCTACCATCGTAATGTACAACGAAAAGTTGACGAATGGTAATAAACAAAACAAAAATAGTACCTAGCCTGTAAAGATATTTTTATTCGTGATGAACATAAAAGAAAATAACTTGGTGATAGGGGGGTGACAGGGGTAAGAGGGTTGGGCTAGATAATTTACGCGGATCATTTCGTAGAATACACACAAGTTGGTATCATTTTTTTTTTGGCGAGAACGTTGAGCGTTAAATAAAAAAAAAAAAAAAAACACCTAGTTTAGATAATATGCACGTGCACGTGTTAGAGAAAGAGAAAGAGATAGAAAGATGAGGACACGACGAGGAGGATGCTAACGACGTCGACGGTCGTTAAAATCTCGTTAAGTTTCGCGAGATTCGACCTACTGTCTCTCTTACGTTTAATATCTCCCTCAAACTCGAATGAGAAAATGTTAGGGGTAAACAGTGGGGAGTGTTATCACGCTTGACGAATGGAAAGAGAAAAGATATCAACATCCACTTCACGTAGCAACGTTGTTGTCTTCGTCGTTGTCGTCGTCGTCAGCACGTCTAACAGCAAGGACCAATCTGTCTTTTAATTATGGTATTACACCGATGAGATAGAACTTAGGGGTCTAAGAGCAAATCGTATTTCGAGTATCGTGATTGATGGAAACTACTTCACTATCTTTAACACACACACACACATACATCCTCTCCATCTCTCTCTATCTTTTTCTAGTTGAGTTTATCTCGCGACAGATAATCCTCGCGAGTTTCTCCTGATCTAGGTATCCTTTTTCTCAAGATCGACTTTCTCTCACTTAGCAAACCTCTAGAGATTTTCCAATGCTTGACATTCGATTCACGTTTCGCTACTTCTTTTCATTTTCTACGAACGAACGAATGAACGAATATAGGTAGAAAGAAGAAAAGTTACGTATGGGGAACCAACGGGAAAGAATTGTAATGTTTTACGCGATATGCATGACGAGAAAGAGAGAAAGAAAGAAAGAAAAAGAGAGAGAGAGAGAGACTCTCAATCTCTTTGATTCTTTATTATCTCGTAGATCTGTCTTTAAAAAGAGATAAATTATAAAATCACAAAGGTTTTCCTAACGAATGTATTGTCTACGTACAAATTAGTTCAACTCAGAAACAGAGAGAAAGAGAACGATTAAAAAGAGAGAAAAAGAGATTATTAAACAAATCGTTTTGTGTGAACAACGAAAGTTAAGACGAGAGTTAAAAAAAAAAATAAAAGAAAAGAATAGGAAAAAAAAAAAATGAGAAAAAAAGTGTGTTTGCAAAAGGGGTAGTCCATTAGCGGTACCCAGGAACAAGCTCGTATTTTACGACGAAAATTAGCACGTTGACGAATGGATTTACATTTTTCCGGCAGTTCTTTAAACTCCAACTCCATTTTTCTTCTCTTTTTTTTTTTGCCTTCATTTTCAAGGTCGTACCATGGAACCCGCGTTCTCCAGAGCTCGTTACAGAAAAGCTCAAGATTCGAATCGAAATTGGCAGTCTCCGTTTCCGATTTGAACTTGTCACTTCGATAAAAAGCTCAGACACTCAGAAGAAAGAGACAGGAAAAAAAAAAAAGAGAAAACGGTTCGAGGAGAATCAATTTGCGAGTCCTCGAATTTCCTTCAGTTCTCCATCTTGTATTCCAGTGACATTGTCCACCCTCTCTTTTTTTTTAATTCGTTCGAAGAAAACGCGTCACAGGAATTCTATTCCCCGGTCCAATTCAGACTTAATAAAGCGTCATACACATAAACGCGAAAAAAGGGTGGTGAGGAGGAGGGATGGTAGATTTTTCTCTATCCTTTCTTTTTCATTCGCACCGGTACGATATTTTTCCACCCTTACTCGTCGTAGTAACGAAGGAAGGAGATAAAGCAAGCAGAAGAAGAAGAAGAAGAAGAAAAAAAATTAAAAAAAAAAATGGAAAGAGGAATTGAATGTGTTGAATACTTATTTTCCGGTATGCCAAACTGCATTTCGAGTTGCTATGAGAGTCGATGGTGGATGAAGAAGAGAAGAAGGGTGAAGAGCATCATCGTCGGCATCAAGCAAGCAAGCATCTTCAGTGGAATCCTTAATATAGTCCGCAAACAGCGAAGGGAGTATAAGAAAGGGTAAGAATGGCATGCGAAAAGGAGTAGGGTTCGAGCCACGGACTAAAATTACGTGCGATTCCATAGCTATATCGAGATAAATAGGGCACTGGCCTTTTTCCTCTTTCTCCTCCTCCTCCTCTCCTCCACCGAGTATTTTCCTCGATGAAATCCTTTCGTTTTTTCTTTTTTTTCTTCTTATCATTTTCCTCTTGAACGCTTCTCTATCGTAACTTCGAAGATTAAGTCGTTCTCGATAAATCAGAGATGATCATTTTGTATTTTCAAAAGAAATAGAACTTTTGTTTAAATATTATTTTTCATTTCTATCTTAATATATATAAATTATGTGTCACGTTGTTTGTCCGCAATGGATTCCTAAACTATTAAACGGATTTTAATAAAAATTTTGCACACTGTCTGCAGTTTTATTCAACTTGAAAGATAGAATAGTTTATATCTCAATTTAAAAATTAAATAAGAATCTAACAGATGGGAGTATAAGGTAATTCGTTGACTTAAAGACTAAGTTAAAAGAATGTGAAATATGAATTTTTAATAATAATCGGAGAATTTAAACTAAAAAACAAACAAAAAAAACACGTGTTCTTCAGAAGATTTTATTAATTTGATAAAATCGAAGAACACTCGTGAGCATCCTATTGTCGTTAACGTTTATCAAGCTCGTTTCCTTTGACATTTCTAAAGGTTCGTGCATCTATCGTAATTGATTATCGCGTTACTGAAGTGTCGACTTCCTGACTACGGCAAATTAAGGGACTGTGTTTCATCTCTTTGAAAATGAAGTGTCGCGTAAAGGAGAATGTGTAATCTCGACACACTCTCTGTCTCTCTCACTCTCTCTCTAGATTTTGCTTCGTTGCACACATATATATGTCATAGAAATTTCAAGTGATACTAGAAATGACAACCATAAAGGAATTCTATCATTCAATTACGTTATTCGAACGATAAACATCGCGTAAGTTAAAATTCGGTCATTAATTAACAAAAATTGAGAGAAATGAAATGAATTCATTTGTACAATTTTGTTAATTAATTTTGTAGACAAATCACGCGATGTTGAAGAAAAAAAAAATAATAATAAAGACAAAAATAGGAAGACGAAAGTATGTAGGAGAAAAATAAAATTAAAAAAAAAGATATATATCTTTTATAAACGTAATAAAGAAATTTAATATAAAATGTACCTTCGTATAATAAAAATAGGGGGAAGAAGAAAGAGAAAAGGGAAAGAGTGCAAGCAGCAAAGAGGAGGAGGGTCAGTCAGCTGAAGATTTCCACATCTAGTCATATCCACCGGTTAGAAAAGGAGGAATAATCTAACGAAGTAGACCAGAACTACGGGACCTCGTGCATTTTCACGCGTAATATTTCGCTAACGAAGACGGAGAACCTTCTTTCTTACTCCTAGGAAAACACGTAATATATATATATATATATATACAAATATAAAAACACACACATATTTACACATATCTTTATGTATATCAAAATTCACGCTTTCGACGAGATATTTCAAAAGGTGAAAAAGGTAGCTTTTGTTTCCCTTGAGATTTCTATTTATACGATGTGTAAAAACGAAACGAATAGAGATAAAAAAGAAAAAAAAAAGAAATAAAAAAAGATCAAGATAACTCGCATAAAACGATGCCTTCCGAGAACAAAAATGTATATATATATATATGTATATGTATTTCTAAACTTATATACATTGCAGACACTTTTTATTAGATTAGTTTAGTCATTAGTTTCATAGTTTCATACTAATTACATATATTTTCGTATGGAAACTATTCGAGTAAATTACTAGCTAGTGTTTAATTAACGATGCTTCTGTTTCGTAATTGCATTCTCAATTCTCTTACTCTTTCATTCTCTTTATCCATGATTTTCTATCTTTATCTGCTGAACTCTCGCAATCTCACTCTCTTATCTTTCACCCTGATCGAATAGTAACGCATGCATAGTGATCGATCCTAGAGCTACGTTGTCAGCCTGAATGATTGCAGTTGTACTAATTAGCATAATCGCGAATTCGTGTATAATATCGTACTAGAGTTAGCCGAATGTTTTTTCTTCTATCCATTGTTTCGTGGACTTGTTGTTACTGAGATCGTGCAAATTTACTATGATGGATCATATGGAAGAAGTTGAATAAATTGGCTCGTTTCCCTTGATACATTTTAACTCGTTAGACGAAGAAAAGTTTGTCAAGAGCTTGACACTCTTGACACGTACGATTCGTCATCATTGTATTATATTTTTGTGTATGCACTTGCACATGTACTCAAGTTGGATAAACAAGATATTTTTTTTTTGTTTTTTTTTTTTAAATACTAGTAGCATGAATTTTAAACTACGTAAATTGTAGTATCACATCGAAATTTGAATGAACATTTGACAATGGCAAATATTCTGATAAAAGATTCAAAGTAATTTAATAAAGGGAAATAATGTAATAAAATTTGAAGAACGTGTGGAGGTTTCAGATTTTTCTTTGGAAAAGTGGGAAGAGTGAGAGAGAGAGAGAGAGAGAGAGAGAAGGTACGAAATAGCGTAAGGTTTTAGGTGGTGTATATTACGAGTTCCTTTGGGCAGAAGGTCGACGACAGACCATCCTGTGGAGGCGTCTCGTCTCAATTCCTCAGTGCAGTTATGCGCCCTCAATATATCCCCTATCGATGACGAGGATGAGAGGAAGACGCGTTATCGAGAATGGTGTGTCCGGGGGTTACGATGGTATGGCGCACCACAACGCGTCGTCTCTTCGCGTTCCATTGCAAAAGGGAAAGGGTCAGACAGAAGGGAAACTACGACTTCCACGTTCCAACGTTCCACGATATATTAAATACCTAAGCCGCCCATCCAACTAAATTTACGCTTAGAGATTTGACCTCGAAGGTTGTATGAATTTATCGATCGATGAATTAATATCGATTTTATTATAATAAATCGATAATCTAACAAATTATTACGTCATAATAATGAATTGTTTTATCAAACAATTGTAATATTTATTTATAAAGTAAAAATTGCGTTGATTAATAATCAATGAGATACAAGACGTAGCAGAACATAGATAACAACGATAACACGCTCTATCGTTATCATATTCCAAAATGAAAAATATTGAAAGCTTTTCACCTAGAAGATTATCCAACAAGCCTATTCAAAGAGAGTGGATTTTAAATCACGATAACACGTCGAATATTCTTATCTATTAGTTTTTTTTCCAACGATCTATTGCAATCGGTATCATCTACCATGCACATGCACTCTATTGCACTCGTCAAAGGTTTTTTTCTAACGAAAAAAACTTAAAAAAAAAAACACGAAGAATTTAGTAACCGACTGGTTTAGGGGTATCACAATTTTCAAGTTAACGAAGAAAAATGAAATTAGACGTAATTGTATCGATAGGGCAGAATATAAACGGTTATGTTTCTATTAAATCTTTCTATCTATCTATCTCTCTTTAACTCATGTTCTTTCTTTCTTTTGTTTTTGGTTTTAAGCAACGATACGTCATCGTTAGCAGTACTCGAGAACGACAGTATCCTCGTACTCGATTCTCCGCATCTCAAAATCGATTTACCCTAATTACCCGAGTCCATTTTTCAACCTTTAATAAATCACTTTATCGAACTATTCTAATCCTCGTCACAAAAGCTTCTGCCTGTTCCAATTTCTTCTTTCTTCTCTCGATGCAATCCTATTTTTTTTTTCTTTTTATTTTATTTTACTTTTTTTTTCTATCTACTCGAATTCCTCTTGCAATTATTTATTACCGATACTATTGCATTTGAGAGCTACCATTTTATATCACGGATTAGTGCAATTTTTTTTTAACCCCCTCGTTAAAGGATGATAGCTTGCAGATATTTTTCTTCTTTTTCTGTTTTTTTTTGTTTGTTAAGCCGTATATAACATTCATCATTTGTTACAAAAATCAAAAGAAGAAAATTTTTAGAAGGACGTTGGGGAAAAAAAAGAAAAGAAATAAAAAGCGTATTCGTTGAATGCCTTTTGCGAATACGAGAGAGGACAGTGAGGGTGGTTTGAATGTACGTGGGACCCGTCTGGGGGTGAAACTGGATCCCGGAAGCTTTGTGGAAAATAACAAAAACAAGGAGGAGGATTGGTTTGAGAGAAAGAGAAAAATATAATGACAGAGAGAGAGAGAGAGAGAGAGAGAGGAAATACCAGTAGGATGGGGGTCGGTTGGCTTGAAATACTGCTGAACCTGCTTTCCGAGTGAAGATAATACACCCCCAGTTTTCTTCTTCTTCTTCTTCTTCTTCGTATTCTTCGAGATTTCGAACAAGCTTTTATATTATTATTTTTCTTTGGCTTCTTTGCCCAAAGAAGAAAATACGTTAAGTCGATACGATGTGGCTGCTAGAATCAGGAAAAATGGATATTTTGTATTTTATTATTTTTTTATCTTTTTTTCTTCTACAAAATCAATTCGTTTTTATCAATCCTTTCATGTTTCCCATGTAATAATGTAATCAATTTTTCATGAAATCTTAGAAGAAACTTTCAATATATCAAAGCATTGAGCTTGATTGAAGGTGTATGAAATATTAAAAATGTGATGACAAAAAGAATGAAAACATGTCATAATAAAAAATGAGAGTTAATTAAAACTATAAGCTTAAATACTCGAGGTTCAGTTTGGTTTTGTATTTATTTTTAATGCATTTGTCATTCTCTATCTGTTTCGTACATCAAAGTACATCCGTCGTTTTGCGATTTTGAGAATGAACCACACAAATCGTTCGTTTCTATTCGCTAAATGTCCAACGGGGTTGGTCGGTCGGTTGGTTGGTTGGTTGGTTGGTAGGTAGAGGTAAACGCGGTTTTCGAACTGTTTTCAACTGTCGACGGAAATTCCCGCCTACCAAGAACCTCGAGGATTTAATTAAATATCACGACACCCGAATATCTAAAATGTAAACGGTTTCGTGTGAGGAACGTGCTATCGCGAAAATTGTGAATACGTCAAAAACAAAGAGAAATAGAAACGAAAAAAGTGGTTTCTTTCGATTGTTATACTCGGAACGATAGACCCTGAAATTTCTGTGAAAAAAAAAAAAAAAGAAAAACAAACAAGAAAAAAGGAAAGAAAGAATAATCTCTTTTATAAAAATCTAGACGAGAAAAGAGAAAAGAAAAAAGAAGAAAAAAATGGTGCAACATACATTGGAGTATCTCTCATGGCTTAACGTTTAAACGTTCCATGGCTTTTAGAAAGGTAAAACGATTTCGTCGGCCTCCGGAGTGATCCCGTCTGCTGACCTTCAAAAATCCGATAAATCGTAGAGCTTGGGTTGGTACGCGAAAGGTCGTTGGCACGATGTGTGCTTGGAAAAACAAGGAAATTCCAACGTGAGAGACAGAGAGAGAGAGAGAGTAAAAATAAGCTATGCAGATTGCAACTACGCTTGCCTTTTTTCTTTTTTTTTCTTTTTACAGATGACGTTAAAAACATAAATTATTATTTATTAATTATTCTAATAAACTTGGTTTATTATTTTATGTTTTTTTTTTTTTTAATTTGCAATATATCTTTTTGTCTATCGAATATAAAGTTGTTTCACAGAACTTGCACGCGTGTAGGAGAGTGTTTTCTATCTCCATCTCTGTCAGTGATGGTTTATATATTTTTGTCATTCTCGTGTGAAAAATTGGATGTAGGAATTTTGGTCCATCGACAGAGGAAGGACGGTTGGTGGTGGTGCATTTCTCTCGCGCCTATTCAACGAACACTAGGAACGTCAATCGATATTCTCAGTGCGCGCGTCGGACCGCAAAAACGCGACCTCGAAACATCGGGGCAGTTTTTTAGGCCACACACACACACATATATATATTCACCAACCCTTTACTCGCTTTCTTTCTTTCTCTCTCTTTTTTCTTTCCCTTTTTTTGCTCTGGCTTTCGCTCTTTGCAGCCGTTTCATCGATTGATCGCGCACCCATACGTTTTTCCTTCTTTGTCGTTGCCGTTGCATAGAACTTTCTTTCCGCCAATATGTGAATTGGAAAAACGTCGGTCGAATTTCAAAAGGGAAAAGAAAAAAAAAACACAAAGAAAAAGATAGAAAAGAAAAGTTTACTTTCTCAACGATTTGGTGGGGAGGGGAGGGGGGGGGCAGGAAAAGGGGAGAAATAAAATATAAAACAATGGATAAATTATTGTAACGAGAACGACTAACAAGTAAATTCGAGATCAAACGAGGTACGAATATATAAAAAATAATTTGCGAATATTTTTTCAATTAACTTTTTAATTAATTCCTTTTTTTTCTCCTTTTTTTTTTTTTTGACGAAAGAAGAAATAATTACGCGATAACAAAGTAGAGTATAACATTTTCGCATCTCTCGCATATTTGCCTCGGCAAATTTTTAAGAGTTGTACGCGTGCATATAACACATATATATTTATATGTATATGTATATGTATTACACATATGTACCATCTAATTCTCAATATTTCCTGACGAAACTTCGACATATTTCAAATACCATATAGAAAAGTTTAAATCGAAAAAGCAATTTGCTTGACGTTATTGAGATCTCGTTGTAGGTCCGGTTGTTCTTCTTTCGTTAAATAATTTCAACGATGCCTAAAACATCACTTTTTTTTTATATCGTTCATTCTTTTTTATTATTATTATTATTATTAATAGAAAAAAAATAGAAACAATGTAAAAAACAAAATACTTCATACGAGGGAATGTATATTCACGAAAGTTTGACGAACGATGGACATGGACAAATATAAAACTTCGTCCAATTCGATATATATCACGTACGGGAATTTTGTAGTAAGAAAAAAAAATATAATAAAATAAAATAAAACAAAATAAAAAGAGAGAATCAAAAGAATTTTCCATCGAAATTTCATCGACGTAAATAACAGTCAATGATTTTATTTGTATATTTATGATAGCATTACGATATAATAATAATAATAATATTTAATAATTATTAATGAATGAAAGTTCATTGATGTTCAAACAGATAGAAAAAGAGAGGGCAATTAAATTGTTTGTTATGAAAGTTATAAGACTGGGGGGGAGGGTGGTATAGCAAAGGGTGAGGGGGATAAAGAGGATCATAAACTCTAGTCAGACACGATATTTCTTCTAACGAAGTCATAAGAAGTTTCGAAATTGAATTTACTAGTAAGTCAGTCAGTCAGTCAGTCAATCAATCAGTTAGTCGTCCAATAAAGTAGGATCGTGCTGCATTTACTTGAAATCAAAATCAAAGTTATATTTTCATAGCGAACCGGTGGCAAAAAACACAGGGGTAAAACGATCGATAAAATGCAACCGTCAGCACTTTAAAGAGACGACGACGACGACGACGATGTTATCGTTAGATACGATATAACGTAAGTGAAAAGAGAATGACTATGCGAGTTATTGGTGGTTGCATCAAAAAACACGTCGTCACACGCGGTTACGATGTTTGTCGATAAAAGAAGACACATTAGTTATTACAATGCACATTGCGTTGGTGGTTGGGATCGATAAGATCGTAAAAAAGAAGTACTCAGCAAAAATTAAGACCTAGATCTGTAAAAATAAATAAAATGGTTCATCGTGCACTATTGTTAACAATGAAATTGAAAAAGTGATCGTAAAAATTCATCCATAACTTGAAAATGCGAATGGAAATATAAATTAAGAGAGAGAAAAAAAGACCGTTTCTCTCTCTCTTTCTCTCTCTCTCTCTCTCTCTCTCTGTAAAGTCGAAGCATAAGTTTTCATTTTGGAAGACGATGCATTGGAAAGGTACGATCGTAATCTTAAAATACGATCTCTCAAAATGATACTTTGCTCTCTATCGTATCCTCTCACTTCTTTTTGGGTTGTCGTTTTGATCGTTGAGAGAATATTCGATGGGGGTCCAGAACCATTCTCTCTTGATCTCTCTCTCTCTCTCTCTCTCTTTCATGAAAACTATTCAAATATAAAAGGAACGGATATAAAAGTCAATTTGGTAAATAATGTTTGAAAAATACTAATTCTATGAGAATAGTTGAAATAATTTTAATATTTCAAATAGATAAGAGTTCACGTTAAAAGTCATTAATCTTGTAAGAAAAATAGTAGAAAAAGTGGGAGGGAGGGAGAGGAGGAGGAGGAGGAGGAGGAAGACTTTTTGCGTTATCGTTTCGAAACGAAATTACACCGGTGTAAATCACGAACGTCGCACCGTGGCAGGCACGAGTACCGAATCGGGATTCGCTGTGGCGAGTAATTGCATCGTATTTCTATAACGTCCTGGTTCCGAGAGAAACTTGGAAAGGATTATGGAGCCTAAAAGCGATGAGTTATATACCACCACCACCATGTTGGCTTGAGCCCTGAGGCAACCAGTGGACGACGCAGACGAAATGGAAACCGAGTAGGCGACTGAACGAGAGACTGGAAATAACACATCGTAGTTTGTTGTTGTTGTTGTTGCTGTTACTGTTGTTCTTGTCATTGATTTACACATTGAGACTCGAAAAGAGGGAGGGATAACCAAATGTGTCAACGATTTAAGCCAAGACTGTTAACAACTTAAGATATTTGTATTAAATGTTATACCCAACGTTAGATCACTTTCACTTCGCACAGATCACATTCCATTGATTATGTTAAATAAGTATATTGTTTATTATTTTTTTTTTACTAATTCATATGTGTCATAGAACTTGAAACATTGGTGCCAGAAAAAGAATACAACAATAAATTCATTTCACTAATGTATGTAATACCTTTTATATTATTAAAAATGTAATATATGTCCATAATTCTACTATCTTTTGATTAAATATTCTATTTAAGAATAAAAATACTTAGATAATTAAATACGATTATGGAACATGTTTTATACACGATAAGATTGACAAAATAATGAAACGTGATATTAGAATGATGATGAACTTATTTGAAAGTTTCATTCTTAGGAAGAATTGTTGATTAATGTTAACAACGATTATTACAGATCAGTGATATAGTAAGGGGGTGCTGGATAAAATGCCAACTGACCAACTGAATAGAGAGATGTCAATACGCATTTTGCTCGTTCTCGAACTAGAATATGCCCACAGGCTTTAGGAACATCAGCATGCATGGCGGATGTACCCGTCATATGGCTATCGTAGTTTAGACGGATGATTCCAATCCAGCTTCCGGTTTACCCGCATCCACGAACACGCACGCGTGCGTAGCTGCATGTGAAGCGTATACCCGGTTTACTGGTTGTCAAGTATGGGACATGTATATAGGCCTGTATATCTGGGTATATAATATATAGATATATAGATATATATAGATATATATATTCTAAATGTATTCTCGAGTGCGTATGAGGGTTCAACCACATAGTTGCTAATGGAGCTTAAGGGATCTATCCAAACACTAAAGAGTCATGAAACTTTAACTCGATCGAAAAAGTTTCTCTAGAATTTAAGAAATATTTTTATGTTAGAGAGAAAAATAAAAAAAAAAGTAAAAGGTAAAAAGAGAAATATAGACAAATATTTATAGTACTGGTTGAAATTTGGATGAAATTCGATCAATCTTATTAAAAATTGAACGATGTTATATTTTTATTTCTGTAATAATTTTTTGTTTTTT
This sequence comes from Polistes dominula, assembly GCF_049000335.1. Lineage (NCBI taxonomy): Eukaryota > Metazoa > Arthropoda > Insecta > Hymenoptera > Vespidae > Polistes > Polistes dominula. The sequence goes on from NW_028301150.1 coordinate 620,472, forward strand.
TTTTTATATATTATGTATCACAAAATTTCAACTCTAAACGAAGAGAATAAATCATGTTCCTTGAATTTATTGATGAGACGAGGATGTGTTTTGGTTATTAGATCGGCAGGTGTGTTAAAAGGTGGTATATTCATAATCACTTTACGCGATGAGAGGGGGGGGGTTTAATGAAGCTCAACGTGGCTGAGGGAACTTGCCAAACGAAAGTCTGGCCTAGTGCGTGTTCACTGTGCGGTCGGAATTAGTCGAATACGTAGTCCGTGCCTGTACCGCAATACTGGCTGACCGGTGCTCATGCTCACGTGCTTCGTGGCAAACCGAAAAGAGAGCTGCTGGTCGCGTAATTCGATTCAACGATATAACATAAACTGCGATTTCGAATCATCCTATCGTCTTTCTTTCGTCAATTTATGTTTATTTGTAAATATTTCATTTTTAAATCAACTTGGGATGATTTAAATCGAATGATAAATAATCAAAGTAAAAAAAAAGAAAATAATAAAATCAATGATCGTGTTCGATGATATTCACAGATTTCAAATTACCCTATTATCGTAACATTAATGTAAATTCATCAAATAGATTCTCTTTTACTTAACTCCGATGATTGGTCTATGTTAACGTTGTTGTGTGCTCGATTGAACGAATAAATATATCGATCGATCGTCTCACGATAACTCGGTTAATTTCATCTAACCATATATTTTCTTTCCGTAAGAGAGAACCCGGAGGCAACCACCGAAAAGTAATTTGTAATAGTTTGGAGAAATGAAACTTCCTCTCTCTCTCTCTCTCTCTCTCTCTCTCTCTCTGTTCGGGACACAAGAAGAGAAACAACACAGTTTCCGTAGTTGTTACCAAGAGAGCTGCTACTCTCGTCTGGATGCTTCGCTTGCTTGTCTCTCGAATAAATCACGAGGCGCATAATTAATTAGGACGATTGTTTGTCGTGTGGGAATATCGATGAACAATTCAGTTTATGCTCGCATGTTAATCCACGATAGTTACCACCACCAACTATTACTATTACCAAATCTTACGAATGGTAGATTTTCAAATTGTCTCTTTGCATTGTAATCAATATTTCTAAATGCAAATAAAATACGACAATATATATTATTTTATATTTTTCAATAAACCGTTTCGACGCTATGGATGGGTTGAAATTGTCTCCTTTTAAGTATTAAAAAAGAGAAAAAAGATAACACTATCGCGTTTATGAAATATTCCATGAATATCGATGACACCATAAAACATCGTTATAAATTTTAACGCTTGCTAGATAAAATAAATATCGTATGAAACATTTAACCCAGATATATATTCTTTAAAAAATATTTGATAATTCTGAAGAAATTCTTCATCTCTTATCGATCTCTTTGAAAGCAAATCGAATCTTGGATTAAAATCCTTGAAGCATTGTTGTTTTATTATTAAATCATGTTGAATTTTGCTGCAATCAAGCGTATGCAGGTAAATACAAATACATGCAATACGTGAATACTATGTAAACGTGATAAACAAAGATTGGTCAGAGAATGATTGTTTGTGTTGTTGTTGTTGTTGTTGAAACGATTAACACATCTTTAATTAAACACTGATACACATAGAACGTATGTATAACAAATGTTAAATTATTATTAAATAACCATCGTGATTTCTTAACGATCAGCATATCCTACCACGAAAATCAGACTGATTTATATAGGTGTGTGGTTTTGGAACGAGGTAAAACGGCATAGTAGTAGTGTGCCGAAGTCAGGTAGGTAGGTGGGACCAAATGCGGAAATAATTAAATGGCTACGGTGGTCGCGAGTGGTACATTAGCGGTTAAATATGAAATAAATGGCTTGATTCACGATACGTTAGGTATGTATGGACAGAGAGAGAGAGAGAGAGAGAGTGAAGTCAAACGACAGTACTCTAGCCGAGTAGCCGATAGTGCAAAATGGTGGAGACAGAGAGACTAGGAAATTTTGGAAAATGGGCTTCTCGCACATTGGTTTTGCGGGTATTGTGCGCCATTTCGTCATAAATTATTTCATCGATCGGCGGCCTGATGATTACATCGCGCGCTTTCGCGAGAAGGAACGATTGATGAAACGAAGGTAACTCGATATGCCGTAAAATCATCCTAGAGGGTTCGTCGGGGCTAACGAAATGCTTTTGCCATTTTGATGCACCGTGGTTTGGTTCCAGCGGATCATGTCAAAGAGCTTTTCCTAGAATATCGACTGTTTCAATCTTCTATCATATTTTTTCTATTTTTCTTTTTTACATAGTATTCTAAAACGTTGAACCTTTTTGAACGTACCTATGTAGAACAAAAAAAAAAGAAAGAAAAAAAGGGAGATAAAAGAGGAAACGACAATTTGTATTTTTTTTTATCTTTTCTTTTTTCCCCCGCAAAACGGATTAAAATAAGAAAAATTGCGAAGTGAGAATGTTTTTGTTTGATTTTCGAAATACTCAAGAGAAGAAGAAGAAGACTATGGTGTGCAGTTGTATGGTTCTACTCGATCGCCTTCTCTCGAGGATTTCAATTAAAATGAAGAAGAGAAAAAAAAAGAATAGGAGAAAATAGAAAAAGAGAAAGAGGAAAAATGCGGCGAGTACAGCCACGAGGAAGGAAGGAAGGAAGGAATTGCGAATAGAAGAGGAAAAGAGAGAGAGAGAGAGAAAGAGAAAAGAGTTGAGAATAGGGCGTGGTACGGGTCGAAGTTCTAAATGCAACTAGGTTTACAAAACCTACGTTGAGCTTTCATCGAACGCCCATTGGTGTTTGAAATGGAGAGAATTGTGTGCTCGGGATCCCTCGTTTCCTCTCGCCAACTTCTTTCTTTCTTTCTTTCTTTCTCTCTCTTTTTAGCCGTAACTTTTGAAACACCGGGTTGTTCGCCATCTTTCTCCTCGCGATACAGCCAACTCACACTGACATAAACTAACACATTTATTCAAAGCTTTTGTTTACACCACCGACTACCTCTATCTAGCGGGGGTGTGCGCGCGCGCGCGCGAGCGCGACTGCGCACACATCGGGGTCATCGACTAATTGCTATCCGATTCCATGCACACCCTTCCTACCCTTACCACCTACCCTCTCTCTCTCTCTCTCTCTCTCTCTCTCTATCATGGGCACCCTGTTCTCATCGCAAAAGTTACCCACCGCATTTCCCGCGAAAGCCGTCGCGCGCATTGAGGATGCCGACCACCGATTTCCGTTCGTGCGGGAGGAGTACCATCCTCCTGGCCTCCTTTATACTTCCATGTATATACTATATATATGTATATGATCTACCTTTGTCCGTTCTATCCTATCTATCCTTCCATCACACTCGTCGAACTTTGATGAATCATGCGCGGCGCGGTTCAGCCACAGATCGGCTATTCTCCTATTCATTATGTTCGCCTAACTTTCAAAACTTCTCTTTACCTACACAAAATGTTGCAGGTAAGCTTTTCTATCCCCTTTCGTTTTCTACCCTTTTTATTTTATTCATTAGTAGGTATACGTACATACCTGCGGCCCCCATTATTTCAAACAAACCGAATGTAATTGCCAACGGATAATATATATTATATTATTTTATTTTATTTGTTTTATCACAAGTTTGATCATATAATTCCATAATAATGCTGCTGCTACTTCTGCTGCCAACTGTAATCCGAAGCTTTACGTTCATATATATATATATATATATTTGTTTGTATATTTACTTAAAATAATATTTCAATCGTAAAACATTTGTGTTTTTAATACAAATTATTTAATCGTATTTACTCGACACGTTTGAAATTCGTAAAATTTGTTTAGAATTATTTAATCGACAAACTCCAAACGTTAACGTAAGGATTCATCGATTTTACATGGGTTTATTAATTACGATCATTTTAATCCATAATAATAATAATAATAATAATAATAATAATAATGTAGTTAACTGTAATATACGTAACTTTCGTTTATTTTTGTTGTGCTACTTTTAATATTATATTTCAAACATAAAAACAATTTTCTTCTAGAAATTATTTAGTCGAATTTGTTTAGAGTTAACTGAGAAACTTCAAACTTGACTTGAGGATTCCCTTTAAAGGTTGATAACCAAGCGAGGTGAGTTTTCTAAGTACTTGCTACGTTTTTCCTCTAAGGATTACAGTCAAATTTGGATTATTATTAATTTACAATTAAACATAATTATCTTATGATTATAGCAGTTGAGCAATGTGTTAAAAATGTTGAATTTTTTCTATGAAAACAACGAAACATTATAAAAATATAAATCGTGTATTAAAATAATTGTGATACACAGTCTCGTTTTTGTTTATACATAAACTTTAACATAACATTTCATTACTATAAAATAATATGTTTATTAATTCTGAAACTAGTTAGAAGAGGAGGAGTTAACCTGGACTGTTAATATTCGAAATAATAATACATTTGTGTACATTATAAATACATTATTAATAAATATTATAAATGTTCTTTGTTCCTAATTTAATTATTCTATTTGTCAACAGATAGGTAAATTATTAATAAACAATTCCGCGAACTTCATTTCATTGCATAACACTTTTTATCTTTAATTATTATCTCGTTATATATTTATATTATATATTATTCAAAATTGTTTATACAGTAGCATTCATAAAAGCTAACAACAGCTTTCTGAACAGTTTAAAATATTAAAAAATTAATTTTTATATTAAACAAAATATAAAAAAAGAGATAGAACTATATCTGTTATTTGAATAAAACAATTGCTATAATCAAAAACTTGTAATAAGTAACGGGACGGGACGTCTTTCAAAGAAGGGTGATGAATTTATTATCTGGTTTTACCCTTTAAATAAAATCCAAAGCCTATCTTATCTCGTTATTAAATAGAAACAAGATTAAATCTGACAATTGAAATGGTCTTCATAGCAATCTATTATTTTCAAAATGCGGTAAAATGTGAATTGCATGATATATTTTAATGAATCTCTTTCGAAATCGAGTTTTCTCTCTCTCACTCATTTTTTTTTTTTTCTTTATGAACGTAAATCGATCACTCATAATACCAATTAAAAGCATCTATTTTATTTAATACACAATAGTATTTTCCTCGCGTTTTGCATTGAATTGAATTATTTTTCAAACGATCGAGAATATCGATACGATTCTCATTCGAAATGTTTTATACACACTTGAAACGTATTCTATGAAAAAAATTTCCATTCGAATAGCAGAGATAAAAAGAAAGGAGGGAAAAAAAAACATCATCGTATATTCCTTACGTTTATTGTATGTAAGTGGACATTGAAATATTATGTTTGTCTCTGATGAAATGCGTTATGTAGATCGAGAAAATGAAATAAAGAAAAGAAAAAGTAAACAAAAAATATGAAGGGAAAATTCCTTTTGTCAAGGGACACACGAAATCGTGAATAGGGGGGACACGAGTTGGATAAGGGTTTAGACATAGGATAAAAGAAGAAGAAGAAAAAAAAGAGAGAAAGGGTAAGTAGACAGGAAGAGAGGACTTGGATCGATCGTGTTAAAGAAGAGAGAGAGAGAGAGAGAGGGATTGGTAAGAAAGGTTCTTCGGAACAAGCCGTGGAAAGATTTCAAGTAAAAATCGGCTTTCTAGGTTTGACGAAGGGACCCCATTTACTCGTCCTTTCCCATTAAGGATTCCCTGCGATACGCTTTTTCGCTTCGACGCTCGCGAAAAGCTAAAACTTTTCCTTAATGACGCAAGTTTTATTGCCGTGGCATTCACACACATATACACACACGTACACAGTTACGTTCACGTGTAGAATAGGGAATACACACACACACACATCGATAGTTACCAACGGAATTTTCGGAGTTTGTTTCGAAAATGGAGAGTCGAGATCTGTGTGCATCTATGTATATATGTGTATACATATATATGTATGTGTAGAGATAGGTACTTATATGTTGGAAAATATTCTCTATCGTCAAGCGAATCGCAATATTGGCCATCCCTTTGACGTTATTTATAGAGTGAACCAATAATAACAATCGACGAGTGAAATTCTTTTATCATTTTTTTTTGTTTTTTAATTTATCCTAACTTTTATCGTATATCAGGTAAAAGGATTTTTTAATATAAAAATTTGTAATAAGTGTAATAATTAATAATCAAGATCAAGAGAATAGATGTGATCTTTCTAAGATATTGATAAAAATAAATGAATTATATACCACAAGGTATGTACCTTCTCGAATCAAAATCGAGTTAATATGAATTTAATCTTTGAGTCCGATTATACGTTGATCCCTACCACTTGTACTGACCAATATCGAACGGATTATATCATCCTCGTACTCGTATCTCTTGAAATGGACTCTTGAATTTTCGTGACGTTCAATTTCGTAGAGTACGCACATATATACACACATATACGGTTACATTGAAGCCGATTATTCACGATTATCGTTCTTCTGATAGAGTAAACTTGCCTAGACAAATAACTATCCTTCTTCGGTTTCTGTAATCTCTTTAGTTTAACTTTCTTCTTCTTCCTCTTGTATTCGCATAAGCGCATAGAATTGCCCCACCTGTCTCGTATTAAACGTTTACGGAACATCAGAGAATATTTGTTGGTAATTCACGTTCACGTTCAAAGTTAAGAGAAACAAGAGGAGGAAGAAGAACAAGAAGAAGGGATATACCACTTAGTTAAACCGCGACAGACTATGGGTTTCATGCGCTATTGATTTCTAAACGTGATTATCACGGTTTAACAGGTATCTTCATGGATTATTAAACATTTTTTATTTTATTATTTTCATATTTAATAAGTTATTTATAATAATCAATATATGGTAATTTAAAAATAGTAATTTAAAACTTATTTTTTGGTTCGTTTATTTAATAGTAATTCAAGTGTAATTAATTAAAATCAATGAAACAGTTAATAATCTATTTTATATTATTGTTAATATAGTTAATCTCGTATATTTTAAAAGATTTTTTTTTTTTTTAATAAAAGAAACCATTGGAACTTCTATTTTTCAACGAATTAATGAAAGACGTTTCATTCCGTACCATCTAACCTTAACAGCGTTCGATTCGATGGAACGAACACGAAATAAATTTGCTGGAAGTCACGTTCTTTTAGAAAAAAAAAAAGGTTCGACCTATGTTAGGCGGATATCCGGCAACGGGAAGAAGAAAATTCCGCAACGGATTTTTCTTCCACTTTTTATCGATTCCTTTTGCGTGATTCGCAATATTGTTGATAGTTGTTTTTTTTTTTTCAAAAACAAAAAAGACTGAACTATTTATTATAATCAAAGAATAAAACGTAGAATATTAAAATTATAGAAAAATCCTACCATTAGTTTCATTACCATGTTATCACAATAATAATTTGAGAAAACGAATTTGAAATTTGTTAAAGTGGATCTTACTCTACGAAATTTGTGTTTCGGTTTACGAATTCAACACTGGTGGTTTAACCTGTACAACGCATTCTCAAAAATTGTTTTACACTTTGGCACACGAGCGAACGAGTTCATTCGATAAATCACGTCCCTACGAAATAGAAATATTTCGTTTATCTTTCTCGGACAACTTCATGCCTATTGTCCCTGGACGAATTACTCTTTTGATTTTTTTTATTTTTTTTATTTTTAACGAAGAAAATATATTTTTTTTTTCATTCGGTTATTTACATAGGCAACGATATCTCCGACCGATAACGAAGTGTCCTAACTTCCTATTCCCTTTTCAACAAAATTGGAATGGTACTTTTATTTTCTTTTTGTATTTCTTTTGCACAAAAATTCGATACGTCGTTTTTTGTTTTTGTTTAGTTTTTTTTTATATATATATAAATTGTTTACCTTTAACTGCATTCAGCTTGTTGCCGACCATCTGCTTCGCCACGAAAGCTGCCATCTTGTTGTTTGGTTATCAACGATGGATCAGAGATGAAGATAATTCTTCTAATCTGAAAATAAAAAATAGAAAATATTTCTTTAAGAGAAAATAATTCTGTATTTCTAATATTCGTAATTCAGAATACAGAAAGAAATATACATCGATGGAGAAAACAATTTTGATTTTCGTAAATATCCAAACGAATAGATAAAGTTATCTCATTCACGAAAAAAAAGTAGATCAAAATATTTTTTGTTTTCGAATTTTCTTGAGAAAGAAAGTTCGGAGTAAATAGAATATCAAAAGATGTTTACTCGTTTCTAGATTTTTATCGAGGATAAAGTTGAACGATAGAAATAGAGTAAGATGGGGTGAATTTATTCTATTGTTTATGAGAGAGGAAGAAAAAAAAACAATATTTATTAAGAAATAAAGCAGGAATAATTTTCTTTTCCTGTTTCTTGGGTTGGTAGGTGAGGAGACATCGGAACGATCGTAGTGGGAATAAACGTTGCTGGTTGTGTTGGATGAAAGATGTATGACGATGGGAAAACTCATTTTTTTTTTCTTCCACCCTTTACTTACTTTAGTATTGTACTTCGACACACGCACGTGTATACATATATGTATATATGTATATAAGTGGTGACTTCGGTCTTCTTCAAAATGAAAATGAGATATGCCTCTCTTGGGAATATAATACGTAGCGAAGAAAAGTATTTTAATCTCGTGAGCGTAACCCGTACGACTTTGTGTGAATATTTTCAAAATGATAAAAAGAACAAAATCATACACAAGTTAAATATGATCGAAAAAAAGAAAGAAAAGAAAAAAAAAATAAGAAGCAGAGTTATTTTTTGATTTATACGGATATTCTTAGAAATTTTATCCTAACGGCTCGTGGGGGTAATCTGCGTCAATGAATCGTATACATTTTTTGTAGTTAATTTTCATTCCCGCACGGTCAATCATTTGGGAAGTTCGATTTCGCCTACTATAGTTACAACCATCACGAGAATACGCGACTTTACGGTTGCTAGGTAAGAGGCTCCAATATTGAACTTTGGAAGCAGGAGTTACACAAAAAAGAAAATAAATCATAATCGATATATAATATACTGAAAATATTTCGAAACTATCTTATATGAAAAATTATCTACGAATGAAGATGGATATTCAAGTAAGTGAAGGAAACCACGTGAGAAATGGCAATGTATCATATAATATACACAATATAACTTTACTGTAGGAATTTCATTTCTCTCTCTCTATCTCTCTCTCTCTCTCTCCCAACCTTTTCACTACTTTATATTCACTTTGTCGTCAAATTCCAGAAACGCGTTTATGACGAGAGCGAGAACGCGTTGACTGTAATAGTAGTAGTAATAGTAGCAGCAGCAGCAGCAGTAGCAGCAGCAGCATTGTGTGTTATGCTACTCGAAATATTAGCCAAAATATGAAAACGTAGTTGCACACCATCATCACCAACCATCGTCGTTGGCTCTTCTAAATTCTTCCGCTATTTTGTTTACTGACATATGAAACGTAATCAAGAAATTTCGTGCTTTTTACTTGATTAGAAATAATCTTTGTTCCTTCTGACGTGTTTAAAAGCACACACACACACACATACACACGCGTATTTAAATATTCCTCTCTTGTTAGGTGTTATTTCATATTATCTTGTCCATTAAAAAAAAAAAAAAAAGAATAGAAATTCATGAATACTACATGCTGCAGCAATGTTAAATGAATCCAAAGAAGAACCAGTAATTTTTTTCTTAAATATCCACATTTCATTGGTATCATATTCATTGTAATTAGTATTCATGAAAATGAAATATGGAACATGATATCGGTCAAATGACAGTGTCGGTTCTTGTTACATTTAACGATAACTTAATGAACAAAATTTTCAATAACGGATTCAAATTGCTGCAACTCACGTTACACCTCGAATATTATTTATTAACTTAAAAATACATTTCTAAGAGAGAATCGATCGATCGAATTTATTATACATTACAGGTGTTACAACAAAAATTAATGATGGATATAGAGAGTCAAGTTTTTATAATGTCATTTAAAAGAACATATATAATCAGAAAGTTCTTAACTGGTATTATTCGGTATTATCTAACAGATCTCGTTGAAAACAATGAAGAAGGAATATATATATATATGTATATAAACGTTAACGTGTTAATAGAAAATCGTATAATAGAAAGTAACTAGGTTTGATCATTAGCAAATGCAAAAGTACTTATCAAAAGTTTCTATATAACCCTGTTAAAGTAGGAAAATGAGAGTTTTCCACGACGTTATGTTCGTCCTCATCTCGTTTTTCCAAGTGATAATCTTGCAAACGGTTTACTTTAATCGAGGCAATGTCTATTTGGTGCAAAACTCGGAAAACAGTGGTGGTTTTTGTAATAGAAAGAGAAAGAGAAAGAAAAAGAGAAAGATGATTATTTGCTAGCTTGGCAAAGGATAGAAAAGAGTGAGTCGAATAAAGGATCGATAAGGGTGGTAAGGTAGGGGGTGAGTAAGGGGAGAGAACACGAGAAATGTTATATAATACATGGAACACCCTAACATTATTTTCGTATATGTAGAGAAGATAGAGAGAATACACGTGTACATTTATATACAAATACTAAGGAAGAAGAAGAAGAAGATGAAGCAGAAGAAGAGAAGCTGCGAAGATACGACGCCGGTAAACCGACGACCAAACCGGCGTCGAGACGTCTCGGCGCCTCTCTTTCTCTTTCTCTCTCTCGTGATTTTCCAACAACACGCGACAACCACGATGAATAAGATAAGCTTTTCTCGACCCACCGATATTCTTTTTCTTAACCACGAAACCATCAATAATCGTTAATTGGATAGATATTTATTAGACGTTGAAATTAACACAATGACTGATTATTACATTAATTATAATTCTGATTTTAAAAAATGTAATCGATCAATTCGTCATTATATAATTTTATCGAGTTCTAAAGTCATTTGACAATTAGTCAAAATGAAAATTTATTAATAAGAAAAATCGTACATTTGTTTTAATATTAAATATTGGTGTTGTTTGAATTTTGTCGACCAACAAAAAAAGATAATACAATAATAATTATATTATTATAAATAATGATATAAAAAAAAGGAAACAATGTAGCTCTTCGTAGTGATCTTTTCACATTGCTCTCCTGAAGCTTTTTCAATCGGTTCACAAAGCCTCTCGAGAGCTTAACCGAAGCTCTTGTTTTATCCGTATAGATGCAGGTCGTCCGTACGAGTCTTGTCTAGCTATTACCACACCCCCGTCAACTCCCAGAACCCCCTTCAACCAACCCCCCTTCACTGGTGCTTCTGCTGCTGCTGTTACTACTACTACTACTACTACTACTCCAGGCCGCTTAATGTGCTCGTGTTTTTGCTCAGTAAGCTCGAGATTAAGTAACATCAACAAACGGCGAAGCTAACGAACCGTTTCGCCGCTCACGAAAGAGGATTTTCCCTTAGTAAAATTTCCTGAACGGACAGTGGCCGTCCGCTTCTCCTGGCTGATCGATTCGATAATCATCAAACGCTATAGAGATTTTCGACAGTTCCAAAAATATATAAGCCATTCCATGTGTTGTTTTTTCGATAGAACTACTGAAAGCATTGAAATGAAAAAATGGGAGATCGATCGAAATAAATTTGAAATAAAACTAATTGGTATTTTTGTAGTGTTTTTAGGAATTGTAATAATTAGGTAATATAATAAATTTAGGTAATAATTATTATTAACATTAAATTTTCAGATATGACTAGAAAGATTGTAGTGTACAAAACAAGTGTATTATTTTATATTACAAATGTTATAATGTTACGCAAAGTGCATTAAATTTTAAAAACCTAATTACGTGTAGAAATTTGGTGTATATTTTAGAACAGGATAATTAAAAATGATTATAATTGAATAATCAAGTATTAAAATGTATAAATAATAAATGAGAAAGATCTTAACAGTTAGCGATGGAAGTTGGATAAATTTTGTTCGATGAATAAGTAAATATGACGTGGGGTTTCAGAAACGATAAAAGCCTCGGAAATTGGTAAAGTCGAGAAGGGGTTAGGTAAGAGGGTTCTGTCCGTTAGTATTTGTATCCCCCTACTTCCTTAGATTGATGCCTTTTAAAGGGCAAGAAAATTGATGGGCGTTCTTACGTTGTGCATGCACAACTCCGCAAAATCTCTTCTCCTAACCAGATATCCAAATGGACAAGCTACTAACCAAACAGACAGACATACAGTCAGACAGACAGTCAGTCAGTCAGTCAGTCAGTCAACCAAGCAAGCAAGCAAACAAGCAAACAGCAGGCACTCAGGCAGACAAGCAGTCATACGAAAAGTAGATGAAGTTTCCGCTTGTTGTCGAAAGAACCTTTCGAATGTGCAAACACATCGTCGGAAGTGCTCTCTATATATATTTCTGTAAATTTCTTTCATTGTGTACTATGTATTCGTCTATTCCACTTAAATGAGACGAGGAACAATGATGAATGAGAACACGAACAAACCTATTTTAATTGATCTTTTTTATAGTACAACAAATCAGAAAATCTTTTGTGGTAGTTTCCTCTTCGACAAGTATCAGAAAAGTATACTTTTCTAATGCTAAAAACTTTTATCGAATTCTAACAACTCTCTTAGAAATGTTTGATCTTAAATGGTACCTCTCATTTTAGAGCAAACCAGGTACGTGATCGCGGCCGTTTTCGTGAAAAACGAGGTCGAACGTGACACCGAGAATGGTTTTATATTTCTTTTCTTTTTCGTGAAATTAAGAACGCTGCGACTCGTTCCAAAACGAATAGGGATGCTCGAAGGGTTGAAAAGGGGATAGGCGCCATTGTCAAGATGCCGGGAGAAAAGGGTAAGGATTCCAACTCGCGAAGGAATATTTTTCACGGAGCCAAGGGACTCTTCTTCTTCTTCTTCTTCTTCTCTTCTTTTTAAAACAAACAAAAATTCCTTCGTTCGTACCAACTCCAGCCGAGAATTTCAACGCTCGCAAACACACACACACACACACACATACATGAATCACCAAAACTATCTTCCCCCTTTTTTACGATTCAACTGTTCTACCGTCTAAAACATGACCTACAAACACCGACAAATTCGTGGCTTGGTTTGTTAAAAAAAAACTCGGAGCGTTTGATTGTGCTTCGATTTTTTTCTAAAAACATCTTTAAGTTGTCTTATATTTAATATTTTGTCTTATATTTAAAATTAAACAAGATAAATTAAATTAAATAAACATCATCGATACATCTTTAGAATTCAATTGAATTCAACGACAAAAGTAATAAATAATGATATTTCAGTAATATAAACCAAGGTCGTTCGTTGTCCACTTATCGCTCGATCTATTTTCCTGAAAAATATATAAATAAATATCGAATGTATCTGAAAATAAAAAGGAGAAAAACGTCCAGAATTATTATGATCTGTTAAGAAATCTAAACGAGCTTTGAAAATAGATTCGTAACCGGGTTAAAAGTTCGTGGCCATTCCGGTTTCTATTAAAAGAAAAATAATTGTATGAATACCAAGTTCTCTTAAGTATTAAGAATTAATATAATATGATATGATATGAATAAAAAAAAAAATATGCTCGAGTGGGAAATAATATTTCATAAATATGTATATCCGAAGAAAACGTATAATGTAATTTAAAAGAGAGAAAATGTAATTTAAAGTGTGGGTCTCAAATCTAAAGCTACTACTACTACTACTGTGTGTAATTGGCATACATAAATGAACGAATGTAATAAATGAATAAATGAATGAATGAATGAATGAACAAAATTGACGAATTAAAAGGTTTCCATTCTTCGTCTTTAATTTTACATGGCTATAAATTTGTACCTTTAGAAATTTTCATTCAGTAATCATAGAAATCAGTAATTAAAATGATTTTCTAAAAAGGAAAACATTTTACGATTTAATGTAAACGAAATAAACAAGATATCTACTGTTGAGAAGAAAATTTGTTATATCTTAGAGATGGTGGACAGAAATTAGACAAATTTTGAAGGATCGTCACAACGCAAGAATATTCAAAAGCACTCTGAAATCGTTTCCTATTCAAGAAACGATCTGAATTTCTCTGAAAGGTATGAATACCTAACGTGACTTTGGTCAACTGATTGGGCTATCATTGCAGACGTTCGAAAGGATTCCATTGATACCAGACGTTTCGTTATTCCAATATTTTCCTATCAACTATTTATCTTGAAAGTCGAAGTTAAAGTTGCGAACAATATTTTTTTATTCAAATAATCTTCAAATATTGTTATGAAATCAATGAAAGTAAATGGAATGGATTAAAAAAAGATGACTATATGTTAATCATTTTGTTATTATTAAATTATGTTAAATATTTAATATAATAATCGTGGATGCATTAACCATTTGAAATAGAATCAAAAGTCATTAAAGGTAACAGCAGCAGTAGCAGCAACAGCAATGTTCAAACGTTTTGAGTCCTCTTTTCACTTTCTTCAATCTTACAGCATTTAATCCATTTACTTCATCATTTCTTTACTTAATTATTCCCTTTTGTAATAAATATTAGTACCTCTTTAAATATCCAAGTGGTCGAGAAGATTTTCATTTCACTCACTTTAACACACTCGCAGATTTTCAATAAATTTATGAATAAATGAACGAAAGTTCAACTTTTTCATGAATTATTCTCGATAACTTTTGAACAATATTTTCCTTCGACTTGTTTTTTTCTTCGATAAAAGGAAAAAAGGGATTTTTAATCATACGAACGGACAAAGTTGCCCAAAAATATAAGAAATTCCGTTTTCTTTCAAATTTCCGGTCAAAGACCATCAACTTGTAAAGGGCGAAGAGGAAACTTTCGAAGCTTTAAAGCTCGTAGATAGTTTGTTGGCTCTTCTTAGAGTACGTCATCTAAGTCTAGAAATTTTCCAACCGTTTAGCATAGATTAAATCGCAGCAATAATGCATCGAATATTTCAAGTTTAATCAGAGAAAATCGAGTACACTCTTGGAAATTCAATTCATTTTATATACATCAAACACTCCCAACCTTTTTTTTGATCGTTTAATTAATGCGTAGTAAATTTATAGAATATAATCTAATTGCGTTTAACAAAAAGAAAAGAAAAGAAAAGAAAAGAAAAATCATATTACCGACGTTTAAAATAATAAATGAATTTTAATTGAACGAATTATTCTCGAGGTCCGACTTTTCTTTTTGTCTTTTTGTTTTTTGTTTCTTTATTAAATTTCTCCTTTCCTACCTTTTCAATTTTCGCTATTGAAAATATCATAAAACAATTCCTTTCATTTACCAATCACCATTTATAATTAATCGATTAAATACGGAACTTACAACGTTAATCGAATTACTGGATAATCAACGATATATTTTGTGGTAAAAAAAAAAATAATTAAATATAGAAATAATATTTATTAAAAATCTTTCATTATTTTTATCTTTATTTTTCATTCTTTATTTTTAGTATTCTTTGGATCTTGGGATTGAAGAAGTCAGATTTCTCAGTAAACGTTGTTCCCGTTATCCACCACTGCTTTCACATTTCTCTCATCTCATATCACAGAATTTCTTCTTCATTCTCCTCTTCCTCTTTCTCTTCTACCTTCTTTTCTTCATGTCTTTGTCAAGAGAAGAAAATTCTCTCTAAGAAAAGCTAAAACGAAGACCAAACGTTAAGGCAATGGCAGAGCCAAAGCCAGCAGCAGCAGCAGCAGCAAGCCAAGAAAGAAGAAGCTCTCAACGCAAACGAGCAAAAATTCCAGGACAATTGCGGCATGTCGATTGCACCCGCTTGATAGCTAACATAAGTACTCGTCATGCCCCGTTTTCCTTCTACCTCTTTTCCATTTTTGCCACTTCATCTTATTTTCAACAATTCGTCTGCAAAGATGCATGCATCCCTACGTCTTAAGTGAAAATCATATTTCGAATGACGTATAAAGAAAACTTATTCTTCTTCACTCGATGGTGAACAAGCGATTTTTTTGCTGTTTTATTATCCTTGAAATAAATTCAATGTATAAATCACATGTTTAATCTAAAAAAAGAATTACCTTTGCATTAAAGTGGTTTAACCAATGGATGTAACACGGTATGTATACCAAATTCATCGTAAATATCTTTAAATCATCTTTAAATTGATTGTTTCAACTCAAAGATAGGAAAAGAATTAAAAATAATAATAATAATAATAATAATAATAATAAAATAGAAGATGTAATAGAAAAAAAAAGAGAGTAGTAGAGTAATTAACGATGATAAAACGATAGGACATAGATGCCGACGTAATACCTTGGAGTAGTGACTAATTAACTACCGAGATAACCAGCCGCATCGAGTTTAGCAAGGTGCACTAGAGAAAGCTTGAGGATAGTACGTAGTACGAAGGGAGAGGGTGTAACACGAAGGGAGAGTGATCGATCACGAAAGACACTTTCGAGCAGTCTCGATTTATCCTTGGAGAGTAGAAACGATCGAGCCAATGAGCCTCCGGCAATGATCTCATTTTCCCCTCATCTACGGCATTACATTTTCTCTCTCATTTTCGACGAAACGATAGTTCGGTACACCGCTCACGAAAGGACTGGACCCTTTCCTCTTCAATCATCCCGCCACCCAACCATCATCCCTTAGGATCAAAGCATCTCTATTTTCGTGTATCACCTATGAAAATCATTCGAGCATAATTCGTTCGTGTGACCAACACGCGTTATTTTTGTTTCAAAATGAACGAAGTACAAGGTAGAAAACACTTTTAAAAATTTTGTAAATTATTTGTAAAAATATGACATAGTTGTGAGATAAAATATATGAATTTTTCCATAAAGAAAGAATATCAAAGTTTAATATACTTAAACCAAAGAGAAAGGGGGGTACGAAGAAGATAGTTCGAGGGTCGTTGTAAAATGTCGAGTTTGCACGATAAATGATAGGACATCGAGAGTATCTCTAAGTAACACCCCTCTCTATTCTACTTTCTTTCTTTCTTTTTCTTTCAGAGTCATCTTTTCTCTCTCTTTCTCTCTCTATCTATCCGGTGTACCCACTTAATAGTTGTATCGTTGTCGTTTCTTACAGGACTTTGGTTATTACTAGGTTCTTTCGGCAAAGACGAGAACAACTAAGAACAATGATGAAGTAACTCTAAAGAAGTGGGAATTTGGGGTGAGAAAGGGGAAAAGGAAAAGTACGTAAGTGATGTGTAGAGAGATATCTATCCGGATATAGAGTTTTGTTAGTTTGTAAGAAAACTATCGTATAGTGCACGTACGAACGAGAAGAACAAGAAGAAGGAAAAAATAAAAAGAAGATAGACACAACAACCGTGAGAGTAAAGTCGAAGCACATAGCAACCATTGTTTTATTTTAAGATACCTCGGGGAGTTTTCGGTGATAGCTTTTGAATCGAGAGTACAGGGAATGAAGGAAAGGGGAATGGGAAGGAAGAAAGTGAAAGAAGAACGAAGACTCAAAATTTGCAAGGACTTGTAAGACTTCCTAGAAAAAAAGGATTGGAAAGAAGAAGAAGAAGAAAAACGATTTTCACGAAACGGAGAGATATTAAGGGTTGAACTACCCCCGATATTAGAGATCCTAGTCGAAGATCGGCGTCGATTTGTTCCAATGAAACGTTCCGGGCAACAAACGTCGTTTCTATACCGAAACCGTTCCTATTTTCACCGTAACGACCGGCTCGTTTCTCTTGTCGTATAGAATTCTCCATCTTCCTTCTCCACCCCCTTCAAACCTCGACTCCATCCTGTCTACCTACCCTCATCTACCACCACCACCACCACCACCAGCCTTCTTGATTCGAATGGCGAATCGCGGACGATAGGAGGAAATTTCTTTTTACGCGAAAGAGAAAGAAGAGAGATCGTGTTCCTCCTTCGACCGATTTCGATAAGAAGGAAAAATGCAAGAACAAAAAAAAGGAAAAAAGAAAGAAGAAAGAATGAAATAGGAACCTCTTTAAATCTTCCTTTCGAATCGATCTAATTATACGAAGAATAGAATATAATTGTTCTCTCGTAATTACTCCTCCAATCTTCTTTCTTTACTCTTCTTTTGGAAAATTTCCGTTCTTTATGTTTCTATTTGTTTTCTTTTTCTCTCTCTCTCTCTCTCTCTGTTCTCCGATACAAGAAAGGAAATCTTTTTAACGATTAACTTTGATTTCTCGAAAGAAATACTACCAAAACACTTTTGTCTCTTTTACACCGTCTCATTCTCTTTGAATAATAATAAATAATATCTTCTTTAAACTAAGAAATATTTTGTTGAATCATAATGAATTTACAGAATGGTTAAATCATTGATAGAAAATGGGTGCAGTTACATTACTATTACCATCGAGCCAATATTTTCTTTGGATTCTCGTTTAAACGGAAGGAAAAGCTCGTTTACTCTAGCTCGCAAATCTTGGCAAACGTTTCTGAATATTTGCGAAGTCGTTTAAAAGCCACGAAAAGCTTCTACCCGAATATACATATATACGTATAATGTTATATGTATGTATGTATATGCATGTTAGTGTGTAGGAGTTACGTACGCGTTTCTTATTAACGCCGTTCATTTTCTCGACTACGACGAAATTTCGGAATACCACCGAAAACGTACATCTTCGGTGAACCACCTGGCTGTAAAATCTCGCCAGTGTAATGTACATACATTTCTCTCACATACACACGCACACGTGCTCGTCCCTTATACACACTTTTCTCCAATGCAAGTTTATGGAATATGAAGCAAGGAAAAGGGCTGACATTTAAAATCGTAAGAATATTTCAAGTATAAATAATCTTCTTAAACAAACAAAATTCCATTCTTTTTATTTCCCCTTCACCCGTTTTCCCTTTCCCTTCCCGTACCCCCAGCCCCCTTGTCTCCCATTTATACAAGTTGTGTGTCTGCGAGCCCACGAATGTGTGTAAATAAAATTTCTACAAGAAGATTTCCGCGCGACATATTACGACGACTGGGGGTGAGTGGTGGATGGCAAGGGGTTGGTATCCCTTTTAAGCAAAATTCTTCGTCTTTTACGAGTATTTATATTCCTGTCCACACGCGTACGTCTTTATCCCTACAACGCTTAGGGTGAAAACCTTCGAGAAGATCTTTTTTCCTCTCTCTCTCTCTCTCTTTCTCTCTCTCAGCACTGTCTTTTCCACGAGCTATAAATCTGGGTTTTCCGTAGCAAATACCATTGTCGAGATACTCTCTCTCTCTCTCTCTTTCTCTCTCTTTCTTTCTTTCTTCACCTTTAGATCGGCGAAAACATCCTTCTGATAAAGCATCGTTTATCTTCACGCGAATCTCTACCACCACCTACGTGGGACAATGACGAAGGAAAAATATACTATATATGTATATAGAAAAGATAAAATCAAAAATATATATATATTATATAAAAGTTAAATATAAATAGGAATTTTATACGAAACAACAAAAAAATGACAAATATATTAAGAGTTATCCGATTATTATTGACAAATAATTTGACATTATTATCCGAGTTTATTCTCTATCAAAGAAAAGGGAAATAAAGTGTGAGGGAAAAAAAGGTTATATTCCAAAAAATTGGCCTCTCTCATGGTTATTATATACATTCTCTCTCTCTCTCGTTCTTTTAGAAAAACCTTTGTAGATTCAAGATGGTATGAAGGAAGGAAGGAAGGAAGGAAAAGGAGAGAAGAGGATAGGAGAGTCTAGCAAAGTTAAATTCTCCAACATAGAGGGTCCATAACACGAAGAGAAGGAGGAGTAAGAAGACGAGGAGGAGGAGAAGGCCAGGTTACAAAAGAGTCGAGCTTACTTGGTGAGTTTACGACGTGGCTGTCGGTGGTAGGGCATCATCGAGTCGAACCTAACGTCGTAATAAGCGGATGCGAAAAGTTCAAAACTGCTTTCGAAGTGTGCTTCGAAGAAAATGTGAGAGGAAACTCTCTCTCTACTTGTATATATATATACGTGTGTGTGTGTGTATTTGTGCATACGCTAAAGTCTCTTTCTCGAAGAATAAATTGATTCGCTACAGTTCGATATCGGTATTATGTATTTTCTTTGTGATGACCGTAACGACCCAACGTCGGACTTTATATAAGGAAGTGAATATATAAAAATAAGTAAACGATAGAACGACATAATGCTGAAGCTTTTCTGAACGTACTCGCTTGGAAGTTTCTTATATCGGAAATACTTAAATAATGGACATCGTGTAAAGCGTCGGGTAAAGTACGATCGATAAGAGAAAACCCTGAAGCTTCTTTTAAGTTTTCTCACAGTCACAGGTCATTTTGTTTTATTTTGGAAACGAAATATTACTAGGAAATCCTATCCCTCTCCTCCCTCCCCATAATCAATGCAATCAAATTTAATCTTGTTTCCGTTTGATATGTAACATTGATTTTTGTTAGAAAAAAGATTTACTGCTTTTTCTACAGCATTGCATTATAAAATACGATGTTATTGTATGCAGCAACTCGATGCAATTTCTACCCACGCAAATAAAACGTTCTAACACGTTGTCACTTTTTTTTTTTTTTAAGACAAACGTTCACTACTATTTCTATCGTATTTCTATACACATATGTTCACACATTGATACCAATATTCTAACTGACCTAAAAACGTATACGTAATACAATATGCATATACTTATTCAACATACAACTCAACGACTACTCATTCTATACACAATATCTTTAGAAGTAACACTTACTTATCGTCAGCCTTTTTAAACTACATTGTAACACTCTCTGACACTATCTTAATACCAAAATAGTATAACATAACAATGATATTATTCACAGTCCAAGTATTATTTAAAGAATTTATACAGCCGTCTTAAAATGTAAGATAAACGTAAATAGGTTTCATTATTTGATTTTTCTTTGGAAAAGTATATGAACATTATAAATATATATTTATTTATGATTTAGTTTGTATGTAAATAATGATATGTGTAACAACAACAAATAGAAAGAAAGAAATGAAGAAAACGAACGTTCCAGATGTTTGAAATACAGACACGAATAACATGACGTTGCATTGCTCGGACTGGACGAGTTATCGATTTATCGGCAGTCTTCTTCTCGAAGGGTGAGTGTTCCCAATGTTATCGGTACAGAAATATCGTAACCCCGCCGCGATACAGAACCCGGTGGTAGCCCACGGTAGGTTGAATTTTCGGTGCTATGGCTAGAGGGTAAATCGAAGACAAGAACACGTGCGATTCGGTTGATATCGTTTCGGTTTCTACGATGTTACCCAACGATGCCAGTGGTTTCCTTCCTTTCTTCATTCCTTCCTTCCTTCCTTCCTTCCTTCCTTCCTACATACCCTTCTTGCTATTCTTTCCTCGAGAAACCGCTTGTGCGCTTTAGATCCTGAATTTACTTTTATTTTTTTTTATTTTTCTTATACACTTCGATTGATAAATGTTCGTTTTTCCGATAGGGTGGTTTCTTTTTTGTTTTGTTTTGTTTGTTAAAATAAGAACAGGTGGCAATCTTTGTCCGGTTCATAGGAACATCGGAACATTTCTTACACCTATTGGAAACGTTAAAAAAAAGGAACCACAATTATAACGAATATAATAATTTAATTATTTTTTTGTTTATCATTTTACAAACACTTTTACGAAACACGGCGATTTATTTTTGCACGTGGAGAAAAAAATAAAAGAAAATAAAGTAAAAAAAAAAAAAAAAAAAAAAAAAAAACAAGAAATAAAGAAAAACTGATAACGTTTGTGTAGGAACATATACGAGGAGGAGGAGGAGGAGAGTCGTAGGAGGGAAAGAGGAAAGAACCGTTCCGAGCGTTCCCGACGATTTTAATAGGGGTCGACAAGGGACTAATAATAGCCAAGGATCGATACGCGGTAGTAGTAGCTACTAGTCTACTACTACTACTTGCCAGAAAGGCTACTTCGTCACTGTTATTTCCTCTTTCTTCTGTTAACGAAACCTACAAAAGCATTTTAAGATTGATAGAAAAACCATTCTAGAGTTAATCCTTTTATTTTCTTTACCATTTCTTTTTCATTAATAACTTGACCATTATATTGGATTACTAATTCTTGTCAAGATCATTAAAGTCAAGGAATATGAGTGAAATAGGTGCGACAAGGTGTTCATAAGAAAATCACAATCATTTATAGGATTTTAATTTTGCAAACAATAT
The DNA here is from genome assembly GCF_049000335.1 of Polistes dominula. Taxonomy (NCBI): domain Eukaryota; kingdom Metazoa; phylum Arthropoda; class Insecta; order Hymenoptera; family Vespidae; genus Polistes; species Polistes dominula. The sequence goes on from NW_028301150.1 coordinate 642,642, forward strand.
TATCCAATTAATTTTCTACAATCTAAACAATGATCTGGTCAGCTACTATCATCGAGTCATTTTATTATTCGTCATGGTCCAACTTGTGTTTGAAGTAGTATCGATGAATGCAAAAGATGAAATCAAAGATGGCTAAGAAAGAAAGAAATTGTTAGATGAATGAAAACGTGTAACACGTAGAAGGAAGAAAGATAGCAACAAACGTTCTGAAATAAATGAGAACGGTAAACAAGTGGCGTGTTGCTGCCAGGCGAACGTTAAGAGTAATATGGAGGATTAATCTCCAGGAAGGTTAAAAAAAAAAAATAAATTAAAAAAAAAAAAATAAGAAAGAATGGAAGGAGAGGAGAGGAGGTATATAACAGAAAGGAAAAAAAGAAGAAGAAAAGAAAATAATATAGAAAAAGATGGAACGACGAATTCCCTTGCATATCCCCTTTTTTTTTTCTTTCTTCTTCTCCCTCGACTTTTCTACCCTCTCTCACTCATCTTTTCTTATCCTTTTTTCCTTCTTCAGCACATTGTAATTTAAAACATCCTAAGGCAAGAAATTTGATGCCGACAAGCTCCTCGTACGCTTCGGTCGCACATTAAAGAGGAACGATAATGTCCTGTACGTAAAACGAGGACATTATTTTGCACGGGACACTATGTGTTTTTTGTTTTTTGACAAAATTAGAATACTATTAGAATTATTATTGATAAAGTGGAAATAAGTATGTCGAACTAAATGAAAATTATTATTTTTTAAAGTTAATTACTGCGATATTGGGAGGCACTCTAGCAGGGGTGATTAAACATTTGTTTGTTAAAATTCTCTGATCTATGCTAGTGTCGTAATGCATTTGATTTATTCGTCCAAAAAAAGTTACAAAGATTTTTCACTTTGTTTTATCTAACAAAAGAGAGAGAGAGAGAGAGAGAGAGAGAGAGAGAGAATACTAATTCTTCAATTTACGACTCATTAATTCAAGCAAAGTTTCTTATTTTAAATTCCATACTATTTTATTATTTCATTAAAATAAATTGCATAGAGATTCATCAATCTTTTTAATTAAAAGGTTAAAACGTTCTAAGTGAAAAAAAAAATCGAGATAAAAACATCGTTGAAAACATTTGGTCAGATAAAATTTCTATTCGAAGAGACAAGTTTTTTTTTTTTTTTGGAAAAGTGTCTTCTTTTTTTATTTTGAACGAGAATAAAAAGAAAAAATTGTGCGTAATTCAATGATTGTTTTTTTCTTCGGTCAGTTAGGAATGTTCAACTTTATAGCCCATATCTTTGACTAATTTGAAAACCATGATCGCGAGAAGGGTAGTTGGTTGGTTGGTTGGCTTTCTCGCGTTGTGGAGGATAAAACCGACCAAGCAAAAAAATTTAATCTCCGTCCCGTGAAATATCCTGTGTGCTGACGCAGTGGACACGAAACGGGGAGGGGGTTAGGGAGCAAAAAAAAAGGGAAGAAAGGGAGAGAGAGAGAGAGAGAGAGACCTAACCCAGCCTTTTCGCTTGTAATTATTGGAACGTGCTGTTACGGGAAGTTACCTGAATTCTGATCGAAATACCGAAGAACCACTCGATTTATCCCTCTCTCTCTCTCTCTCTCTCTCTCTCTCTGTCTCTCTCTATCTCTCTCACATTGTTCTTCGATTTAGCTAGCTACTTTCACATTGGAATGTCCCATTCGAACTACACTGACAATGAGCGAACTATTCGCGAACTAACTTGAACGGAAATCCGTATATAAAAAAAAAAATAAAACAAAAAAAAGTTCTATCAGTTAAAAAATGGGAAGCGACGACTAAATTCGCATTGATTTGATATAAATGAAATTTGTAGATAAAATATTAGATACGAGGTGTATGTGACATTTATATATATATATATATATATATATCATATAACAATAAGTTAGATTTTATCAGAAAATATCTTAATATATATAAATTACGTGTCACGTTGTTTGTCCGCAATGTACTCCTAATTTTTTGAATTCACACACACCAAATTGTTTGTAATACGATCTTGAATAGAATAAATAGACGAGAGTTTCATTTTTTTTAATTATATTCTCTTAACGTCTATAATTATATTCAACATAGTGATTAAAATACAACCACGCAATGTCGCGAAATAATACTTGAGAATGTTGTCAGCTTGATGCAACATTATTGCGAGTTTTGTCTAATTTCACGATAGTTGTTCACGCTTTCGTCAGTACAATCTCTTACACAGTATTACCATATAATTACTGTGTCTTACTTCGAATTGTATTTCGTTCAAATTCTATTATGTACATTTTATGTCAACGTAATAGAAAATTAACATTAAATTCCAAACGAAAGATTAAAACTATTGAGCACATTTTTATTTTTATATTTTTTAACGAATATTTCTTCTATGATCCTATCAAGCTCATTTGTGAAAACATTCGTAAATGTGAAAAGAGGGTAGTAGGATAAAGTAAGGGGATAAAAGTAGGGGAGTAAAAGTAGAACGAGGTTTTTGGTTAAGAGAATATGTTATGAAAGTGTTAGGTTTCGCGAATATTGCAAACACAACGCAAACTCTCATGAGAAACGCGTAGTTTTCCTGTAATTCCAGACTACCCTCCTCCCTCCTCCCCCTCCCCCTCACCTCGCGTTATTGCTAGAAGCGTTAGCTCGACACGTATGCGGCAAAACTGAATAGCACAGGGAGAGAAATGACACGAGGGGGTAATTCGGGGGAAAAGAAACTGGGGGGATGAGAAAGGAGGGGTGGTAGGCGTTTCCTTTAGGCGGAGTCTTGATGATTGCGGGCTAACATTAATGACTCCTCTCTCTCTCTCTCTCTCTCTCTCTCTCTACATCTTTTATTCTCATTCGCTGACACATATACACACGCATGAGATGTTTCATGATTTTTCTACCGTCTGCAAAAAAAAAAAAAAAAAAAAAAGAAATGTAAGAGATGTCTTTTTTTTTTCTTTTTTGAAATCTACGTTTTTAACTAAAATATCACAGGGGCAAATCTGACGTGAGGCGTTTTCAAAAATTCAATGCAATTTAATTGCATTCGCGTATCGTTTGTAAATAAAAAATAAAATATATATATATTTAAATTTGTTAGTAGTTATACGTTCGTATAATTTTTCATAAGTATTAAAAAAAAAAAAAAAAAAAAGAGAAAAAATCACACACGATCCTACTTGTATTCTGCGTACTTATAATTAATTAATTTTGAAAATTAACGAGAGTTATAGGAAAATAAAATTGAAGTATGAGTAAATTGAAAAAAATAATTAATGATTTTTATGCACGAGTTATTACAAATATTTGCACTCTCACTGATACTAAATGGTAAACATATCGCATGGTCCCTAAAGGGATTAAGTAAATTTTTATTGCAATGATATATTTATTACACTAAATTATCTTTCTCATTTAAAACAAAATCAATTTATTTAACTAACTAACGTAACATTTGATAAGAACTTGGTGAAAAAGATATAAAAACGAAATAGGAAATTTAAGAACACAACACGTCTTATTAGTGTTGCTTTGATTTGAGAAGTTGAAAGCAAAACCAATTCTCAATAAGAGGTAATTTCGTTAATTGCGAGCAAACGAGTTATACGAACGATCGGTTGCAGCCATTGAGTTAGGTTTACTCGCCATTGCACTTACGAAACGTCGAAAGGTTTACAGTCTGTGCATATGGCGCACGCCTATAACGCAAAGTACTTACGCGAGCCTCGATAAATTTGATTGGTCTTAAAGTCGTAAAATTTCCCCTTCCTACCACCAGTTTCTCTTCTCTTCTACAAATATCTAAAGATACTACCAATACATATATATATATATATATAAACATTTGTGTTGTACGTAAGCGTGACATACTAAACTCTAAGATTTAGATGCTACGAAATTGCAAGAGAGTAAGACCCGAACAAGAATATTACAAGATTAATATACATTATAATACTGAGAAATTACGATCCATTCAAGGTTATATCGCACCCCCGACTAGACATTTAGAACACTCTCCTTTTAGAATCACGTGGTTTAGATTTTACTAACGCCATTGAAATTCGACGAACCCTTAATAATAATCTAAAACGTTTAACACGTTCGTTAATAAGCGTTACAACTTAACACATATAGACATATATATATGACCATAATTATGAAAATGGTCTAAGTCATATATCTTATCTTTCAAAATATTTAAATAGAACACTAAATTAATTCTGTATAATATTGAAATAACTAACATTATTTAATAGGTAATTTTTAAAAATTACATTGAATTAATTTCGACCACTTTCATAATTATGGACACATACATATATCTGTTGCAATAAAATAAATGTAATATTAATTCATCAAAATTTCTAATTAATTTAAATAATATTTCATGAGATCGAAGAACCATAGACATTTGTAAAGAAAATTGACCAAATCCATTCTCCTTTAATGTTCAAACCCTTCGCCTATTCCATGTCTGCATACTCGCACTTTAGGATGTCCCAACACGATTTGTCACGTGTCTCTAACGGATCCGTAAGAAAGACTACACCCGTCCTCTGAAGTAAGTAGAAAACATTGTGGACCGAATGACAAACGAGGAATAAGCCAAAGACGAAAAGGTTGTTGTTGAGAGAGGGTTCTAAAGCATTTTGTGAATTTTTGGCTATGTCGACGAAAACGAATAAATCAACGACTTAAAACCCCGATCTGGTCTTTCGTTTTCTTTGATAGATCGAACCTTCTTGAAAAAAAAAAGAAAAATTTAGTCAACTCAACTCACAAAAATATAAAAGTCAGTCAAAAAAAAGATTTCATTTTATAAATTGGTGACCAAAAAATGGAATTTCGAAAAGTGGATCATTTAATTAACACTAACAACTGTTAATTCGGATTTACACTAAAACGTTATCTTAGAAAATTATTTTGAGAGATAATGCAAGAAAGGGAAAGAAAGAGTTGTCTCTCTCTCTCTCTCTCTCTCTCTCTCTCACTCTCTTTGTGTGTCATTGTCTTTTAGCGACGTGACAACGTAGATGGATATGATTAATACTCGACAAGGAATAATGCAGACGTTATACGTGAGAATGTTATCTTCACCCTTAGGTTATGCGGGAGTGTTTGTCTTAAATGGAGCCAAGAGATATCGCCCTTCCCGGAGTCCAGAAGGGTGCTTTATACTAAGGAAGACGATAGGGGCCAGAACACGATGAACCATACCCTTCTATATGGGGTGTCTCACTTTAATCGATCACGCGATACTATTACAGACCATTTCTCACACAAACATTGATGATAAATCCAAATTTCATAGTTTTTTCATAGAAATAATTCGATGACAAGTATACATATATAATTGTATGTAAATGTATTTGCATTTGCATAAATTGTGATAAATATAATTATAATTTAATATATATGTTAATAATTATTTTATTATTATTATTATATATAATTAACAATAAATTAATATAACTAATATATTTTTTTTATAAATAGGAAAAAAAGATAGTGATATCAAATGAATCCATCAAATGGTATACCTAAAATATGGTGTACCTAATGTTATACTTTAAAAATTAGTAGCAGCATATATTAGAAGAAAAATCGTGATAAAAGAAAAAACCTATGGTTCTCAATCTTCGTTAGAAGAAAGGGTTGAAACGAGTTAGATGATAGTGGTAGTAGTTGTGGTTTTAGAAGGTAGATATGGGACGTGAAGGTTTCCTACGATAGAACAAGGCTAAGAGGCTGCTGCTACGTGTACGTCGGTTAGACTCCGGAGGACTAAATCTTCCGCACTTAATGGGGGCTAAGTAGCGAAGTAACGATAAATTATTTTACCGTAGGAAAGTTAAAAGGGAAAGGGAGACTAAGATTCCTACTCCTTCCTACTCTTCATCTTTCTTCTTCTTCTTCTTCTTCGCGGATTAGTCGGTTTGCGGTTAATTAAACGAAAGAAGATAGGAGATATAGTCGATGGAAATTGGATTTAGTGAATTTCACAATCAAAAATCGCGAATCGAATCTATGCACAGATAAAAAAAAATGAGTCATTCTCGACGTTCTTATCTTAAGTATAATAATCATCAAAAGTGCTATTATAAAATGGTCTATAACTCATTTCAATATCTCGTAATCAATCGTTATTATTTTTTGGAATACTTTCGAACTATCACCAAGTTTTTGTACAAAAATATTGGATGGGGATTAGCAAAACAAATTCGATTGATTTTCTTCCTGAGAAAAAAGTAGGAGAAGATTTTGTACCACGAGGATGAGAATTTATTTCATTAAAGATTCAAATTGTCCGAGAATAAGAAGAAGGGATGGGAAGGAAAGGGATGGAAGGGAAGCTTACACCGACGGCGTGAAAGAGTCGAACCGCGAAATCCTGCTCGTTACTAAGAAGGAAATCCTCCTTGTAAGCGAAGATTTTCCACAGGTTCCGTTGGAAGGATTAATCGGGAGGAGGCTCTGACGTACTCCTGGATTCCCATTCCAATACTCTCTCATGGGAAGTGAGAGAGAGAGAGAGAGAGAGAGAGAGGAGAGAGAAATCGTTTGGATGGTTGAAAGAAAAAATTGCAGACGAGGACGAAAAGGACTTTAGGGAATTAAAGTTCTCGTCGAGTAGAATCACCATCGGTATCATCCTCCGCTACCCGATGGCGACGATTAACAGACTGAGAAAAGAAATGAGGGTATGAAAAAGACAAAGAAAAAACGAGAGAGAGAGAGAGAGAGAGAGAAAGAGAGAATGAATGAATTTTTTGTTTCTTTTTTATATGAGACGAACGAAGCGTATTATCTCACGGTTTTAACGAGAAAAATGAGAGACGTCCGTCGCGATGGCCAACACAATCGGCCCTTAGTAGAAACGTCTCCTCGTCGTTTTTTACCAGCTGTTGTAAACTTTTCTCCAAGGAAATGAAAATGAAAATAATAATAATAATAATAATAATAATAATAATATTCCAACACTTTGAATTTTTTAATGAAATAGTTCATTTGATTCATGGTTCGTGAAAGATGTCATCCATCGTAGACTTGTTCGTTGTTGTTGTCGTCGTTTTTTAAAATTCTTTAAATCTAACAATTAATTGGATATCTTTTGATGAGAGTGAATCGAAATTTTGTGCATTTATTGTATTGATTCGGGTAGTGCAATATTTTTGAAATCAATAAAATTTCTTTTATCTATGTTTAATAGGAGTCTCATTAAAAAAAAAAAAAAATGTAGTCGCATAATTATGGTTGAAAAAGAAAAGAAAATGTAATGGATAATGTCAGTCGAGTAATGTGTCGAGAAAATTTAATATCGAACGATAAAAGAAAGGTGTATTATCCTTTCAATTAAGCATCTAGGTGCATTGCAGTTTAATTTTGCCCTAAGCACGAATTGACCCAAATCGCGAAAATCGAGATCCGCGAGCCCTTCTGGTTACGAAGATCATTAAGAACGTTCGTTCGTTCATTCGTTCGTGGTGGGAAGAAAAAAAAAAGGGCACAGTTTGTTGAGGATAAAGACGATTCGATCACCTTCGTATATTCGATTGGAATTCTACTTCGATTAAAGATCGATAACGATTGCAATTTATTTTTTCTTTTCTTTTCTTTTCTTTTTTTGCGAAGAGATTAATCGACGTTAGAATTTTCAAATTTAGCAATGGCAAACCAATTCGAAGGACAAGAAATTTATTGAATATTGGTTAAAACGATTTGAAAAAAAAAAAAAAATGTTATCCCAAACTTTTTTAACGCTAAATAAAAATGTCATACTACAATAAGAAATACTCGAAGTATAATACCCACGTTACGTGTGTGTGTATATGTTCAAATCGGAATAGAAATTTGATCCTATTCTAAAATAAAAAAAAAAAAGGAACAATTTATAACCCGTGAATAAAAATATCGATTCTCTTGCAAAATATATTGAAACAAAATAGAAAAATGATAGGTTGAACGATGTAAAAAAAAAAAAAAACCCCCCGATTGATATTTTTCGGAAGAATCTTTATCCCGTTTTATTGTCCCACAAATCGATCAAAGTGTTGCAAAGTTATCAAAGTTGTTTGAGAAAAGTGCGTCCATTCTTCTGGTATACTTTCGATTCGAATATCGGTATCCATTTGACACACTTCTAGAAATGGGTCGTGAAGTCATCCTTGTTAAGAGCATACGATGGACTTAAAAAAGAAAGAGATAGGAAAAAGGAAGAAGTTTATTGAACAGAAATACTAGCATAGGACAGAACAACGAATACTCCAACTAGTAGAACGACGTTTTATCGATTTCCGCGGCTAACCAAAAGGATAATCCAACCATCAAGCAATGATTTTCGATGGATGGAAAATCTACGAATGAAACTATTACGATACATCCATAAACCATTGGTAGGATATGTGTCAAGAGAGAGATTTCTTTGCAAGTCCAAGACGACACACGACAGTCAACATTTTAGAGTTTTTCATTGAATTGAGTGCTATCTTACTATGGTGAAAAAAGAAAAAAGGGCCAAAAAATGTTCTCGAATCAGCCCTTTTCGACTTTCTTCTCAATCCAATTTTATTTCTTTAACTTTAACTTGTAAAACTCTTCAACCAATGTGACATGTTTTAGATTTTTTATCTTGTTTTTCTTTTTTTTTTTTTTTTTTGATAAAGACTTGTATCGACAGTTCATATGAGTATATATATATTCAAACTTTTTTATTTTTTTTTTTTTTACTAGTAAAATGAATTGGAATTTTTTTTTTTTTTTGAAAAAAAAGAAAAAGGACGGAAGCAAACAAGCAAACAAGTAGGAAAAATAGAAGAATTATATGAAAAAAATCACGAAACAGAGTGGTGGAATATTATCGAAGAAAAATAGGGACGAACGGTAAAACAATGGCATTGTAAAAATAAATAAAAGCGTTCCCCCGAGATGATGGCCAGCTTTGTTTCCTTGAAACATCCTCTTCCTCTTCCTCTTCTTCCTCCCCTCTCTCTCTCTCTCTCTCTCTCTCTCTCTCTCTATTTCTTTCTTTCTACACAACGACTCTAACTTTTAATACCAGAAACATATACGTTAATGGTGTACAACCATTCGCGATGAAATATTTGGAATGTTGTTTCTGACAGATAGATAGAAATGCAAGCAAATGAAAACAAACTTTTCTTTTAATAATTTCTTTACCATTACTTCCATTCGTTTGACCCTTTTTCTATTCAAAGTGTATTATCCGAATTTGACGTTTGTAAAAATATTTCGAAAAAGAAAAATAAGCTTTGACCCTTTTTTACTATTCAAAGTGTATCTCTCCGAATGAACGGAACAAACTTTGACCGATTTTACGTTGATAAAAATATCTCAAAGAAAAATGTTGATGTTCCTAAATCTTTTTATTATTATTTATCAGATTTATACTGACCATGTGTGGAAATAATAATCGTAATAATTAATTGAATTAATCTAAAACAAATCAAATTTGAAAAAATATTTCTCCCTGTTATTGTCTTTCAAGTTTCTTGAAAAAAAAAAAACAAAATCAAAAAATAATAAGTCAACTTAAATCAAATCAATGAGAAGAATATTACAAAGAATGTATAAAAAAAAAAAAAAAGAAAATAAAAAAAAAAGAAATGGAAAAATAAGACTTATTAGAGTAACACGATGAAGAATTTTCCAGTGAAAACGTTGAACGTTGAGAACTACTAAAACGCACCGCACCGCACTGCACCGCACCGCACCGGCTTGTGGAGATTGTTGTTGAAAGTTTAAATAGAATTTTCCCTTCCCCCTTCTCACCCTCCGCACCTGACAGTATATACGCGATAGCTCGTTTGCATAGTCCACACAGGCCGTACAGATAACAGTACCATTCACGAAAGCTCGTCCACTCTTGTTACGTTTCTCTCTCTCACTCTCTCTCTCTCTCTCTCTCTCTCTCTCTCTTTCTCTCGTGCAATAGCGAACGGTTAAGCTAGTTACTTTCACGTTCAATCCTACCTGAAACCAGATACCGATGATAAGGGTTACCGATAAGAGATTCATTCTAATCTAACGCCTATTCTGACACGTTATCATAGCTTTTATATATATATATATTTTTTTTTCTAACTATACTATATCGTTTATATTTTACATGACATTTAATACATTAAACAAATTGAGAATATAATAAAAACAAATGGAGAATTCGACGTGTACAATCTTTGATGAAATATTTTGACAGCTAGTGACGTAATGGATGGTTGTTTACAGGAAGATGCAAGATACATGTTTTCCTCGAACCTTATGTTTATTCAAAAAATTGTTCCTTTCCTTTCCGTTTTATTGCTTCAACATTTCATAAGAAATGCAAACAAGTAAGAATACGAAAGAAAGGGAGAAAAAGATATGAAAGAATGATGAAATAACAGGAAGATCAAATATGAAAAGGAAAAGAGGGGGAAAAACGTTAGGTGAAAGATGGTAGTAAAAAAGCTTGAAAATCATCCATCAAGCTCGTATCCCAAGCGTCTTCGTGAAAATTACAAGAGAAGAGAAATGATAGTAAGAGAGAGAGAGAGAGAGAGAAAGAGAGGGGGAGGATTTTGGCCCTTAAAGGATCATCTTCTAACGTTTATACAACAGCGAAGTAATCTCGGTTGACACGATTTTAATAAGCGACACACAATCCACGATAAAAGGGAGAAAGCTCTTTTAAACGTGAGAAAAAAGAAAAAGAATACCATTTGTGGTTTTTCTTATTTAACCAATAATCAATATATATATTTATTTAGAAATAATATTATACAAAAATTTGTAATAACAACGATAGCTTATATTAATGATAAAACCAACATCGAAATAACTTTGTATCTAACAAGTACAAATAAAAATTACGTGAGTTACTCGATATGCAAAGTTTTTATACCAATAAATAATTACATATATATATTGATTGAAGCAGAACTTTTAATTAAATTTAAAACCCTTCAACTTTTCATCGAATCAGCTATCCGAAACCACGAGAGAGAATTCCATATTGGAGAAATCTATAAGCTTACACAGAGATAGTCTACAGGTCATCCTAAACGTAAAATCGTCTTCAATATCGTATAAGAAAGAACAGAGAGAAAGAGAGAGAGAGACTATTACGTATCTTTTTGATTTTGTTCCTTTTATCTTTGATGTAACTGGAACGAAAGGATCTTTTTATTCGTTGAAAACGCGTTCGTTTATTCGTTCGTTCGTTCATTCGTTCGTTATCGTCTCTTGGTAGAAAAGAAGGGAGATACGAAGGACAATCTACGAAAGCTCTTTCTCGATTGCTAGAAAATGAATCGACGGTTGAAAGAAGAAGAAGAAGAAGAAGAAGAAGAAGTGAAATAACAGAAATCTGATTGCTCGCTTTTATCCGTTAGATAGCAGAAGAAGAAGAAGAAGTAGTAGAAGAAGAAGAAGAAGGATAGGGGTTTGCTTGGAAGAGGGGGACTAGGGAGAGGAGGAAGGGACGAAGGGTTTAGTACTCTTCCTTCGTAAGATAAATCGCAGCCGTCGTTGAAGATATCGGCCGTCGGCGATAAATTTGACGAATGCTGCTGGCTGCTGCATCAAGAACTCCGCGAGTATTCGTCGTCATTAAAGCTCAGACGTTCTTCTCCTTTCCTAACGGAAGAACCCCCCGGGGAAAGATTTACAAGAGTCTCGGAAGAATGATGAGAGTTATTGCCTCTCTCTCTCTCTCTCTCTTTCTCTCCTTACTCCATTTCTCTTCCTGCCGCTGTCTTTCTCTTCTACCAATCACAAACATCATTTAAAAAAAAAAAAAAAAAATGAAAGATATATATATATCGTTTATTCTTTAAGAAAGGCTAAGATAACGAGTCTTTGATTATTTCCAAGTGTTCTTTATATTTGAAACCCTTTTTGTGTGTGTGTGTGATCTTATTTCTCTGATTAAAAATTCTTAAATTCTTCTCGAATTAATTTGCAAAACTTTTGTTGTCTATTTTCAAATAAATATTCATCTAGAAAACATTTCGTAATTAAAATTGTCCTTCTTTTAATTACAATCACGAAAATAGGAAAAAGGTTTGCAAACATTTTTATAATAATTTCTTTTATGTGACATGTAACAAATTGAAATTACATTTTACGAATAAAATGATATGTAAATGAATGATAAATCGAAAAAACATTGTTTGTACTTGACTTATTTTCTTTTCTTTCAAAGTCTTTCAATCCTCATTTCTTTCTTTTCCCAAGACGAAGTAACACCTTGTTCCATAGGAAATGTTTGTTCTTTGAAGGTACACCCATTTCCTAAAGTTTATCACGTGCGACATATAAACCAGTGTAGCAGCAAGTTTCAAACTAGCAACGTGACAGGTGGAGAACGATGTGTACGCGGTCATGCTTTCCCAGGGAATTCTTCTATTTTGTCATTTATGTTCGTTGTTAGAAACATATTTAGCCAATTAAGGAAGAGGAAAAAAATAAAACGATAAACCTTAACAGGAGAGACAGCGTTAAACACGAGTCCTGGCTTATTCCCAAAATGATCGAAACAAAGTTAATTACGAGAAAGTTCAAACTGAAAGGTTTTACAATTGTCAAATGTAGAAAATAAACAAAAAACCGATTATTATATTTCTCTCGAGATAAACCTCTAAACAATGTTATATATATATATATATCTTATCAAGAATCATAATATTTTTTTTAATGATAATTAGTATCTCACAAATTGCGGTAGCGAGAGTGGTAGCAATAGTTTAATTTTTTTAAAAGCCAAAATGGCACACGAAAGGTGCTACTCATTTCCTTTCCTGAGAATTTTCTCGACGTGCCGTTGCCACTCTCTTTGATTGCAGTTAATTAACATAATTATTTTTTCACTGGCAATGCACTGGTAACATATACGAACAAATTCTCGCTGTAATAGAAAACTTTTTTGCATCTCTGAACAATTATTATTATTTTTTTCTCTTCTTGCAATTATTCCGATGGTCGAGTCGAACGAATAAAAATTTATCTAATTTCGTTTACGTATATCATCATAAAAATTTCCAATAAAATTTGATGAAACGTTAAATATTCGTTTGAAGAAATTTATGAAACGTTTCCCAGTGTCTATTTGACTTAGACTCGAAGAGAAGCTCGTTTTGGTGACAGCTGTCGGTAACCACGTTTGAATTATGTTTGACAGAGAAGTCCAAATTAATGTTATAGTAGTAGTCCTTTATCGTTCAGTGTCACACAAAGGTTGACGATTAACGTGCATGCGTATATGTATATATATACATACATACGTAATACTAACGTACGTGTTCAACATAGTAGTAAAGTAAGACGTATGCATCTACATACTTAAGTAAATATATATGTGTATACATGGTACTATATAATATGCACGTCTGATCTCCCCTTTACATATATATATATATACATAATATACACGCATGATTCCTGCCTTACTCGCTCGTGCATGTAATAGCGTACGAAATTAGCCATAGTCCCGATAGTCCGCTATAGTTTAGCATAGTAGAATCAGCAATAAATTATATTCCCAATAGGAATAGAAACTAACTCGTTTTCCTTCCCATCCCCATCATCATCATCATCATTATCATTTTTATCCCTATCGTTTAATTTATTTTGGAGATACCAAGAAAAGAAAATTTATCAAGTTGAAAAATTGTTAAAAAGAAAAGCTGAGTAAAAAAAAAAAAGAACAAACTATCTAAAGTAGTACATAAGCAAGACGTATTTTCGAATACAGGGGGTAAGAGGGGAAGGGGTTAGAAAAGTTTCGAAAGTGTAACGCACCGTGAACGGTACTTGTCACGCTTAAAATAATTCCGTTGAAAAGAGTATTTGATAGAGGAAGAAGAAGAAGAAGAAGAAGAAGAAGAAGAAGAAGAAGAGCCTAGCCTAGCGTAAATAACAAGCGTGTAGAAGTCGAAACACGTTGAACCGTAGTAAACACACACTCTCTCACTCTCTCTCACTCTCTCTCTCTCTTAGTAAGTTTTAGTCGCCCCTTCTTCATCCTCTGCTTCCCTCTTTCTCTTCTTCCTTAGCCTCAAACCCAGAGCCTTTTAAGCAAAGTGGATGCTCGAGCTTTAAAAACCACGGTTAGACCTAAAAAACAGTGAAAAACGCTGTGCTACGAAATAACTTGGGCTTTACGCGCTTGCCGGCACATTTATATGCCGCAAATGGAATCGCTGAGTAATCCGATTTCTACGGAAGCCCAAAAGGTTCCCTATCTAATTACCGTGAAAAATCTCTACCTCTCTTTCTCTCTTTCATACACGCGTGTTCACGCTATTTTTCTCTTCGAATTCTAGTGGATCTGTTAAAGGATAGAAAATCGTGGTTAAATCGTGTACTCCATAGTATTTGCGCGATCAATGGGGAAAAAAGGTTTATAATTAATAACAGGTAATAATAATGATATGACACGAGACATCTATCTCGAGGAAATGCAAGTGAAAAAAATGCAAAAGGAAAATAGTTCTTTTCGATAGACTCGATAGGGTAGATCATAGTCAAACGAACGTGTTAAATAAAAATGAAATTAATTCCCATATGGGGTGCATATAAAAAAAGAAAAGTAGGACATTTGACGAACGAATTTCATTTTCGGCAACTGCATCATCAATTTCCGTAGAAAGCAGTTACGAATAAAATAGATGAAGAGATGCAAGGGAAAGGGGAGTAGTGGTTAGTGTGTACATCGTATCGTGCTTGCACTGGGGTTAGAAACAGAGAGAGAGAAAGAGAAAGGGATGACAAGAGAGAAGGAAAAAGGTTGGGAGGACAGTTTGGTGAAATACCACCGACCGAATGGTCTGGTTCCCCATGCTCGGTGAAATGTAAAGAGAGAGAGAGAGAGAGAGAGAGAGAGAGAGACAGAGACAGAGAGTGGGTTGAACTGGTAGGAAAATTTTGTATAATTTCCCTTTATGGCCCGGAGAGCTGAGTACTTGATATAATTACCAAAGTACGAACGGCGGGAATGCAGGTAACAAAATCTAGAACACCAAAGCTATAGCTCACTCTCCCTTTTCCTTCGTTCCCTTCCAACCAACCCTCGTTTAGTACCAAAAGCAAAGGTGCTAGCAGAAGGAGAACTCGAGGTTCTCGCACGCGCAACTCAGCACACGAAAATCGAAATCGCACAGCAGTAACATTGGTGCTGGTGCTGGTGCTGCTTCCTCCCTGTCCCTAGCCCTACCCCTTGCCCTCCAGCAACAACCGAGACTCCAAAGTACAGTACACCTCGAAAGGTAGACCAGGACACAAAAGCTTTCCGACGGTAAAAGCGCTCCAAACGCTAAAAGCCTCCAAATTCTCTCTCTCTCTCTCTTTTTCTTTCTTTCTTTTTGTTTTCGTCTCTCTTACTCTCGCTAACTATACTTCACTAACTATTTTTTTTTTGTTACTCTATCAATCTTCCTCTCTAGTTCTTCTCTATCTATAGGGGGGTTAGTGGAAGGGGTCTACATTTAACTGGACGACATACGAAAACTTTTATCGCGAGTTATCTATTAACGAAAAAGTGGCTACTCTCTTCTTCTTCTTCTTCTACTATTTTTTGTGTGTGTTCTTTTTTTACCTTTACCTTCATACCAATTTCAATATTTTATTTTCTGACGGAAAATAAACGAACCTTTAAAAGGGACATCCTCATCGTTTACGCAACGATCTCAAATAACGTAAATCCCCCCTGGGACGATTTTCATTCTGATTAAAAGAAGGAACCCGTTGTTTCGTGAAAAAGAGATCGATGTCGGGTGAAAAAGAAGAAAGAGAGAGAGAGAAATAGGGGATTGAAAAAAAAAATTGAAAAGGAAAAGAAAGGTAGAGCTTTTTTTTTCTCGTTGAAAAGGGAAAATTCGAGGTGAGAAAAAGTAGTAGTGGTTCGTTCGGAGGTGGAAAATGAAAGGAATGGTCGGCACATAAACACCGTGACATCGTAAACGCTAGCTGTATAATGTAACTTTATGAGCTCGCATTGGTCCGTTTTCTACGGATCCGTGACTCGGACTGACATCTCTACACTCCTCGTTTATCTCTCTTTCCTAACTACCGATTCTTCTTTTTACTCCTTTTTTTCTTTTCTTTCTTTCGTTTTTTTCTTTTTTTGCAGTCTTTCGTTCTTTCGACAAAACCATTCTTTTCAGTCCCGCTCGAACGTCCACTTTGAAAAACGTATATCTTCCCATCTAACCTAAATCCATCTCTCTCTCTCTCTCTCTTTTTCTTTTATCGACGTTCTAGAAAATAGTATAACGTATATATATAGATAATCGTATTGATTTTAGTTAGGACCAAAATTTAACCATATAAGAAATTATTTGAAATACCTATTTAAAAACAAAAATAGTAGATCTAGTGATACGTAATAAATTATTAAAAAAAAAAAATAACTATGTTTTACTAACATTGTGGAATGCAATTCAAACGTCAAATACATTATTGTAACTTTAATTAAAAAATTATTTTTCAACACGATTTTATTTATTCGTATAAGAAATTATGAAACGACACCGAACAAAAAATATAATATAATATTATATTTATAGAAAAGAAAAATAAAACCATCTTATAAGCGGTGGTTCAATTAAAACAATTTTCTCATCCAAAGAAAAACACAAGATCCGATTAGACACTCGAATGATTTCCACGGGGCCCTCTCGAAAAAGCAAGAAACCGGAAGACACTCGTGAACGACGAGTTCGCGACGCCCTTCGTGTTGCTCTAAAAGTTCATTAAGATCTCTTTGCTCTTGCTGGACTAAAACCAACCTCTTCCAACCCCCAGCCCTCCTAGTAGTAGCATCAAATCGATTTCTCCAATTAGAACGTCGACGGTGCTTTCTCTCACTTACACATACAAATACACATACACATACACGAACAATCTTTTTCTCAACATCTCGTTGAAGGGGGTTACTTTCCACGGATAATAAAGTCGGCGAGTAACGAAGGATTGAGTAATTAGTAGTCATGGATTAACTTGCAAAAAGAAAAAAAAAGAAAAGAAAGAAAGGAAAGGAAAGTATGTCTCGAGTGCAACAAACGAAAAGGGAGCCCCCGTTAAGATGCTTTGTGTGTGGGCGTTAATAGTACAGAGAAACAAACCGAATGTCTTAACTAAAGATTAAACACAGAGAATATCTCCCGTCTTCAAGTAGTCCGAAGTCCTTTCCATGAAAACGGAATCATCGTTCAAAGACTTGAAACACCATCCATGATTGTGGTGGTGGTGGTGGTGGTGGTGTTAATAGTGGTGGTGCTACTTGTGCGTTTGCAAGAGAGATACTCGAAGTTTATCGACCAATTTCCTCTTCAATTATGTTGCATCTAATGGCGGCTAATTAAGTGCAATATAATATATATATATATATATATATATATATATATATATAACGTTTAAAGGATCTACAATGTTAAAATGGTTTCTTAAAGGAACCGATTGTTTCTTTACAAAATAAATCAATTTATATCGATTGATCAATTTAAAAAGTTTGAATGTATTGTTTAGGAATGATAGATCATACCTTTGAATTGATTCAATTCCATTGATAGGTAAAATACAAAGAGAGAGAGAGAGAGAGAGAGAGAAAGGGAGAGAGATGCATGGAAATTCTATGAAAGGAGATCAGACGTCGGTAGGACAGGTCGATCGAATTTGCAATGCCAGTGGTTCAATGGCATCGATAAGTATAATGCGTCGATAATGCGAACGACATGATGTATATTAGCGTGGATAGATATCGCTGAGTGAGAGAGAAGGATATCAAAGGATCATTGGATCAACGATGAACCCCCCCCCCCTCTGTGTGCTGGCTATTCAAACGATTAAATAACTTCATAAATGTATTAGCATTTTTGAGAGATTATCGATTGGATTATTTAACGATCGTTAGAGTTAATCAAATGTTTCTTATTTAAACAAAACAAAAAATCAACTTATTGCGATTGTATTTACCTGTTGGAATGTTCAGTGTGAATAAAATGAAAGAGTTGTAACAATGGATAAATGTAAATGACCAAAAATTTCGTCTAAATTAAATACGTGAGAATATCGTATGAAATTAGTTTTTTCCAAAAGTCCTTAGGAGGGGAAAAAATAAAAAAATCCTACATCCGGTCGAAACGGAACCTCCAAACGGAATCTGGAAACACGGCTAAAGTAACGGCGCCGCCTCCACTGCCGACGAGCTTTAGAAAATGCGAGAACACTCGCGAATATTCGACCCAGTTTTTCGAGCATTCGTGACCGAGTAGTGGGAGAGAAAAAAAAGGGGAGAACTTGTAAAAGAGGAAAAGTGGAATAGAAATAAAAAAAAATAAAAAGAGAGAGAGAGAGAGACTCGATTCTCTCATTGCTTATCTCTCTTTCTCTTTCACTCAACATTTACCAACGTCGAAGACGAACAGCAACGTTTCTTTTTTTTTTTTTCTTTTACAACCAACTGTGACGACAAAAAATGAACAATGAAGAAAAATGTTGGAGATATTCGAGGAGTAAGATCGATATCAATGATGAAGACGACGACGACGACGACGATGGAACGACGTGTGTCCCACACGATGAAGGAATACTTCGGAAAAATCATTCGTAATTATTTGTCTCGCTGACGTCAAGCGATTTATCACGATGAAAATGTGAAAGTTCATTTCGATCTTTTCGATATAAGAGAGATTGTTCTTTTCCCTGGTTTATAGGGTAGAACATTAACAACAGCAACAGGAGTGCATCATGCAAGTAGGGATAAGTATCTACGTAAAATGGAAAATTACTCTCGAGTAAAATCATAATCCAACAAGAGATGAATTTTGTTGCAAAGTGAAAGAGAACAAAAATCTCTCTCGAGATGATTTTTGTCGTTCCCTACCCTCCCCCCATCCCCATCCCCATATAGTATATACATATACTATTATTAAAGACACTCGAGCCTACTCGTTAAAACGTTCCATCCCGTATGCTTGGAAAAAGAGCTCTAACGCAGGATTTTAGCGTCGTCGTCCGACTGCTACTACTATATGCTACACGGATAGGATTAAAATGATCGTCGAGAACGAGTCACCATAATGTATGCTGCCGCGTTTCGTTGTTATATTCAGAGAACTTTTCGAGTGAGCATCACATATGTATGTATGTATGTATGTATGTATTATATTTATGGATGAATACACTTTCGACATGGTGCAATTTGTACTCGTCGGAAAAGGTAGTTTCGTAAAATGAATCAAATTCATATACTATTATTACTACAATAGAGATAGATACGTACACATATAATATATGTAGCTATAGATATAAGTAGATAGACGTATCTAGAACAATATGTATATATATATGTGTGTGTGTGTTAACTTGCAAGTCAAATAAAGAGTAGCCTAAGCGTAATGAGAAAATTATTTACCTTGGTTAGCTTCAGCATTGTCGGGTGCATAATCGTACGTAATAATAAATGAATGCTCGATTAATCTTCCTATATAGATATATGTATATGTAAATGACGTAATAACGGCGTGCGTCATTCGTAGCAATTGCTTCGTGGCAATCCGCGAATCGTTAAGCCTCTTGCTTAGAGAAATAGAAACGCGAGTGGGATGGCAGGTGGAAGAAGAAAGACGATATTGCTGAGAGAGAATTCCGTTTATGCAGATGCAGCCGATTATGTGTTGTCTGGTTACTTGACGGCAGTTCTCTCTCTTTCTCTTGAACAAAGTCTCTCCTAGTTCCTTCTACCAAAGCTTGCAATGTTACAACACAACGATGAGCATTTACCTATGTGCTTGTACACTTATTTCCACGTATCTATATATGGTATATATATATGCATATATGTATCCACCTAAATACGTGCCAGTACCGCTGCTACCTTGTCGCGGTAAGATTAGTTATTAGATTACAAGAGCGGCTCAGACTTCCTTGCTAATGGAATGGGTATGGAAATGGGAATGAAGATGGGCCGTGCGGTGTTGGACGTGGAAGCCTTTACTGCAACCACTTGCACTGTCTTGCGTGCTAGGAGCTTGTACCGCGAAGACGCCAAAGGAAACTCAAACAATGAGGATAAGAGAAGAGACAGAGAGAGAGAGAGAGAAAGAGAGAGAGAGAGATTCGAGTGCAAAAGGTCGTTCAATTTGAACTACAGTCTTATGGTATCCTAACTCTCTAACAACAATTCCATTTAATATTTCTATTCCGAACTAGTTCCTTTTAATGTGATCGTTGAAAAGATAGATCTCTACGAACAATTAATTTCATTTATTAGAAATTTGATAGAATGAATGATGAAAATTTGAATTAGTTCAACTAAGAGATCTAAGAAGGATTTTATCTTCAACTTATATACGGTTCAATGATAATGCAAGTTTAGTGGACGATATGTGGTTACGATGAAGGCACCTTGAAGACGACCATAATCATTTCTAAAGAATAACGAGAAGCTATTGGGGGCTCAAGGATATTACAGTTTAAACGTAGCCTAAGATCTTCCCAGGAAGAGATTGGTGAAGCTTTTAATGGCTCCAATGATTTCGACGGATAAAATACGATAAAGTAAATGGGAAAATAATGCGTTAAGAAAATAGAAAATAATATTTTTTTTTTTTATAAGAAAAATAAACGTTATAATATTACGCGTTATTATCCCTTCGATCCTAGTTGCTGCTGTTGCTGCTGCTAGTGCTGCTGCTAACTTATTTGCCTCGTCGTGATTAGAATTTCTGAACGAAGTCTCATCGATTCTGACAGCAAAGTGGCAGACGGGCAAAAGGGCTACGTTGGAATGTGTAATTTAAAGTAAGGGAGAGAGAGAGAGCTAGGTGAAACTAAGACGTTTAAGTGAGTCATTAATTGTATTAAGTAAAGTGCTGTCGCTTCCTGAAGAGAGGAGACAAATTGAAAAGGATGAGAAAGATAAAGAGAAGAAGAAGAAGAAGAAGAAGAAAATTTGAGAACGTATTATAGAAAACGGTTTAAGAGAAAATAAGGAAAAAAAAACCCCCCAGAAAGAATAAAATAAAATAAGATAAAGATAAAGATAAAGATAAAGATAAAGATAGATAGATAGAGAATCATGATAACCGATTCGATTTCAAGGTAACAAGAGTAAGAAAAGTATACCCCCAAATCTTGGTAGCTGCACGAAATTGCGAAGAGGGAAAACTTTCCATACGAATTTCTATGAAGTTTTCCAAAGGACGTTTTCCAAGTCCTTTCCATATCGCTTAGGCGAATATCGAAATCAGCGAAGCGAAATAGCACTCTGATACTTACTACATCGAACCACGAACCAACGACGATGGTCATAAGTTTTTATTAAGTAACTTTTCCACTGGATCCTCCTATACGAACCCATCTCCTATCGATGGAGAGTTTTTATTTTATTTTTTTTTTTTCGAAAATTTTCTAATCTTACTCTATGCATATCCGATAAACGATATATGTATAGAAAGTTGTTCCTTTGTTTCTTTTCTTTTTTTTTTTTATATACCCCCACCAGCTTTCGTTTCTTCGGACTTTATCCCCAATACGAAAATCGATTTTGAACAAGGTCGACGTAAAAACCTGGAATATCCGGCATTCGATAATCGAATGTATATTTCTCTCTCTCTCTCTCTCTCTTTTTAACAGATGACCGTATCCCAAAAGGAAATGACAACGGAAGAGAAAATCTTTGATCGGGTTTCCGTGGGTTACGCCTTTACTTTAAATCTCATGGAAATCGTGAAAAAAATATCCTGTCCGTAAGGATGACGCTAACGTAATGGGACCGGTAGAAAAAAAGTACCGATGGACGAAAATTCAATTTTCCACTGAACGAATAATATGCACGAATATATGTGTCGTCTGTGTGTATTCTGTGTATATGTGTAAAGATAGTAGGAAAGAATTTCTTTAGAATCTACTCCTTTTCGAATATTTATTCGACTATTATTTAAATCAGATTATGTATGATAATACATTGAAAAAAAAAAAAAAAAAAAGTATGATCATAAATGACGGAATCATCTCAATCTCATCTTTCTTTTTCGTAGATAATTGTGAAAGAATAAGAAAGTATAGTTTTCCTAAGTGAGGTGAGTGCAATCGAGTGCAGGTTACTTTGCATGATCTCGAAGTCTGAAGAAGATCCTTCGGAAGTACTTTCCGATTCCTTCCGGTACTCTACAGAAACGATTCTCCTGCTAACGAGAAACTACGATGAAGTGGAATGAAGTTGCTAGAAGGATAGACTATCATCATCGAATATTTTCTCATTAAAATGATACTTCGTTAACTCGTACATTTTTCTTTTAGCTACTGCACTCATTGATCGGTTAATTCAAAGCATCAATCATTCGTTAAATAGAAATAAAACTAAACACAACTTTCCTATCTCATCTAGAAAGACGAGATTTTGAAAAGCTTTTCACGTTTCAAAAAGAAAACGTAAATTTAGTTGTAATTTGAAATTAAAAGGTTCTACGAAGTTGATCTCGGAAGTTACGAGAACAACTCACCGAGGCAAAAGATTCGATTATGGTCTCTCTCTCGCGGTCCTTTTTTTAACAACCTAAATTCATTTAGCGAGTTTTCATCTGAATTAACTCGTTTAGAAATGCAACAGAGAAAGAGAAAGAAAATGGTGAAAAGGAAGACGGGGTTTCTCACACAGGGGGTTAGTGTCAGACGCACGAAGAAATATATTATCCTAGAAACTGCTAAAAAGAGAAATAGAGAGAGAGAGAGAGAGATAGAGAGAGAGAGAGAGAGAGAATCATATACCTTGTTTGAGATTGCGAAAGGGCCAGTCGTTCTTGTACGAGCTCTCGCACGTAAACGGAATTGGGTGTTGTCAAGGGGGTGCCGTCAAGGATATTGTCGAGGGTGTCTCATCTTAACAGAGACGAGACTCATTGGAAGCTGTAACCCGAGTCAACGTTAGAAGCCAAAGCATCACCACCTACCCAACATAAATATCCTGACAGGATAACGGAAACTCTCCTACTTGTACTTGTCCTTAAATATATCTAATTTATACCTTGACAAACTACAAGATTGTCTGCATCCTATTGTCATGAGTAATACGTTTGTTCAACTTAAAAGTAAATTATCAAAGTTTGCACGTGACTCGATAAACAATAATTATTAATCAATATGGTTTGTAAAATGAACAAATATAATTGTAATATAATTAAACAAATAAATAAATGTATGTTAGAAATAATTTTTAAATAATAGTTCAATAAAACAAATATTAATTTTCTATTTTATTGTATTCGAAACAAAACGAAGAATAGTTTCGATTTTTTTCTTTTTTTTGTAAGTAATATCCAATATATTGGTATCGTTTCGTTCGACAAAATATATATCCTATGTAAATATATCCTATATATTATAAAATATTGGCACACGTTGGCCCAGTGACCTAGATAATTTCTAGAAATGTCATAGCTATTCGATTCGGCAAAAAGATAAAAAAAAAAAGATAAACGTATCGCTGTACTTCTTGTACACACCTACACACAAGGGGGTTTAAACGGTATAAATCTTTACAGAGATATTACTCAGGTGTATAAAAATTTCTTAAATCGATGTCGAAACCACGAGTAAGGTTACAATACACACATACACATACACACACACACACAGAGAAAAAGAACTATTTTTCTACGTACTCATGGCTTATATAAAACTCCTAAAAAAAGATTACCCCCGTTTTTCCACGTGTGCATAGAAAATTGTACGTGAGAAGAAGCGAATGAATAGGTTAAAGTCTTTCAAATGGAATATCTCTGTCGAAAAAATTCGTAGAGAAAGAAAGAGAGAGAGAGAGAGTATTTTTCAATGAAATTCTTTTCCTCCAGACGATCGTTTTATAAAAAAAAAGAAACAAAAAAAATAAAAACGTAAGAATATATTTATTACATTAATTGTCACGATTTTCCAAACGGATTTTTCGTACATCGATGCAAACAAAGAAAAATCCCTTTCTTTCTTTCTTTCTTTTTTTTTTCTTTAAAAAAAAAAAGATAAAACGAAATGTGAAAGATAAAAATAGAAATCGTATCTCACGTCGATTTCTTTCATAGAAATATTTTATTTTAATCCCAGGACAAATCGAAAAGTTCTTCCGTAGTATACAGTACG
Source organism: Polistes dominula (assembly GCF_049000335.1). Lineage (NCBI taxonomy): Eukaryota > Metazoa > Arthropoda > Insecta > Hymenoptera > Vespidae > Polistes > Polistes dominula. The sequence continues at coordinate 666,786 of NW_028301150.1, forward strand.
TTTACATTTAAAACTCCAACGTTTTCACAACGGCCAACTTCGTACGACGATCAAATATTAAATATTAAGTTTTTTCCTTCAGGTTGACATGAAGAATAAAAGAAAATTATTATCAACTTCATTTTTATTTGCAAATAAAGTATATAATGATTGAAGACAATTGTCTTAATATTTCTCTCCATCGACTTGAATTCTTAAATCAATCAAAAAGAGAAGAAAAAAATGAGGAAGAGAAAGAGAGAGAGAGAGATTAGATGAGATAATCGAAAATTGTATTTTCTCACAAAACGAATTTAACCAAAATACAAAAGGAAAGTTTTGGGTAGGGCTATTAGCAACGATAAACGTTTTCGTTCGACCTGGAAAACTTCCTTATCTCTGCAACCAGCAAATGGATGATTACGAATATGAGAAAGAGAAAGAGAAAGACTGGGATAGAAATCATGAAACTAAAGAGTAGAAGAGAGAGAGAGAGAGAGAGAGAGAGAGAGAAGAAAACACACTGTATAGGAGTCTAGGTAGTACCTACGATAAAATTATACGGTTTATGTAGCATTATGCAGTTGCACGAGCAAAGTCCGCGAACGTAATCTCGAGGAGAGGAAAACGCACGAAAAAGAGGGTGTAACACAAAGAAAGAGAAAGAGAGAGAGAGAGAGATAGAGAGGGTGGATTTGAAAGTGGAAATCTCGCGAGGTAAGCTCACATCCGTTCGAGTTTTCATTCGTGCGCCTGGCTGGCTTAACGTACAACACCCACCCTAACTCCACCCCGGCGGCTTCCTCTTTCACGTATTTTCCCTTCTGAATGATGACTCATACTACGCGAATGCGATATTCGTAGCGGCGCTTTTATGAATAGCTGAGTTGGTGACAATGTAAAATGTTTGCTAAAACACACAGAGAGTGAGTGAGAGAGAGAGAGAGAGAGAGAGAGAGAGAGAGAGAGAGATAGAAGGTAAAATAAGAAGGGTTGCTTCTAGGGGGTTGTACTAGTTGGAGTAAAGGGAATGTGAAGATGGTGGGAAAGGATGAGGGAGGCAAGGAGATGATAAAACGAGGAGTTTCTACTACTCGCCAGTTTCTCATACGTGTAAATCCACCTTTACTTGTATTTTCCCTTACACCTCTGTTGTGTTTTAGTCTTCTTGCTTAGCTAGACGTTTCGTCTTTTCTTGCTTCTCGTATGATACACTTTTTATAAATCGTTCTAAGTAAACAATTACGTTAAAAGGTAGTAGAATAAATGTTAGGTAATAATATTAATTTGAACATTGTCCTTAACAAAAAATATATGATTAATGTGTTACACTTTCATAGTTTCTTTCTTTCTTTATATCTTTCTAATCTTAATTATATATAAATTATGTGTCACGTTGTTTGTTCGCAATGGATTCCTAAATTACTGAACCGATTTTGATAAAATTTTACACACTGTGTGCAGTTTCATCCAACTTGAAACATATGATAGTTTATATCTCAATTTATAATCGAAATATTATTTTATTGCGAATCGGACTGATTGTGGTCCACGGCAATGCGTGACGTGGCACTCGTATGTTTTATAATTTTCAAAGAATTTTTTCATGCAAGTGATTATTATTATTTTTTTAAAATAACCTATATCGCGTATTGTAAAACATTACTCACGTAAATATAAATATTTTATACTCAAAGTATTATTATTATTATTATTATTATTTATACTTGAAAACAACAAAATTAAAGAAGAACTTTATGAATGCGTAATAATAATTATTATTGTATTATTTTCTGACGCAAAAATGAAAAGAATATAAAAAATGTTTCAAAGTATTTATAGATGTATAAATACATTTATTCAAAGTTACGGATAGAGGAGTTATATGTGAGAAGATCAACTTTTAAATGTACAAAGCAAAGAGAAAGAGAGATAAAGAGAGAGAGAGAGAGGAGAAAAATGAAAACTGTATAAGTACGTAAATTACATGTAAAGTAGTGCATACTTTTTTTTGGTTTACGCCAACGAACTGTTTCATTTAGATTGGTCGTTGAAAAAGTTGATAACGATACGTTTTAAGTTTTTTTTTTTTGTATTTTTTTTCATTTACATCGAGAATAAAAATATCGAGCTGATATAATAATAATAATGAAAAAAAAAAAACTGTAAAATAAATGACCGTATATGTTTTAATAATTTAAAATGATAAATATGTATATTATTTTGTTCTATTTTCTGTATCATTATTTCTTTCTTATCTTTCCTGTAAAAATACCAACAACAACAACAACAAAAATAACTATTTTATTTCCTTCCTTTTTATGATTTCAAATACTTTATCAACACGATAACGAAACGATTCATCGTCATAACCCAGCATCACCTATCATTATCCATAAAAAAAAATAAAAATTTTACGTATGTTACAAAACGTATTGTCATTTCGTTAGCATATCATTTTCCAATACTCGATTTGCTGTATTATTATTGGTCGATGATACAAAGTTCGTTGTTAAACAGATGATGGTCTACTACTACCAAGATTTTATACAGTTAAATAATCGTTTGCATCGAATGCGTTTCTGGTGAATAATAAGGATGTAAATGGAAAGAGACAAAGACAGATAAGAACAGATGATACAGACAAAGATAATCAAAGATGAGAGAGAAAGAGAGAGAGAGAGAGAGAGTGAACGGTGTTCCCGTTGAGACGTGCCGCCTAGAAACGGTCCTCCTTGACTACTAATTAGTCCGATTGCTTCCCCAATTACGGGGAATGTATCAACGCAAAGAGACAAATTAGAGACGTTACAGATTCTCCACAACAGATTGAACCGTTTGATAAATATTTGTCAGCCAATGAACGATGTGATTAACAACGAAGGAAATTCTCTTGCCAATCATTTCTTATTTTGCAATTTTATTCATTACTACTACTACTTCTTCTTATAATTATTATTATTATTATTTCGTGTTCTTTCTTTGTTTATCACCTTTGACGAGAAGAGACTAAAGATGAAGAGAGAAGGAACGATGAAAATTTCACGAGAATTTAACCGAGAATAATAAAGCTTTTGTTATATACATATATATATATAAATACAGACGTATATCTCGCGGCGATGAGTTGGAAGATATTTTTATGAAGAGTAGAAAAGAGTAAAAGGGAACGAAACGAACCTAAAGAAAAAAGAAAACCATAAAGAGTGAGCGAGTGGACGGTTGAATGAACGAGAGAGAGAGAAAGAGAGAGAGAAGAAGCATGCTCGAAAGTAAAGAGAGGATTCTTTCAATTAGTTCGCCGAGTGGAGATTCCAGTTAACCGAGTTTCCGTCCGGACGTCCTGCAAAGTAATGATTATGCCGTTATACTGCTTGGCCAAGGGGAAAGGTCTTTTCCATTATGCAGTAAGTTAAACACATCCATATTGATAAGTTCCTCTCTCTCTTTCCCCCTCTCTCTCTCTCTCCCCCTCTCTCTCACTCACTGTTCCCTCTTTCGCTAGGGCCACTTCGAAAACGGTTAATAAAATCATTCTCGATTCTGTTCCATCGAGACATGTATTCTTGTTCTCTTAAAAGAATAACAAATTTGAATACTTGAAAACGACAATATTGCAAAATTCGTAATATTTTAAAAATTCCTTTAGTGTCATTTAAGACAAAACGAAATGAACCCTTACAGTGCTATGGTGTACATATATGTGTTTGTTAATATTAATGTAAAATAATGTAATGTTTATATTAATTAATTAAATTATATTCACAAAAAGAAAAATTTAATATTTTTATTAAATTATTCTTATTATTATTATACTATATAATTATTATTTTATTTTATTAAATTTTTCTTAATTTATATTTATTAAGAATAATTAATTATTAAAATATAGTTAATAATAAATTATTCCATTCCTACAAAATATTTGAGTTTAAAAGTATTCATCACTCAAAGGATTAAAAGTTTTCTTTATTTTATCCTCGATCTAAAGGGGACACACACACACACACACACACAAATATAAGAGAAAAATTCTTAATGTAGTTTGAATTTATGTAAAATTGTTTCCAACAGTCACGTGTTAAATAAAACTTCGTTTAAAAGACAGCAAAAAATGTGGTTTTTTAAGGAAGTAAAAAAAGTTAACTGAAATGTATTCACTCGTATATTGATATAGCAAGAAATGACGAAGTATGTGAATAAGGGAAAGAGAGAGAGATAGAAGAAGTCTCATATATATTAACGACGACATTGGAATGTTGAACTGACTCCCTGAAGGGTTACTGTGGGTGTGTAGTGGCGGTAAAGGTACAAGTCCACTCAAAACTCCAAGTAATTAAAGGAACGCTCCCGGTCCTCAAAAAGTTTTCGTGTTCTTCCGTGGAACCCTTAAACCCACCACCCTTCTTCACCAGCACCAGCAGCTAGTAACGAGTTTCGGGGCCATTAACGAGAGTGGAAGGACGAATAACTCTGCTTGGACGCGGTTTTAGAAAATAAACTGTCGGATTTAAAGTCTCCAATTGAAGTGACAAACATCGGATTAAAAAAAAAAAAAAGAAAAAAAGAACAGCAGGCCCATATATATTGGCTCAATAAATTGACCCAATAAATTTTCAGGATTACCGAATGATGATTCATCTATTATAATATTTGTTTAATCATTCAATTATGTTATTACTTGTGAAATGATAATTTTTGTTTTATTATTATCATACGAAGTAGTTGGATTAAATCCGTTCGAGGGTATCGAAGATAATCCAATTTGTTGAAAGAAAAGTAAAAAATGAAAAAAAAGAAGAAGAAAAAGGATTTCTAAGTGGAATTCTATGTCGTCGTTAATTTTTAAACGAGAACGCAGAAAAGTATAAGCGGAGAACTTAATAGACGCTAATAATGTGAAAGCGAGGAAGTTGAAACGTCAAAGTAAAGTAGCCGAAAGGTTTTCAACCGTTGGAATCTCTCGCATTTTCAAGAAGTTAACGCCGAGTTTGCGATATCTCGCGAATCGTGGAAAGAAAGAAAGAAAGAAAGGAATGAATGAATGAATGAATGAATGAACGAATGAATGTATTCATTGAACGTAAGAGAGAACAAGAATTTAACTTGAGAAAAACTCCATGAAGGAATACGAAATATCCTTTTTTTTTAAATCGTCGAATAATATTCTATAGAGTGTCATGAATTAATAAGAACAATTATTATTACACGCCAAAATAATCAGATTTAATTATTAATACGATCAAATATAAAAAAAAAAATCGTAAGGAATCGATGAAAAAAACAAAATTGTTCTCACGATACGTGGCAACGCGAGTTAAGGGGAATATCGTTGAACGTAAACGTGCAATAAAGGTAAGCATGAGAAAAAAAAAAAAAAGAAATATGACTTCATCGAACGTTAAAGAAAAAGACTCCCCCTTTCGACGTTGCTAACGATGCAATGTCATTATTTAGCTTCCATTATCGATGCCATCCTCTGTATGGCAAATAATAATTAAAGAGTTGAAGCATTAAAATCGATGAAAGCGGACAACCGAGCACCAGGGTCTGTCAAGCTCGTGTCTGTTAGACAAGAAAAAGAACGAAAACACGAAAGGGGATGAGAATGTAAAATATAAAAAAAAATAAAAATAAAAAATAAAAGGGAGAGATAAGAGGAATACATTTTCTCCTGAACACTTTTTTAATTCTTTTAAAAAAAAAAACCCTTCTTTCTTTCTTTCTTTCTTTCTT